>NC_090728.1:27760634-27848134 GCF_036898095.1 Palaemon carinicauda | reverse complement strand
TCTCTGCTCCTGGAAATAACTTATCATTTGACCTTGAGGGAGCACTGCTTGAATTTTCTTGTGACAGAATTTTACACGCAGAGAGAGAGAGAGAGAGAGAGAGAGAGAGAGAGAGAGAGAGAGAGAGAGAGAGAGAGAGAGAGAGAGAGATTAATTCTACACAAAGCATATCTTTTTTTTTATAAATAATAGCAATTGTAATGTTTATTACACTATTTTATATTTACAGTGTGAAAATAAATATAATAATATGAACATTTCTGTATACAAATATAAATATAAAAATATGAAAATTTTTGTATACAGAACTTTATCGTAAATCTAGTTACATATCGATAAAAATGTACTGTCTCTTTTTTCTACATAAGTTCAATTGTTTTCAGAAATCTTATTTGTTTTATTGATGGATTATACAGGAAATTATTTACCTTTCCATTGAAATAATTTTCTTCCATATGTTATTCTCTACATATTTTTTAACCCAAAATTGCACAGAAGTTAAGACCCGTTTAGACCATCATTTACACAAGGATTTTACGAGCTTATAGATAATTTCTATAGCCATGTTAGTCAGTTTGCCAAGAATCATAATTGTTATGTTTCATATATCATTTGAAAGACACTATTTGTATTTTTACAAGGTGCAAAAGGGAATGAATAAATGTGTGCATCTAAATCTATAAAGCTTTATAGTTAATTTTATATAAATATTAAAATATATTGTCAGTCTTTGCTTTATAATTGCTTAATTTCTTTCTTACAATACATATCAGTTTTGTTTCTGTTACATAGAAGATTTATTCAACTTTCAAATACATATTTCAGTTTCTTTCTATCCTTATTCCTCACTTAGTTATAACGTTTCTTTCGCTCTGTACCACTCTTAAAATTCTAGGTGTGATTCTTGACAGCAAATTTACTTTTGAGAAACACATTAGGTCTGTGTCTTCTTCATTTGCTCAAAAAATTGGCTTATTGAGAAAGTCTTTTAAGAATTTTGGTGATCAATCTATTCTGAAGAATTGTTTTAATTCTTTCATTCTACCTTAGTTTCAAGTATTGTTCTCCTGCTGCCGATTCTCATCTTAATTTGTTGGACAGGCACTTACCGTCTATTAAATTTCTTATTCCGGATCTAGATATTAATCTCTGGCACCATTGTTCAATTAGTTCGTTATGCATGTTGCAAAAGATTTTTCATAATTCTGATCATCCTTTACATTCAGATCTTCCAAGACAGTTCAATTCTGTTCGTAATACTAGGCATGCAGTTAATTCTAATACTCATGCCTTCTCCATCATGAGGCTGCTCAATACTACACAGTATTCTAGAAGTTTTATTCCAGCTGTGACCAAGTTGTGGAATGATCTTCCTAATCGAGTAGTTGAATCGGTAGAACTTCATCAGTTCAAACTTGCAGCAAATGTTTTTTATGTTGAACAGGCTGCCATAAGTCTTTTTATAGTTTATATACAAAATATATATTTTGATGTTGTTACTTATTATAAAATATTTTATTAATTGTTAATTATTTCTCATATTGTTTATCTATTTCCTTATTTACTTTCCTCACTGGGCTATTTTTCCCTGTTGGACCCCATGGGCTTATAGCATCTTGCTTTTCCAACTAGGGTTGTAGCTTGGCTAGTAATGATAATGATGATGATGATATGTGGCATAAGATTTTTCACAATTCAGACCATCTTTTGTATTCAGATCTAGTCAGGCTGTACCATCCTGTACATAGTACTAAGCAAGCAGTTAATTCTAACAGTCTTGCCTTCTACATCACAAGGCTCAACACTACACAGTATTCTAGAAGTTTTATTCCGTCTGTGATCAGATTTTGGAATGATATTCCTAAACAGGCAGTTATTACTGAAACTTCAGAAGTTCAAACATGCAATAAATGTTTTTACTGTATGTTGAATATGTTGATATAAGTCTCTCTTCATAGTTTGTATATGACAGATCTCTTTCTAATAGGTGCCGGTGATGGGAGATGATTACAAGAGAGGAAGTGAGGAGAACACTAGATGAAACGAGAGTAGGAAAAGCATCTGGTATGGATGGTGTGAGAACTGAGATGTTGAAGGAAGGGGGTGTGACTGTACTTGAATGGTTGGTGAGACTGTTTAATATGTGTTTTGTGTTGTCAATGGTACCAGTAGATTGGGTTTGTGCGTGTATTGTACCACTTTATAAGGGTAAGGGAGATGTGCATGAGTGATGTAATTCAAGGGGTATTAGTTTGTTGAGTGTAGTTGGAAAAGTGTATGGTAGAGTAATGATTAATAGGATTAAGGATAAAACAGAGAATGCAATCTTAGAAGTACAGGGTGGTTTTAGAAGAGGTAGGGGTTGTATGAATCAGATTTTTACAGTTAGGCAGATATGCGAGAAATATTTAGCAAAAGGTAAGGTGGTGTATGTTGCATTTATGTATCTGGAGAAAGCATCTGATAGAGTTGATAGGGAAGCAATGTGGAATGTGATGAGGTTATATGGAGTTGGTGGAAGGTTGTTGCAAGCAGTGAAAAGTTTCTACAAAGGTAGTAAAGCATGTGTTAGGATAGGAAATGAAGTGAGCGATTAGTTTCCGGTGAGTGTGGGGCTGAGACAGGGATGTGTGATATTGCCGTGGTTGTTTAACTTGTATGTTGAGGGAGTGGTGAGAGAGGTGAATGCTCGAGTGCTGGGACGAGGATTGAAACTGGTAGACGAGAATGACCATGAATGGGAGGTAAATCAGTTGATGTTTGCGGATGATACTGTACTGGTTGCGGGTGCAGAAGAGAAGTTTGGCCAATTAGTGACAGAATTTGGAAGGGTGTGTGAGAGAAGGACGTTGAGAGTTAATGTGGGTAAGAGTAAGGTTATGAGGTGTACGAGAAGGAAAGGTGGTGGGAGGTTGAATGTCATGTTGAATGGAGAGTTATTTGAGGAGGTGAATCAGTTTAAGTATTTGGGGTCTGTTGTTGCAGCAAATGGTGGAGTGGAAGCAGATGTACATCAAAGAGTGAATGAAGGATGCAAAGTGTTGGGGGCAGTTAAGGGAGTAGTAAACAATAGAGGGTTGGGCCTGAATGTAAAGAGAGTTCTGTATGAGAAAGTGATTGTACCAACTGTGATGCATGGATTGGAGTTGTGGGGAATGAAAGTGATGACGAGACAGAAATTGGATGTGTTTGAGATGAAGTGTCTAAGGAGTATGGCTGGTGTATCTCGAGTAGATAGGGTTAGGAACGAAGTAGTGAGGGTGAGAACGGGTGTAAGAAATGAGTTAGCAGCTGGAGTGGTTATGAATGTGTTGAGGTGGTTTGGCCATGTTGAGAGAATGGAAAATGGTTGTCTGCTAAAGAAGGTGATGAATGCAAGAGTTAATGGGAGAAGTACAAGAGGAAGGCCAAGGTTTGGGTGGATGGATGGTGTGAAGAAAGCTCTGGGTGATAGGAGGATAGATGTGAGAGAGGCAAGAGAGCGTGCTAGAAATAGGAATGAATGGCGAGCGATTGTGATGCAGTTCTGGTAGGCCCTGCTGCTTCCTCCAGTGCCTCGGTTGACTGCAGAGGTAGCAACAGTAGGGGATTTAGCGTTATGAAGCTTCATCTGTGGTGGATAACGGGGGAGGGTAGGCTGTGGCACCCTAGCAGTACCAGCCAAACTTGGTTGAGTCCCTTGTCAGGCTAGGAGGAATGTAGAGAGGAGAGGTCCCCCTTTTTGTTTCATTTGTTTGATGTCAACTACCCCCCAAAATTAGGGGAAATGCCTTGGTATATGTATGTATGTACTACTGATCTTAAGATTTCGTTTTTATTTTCTACTCATTATTTCTATTGTATAGTTTATTTATTTCCTTTCCTCACTAGGTTATTTTTCCTGTTGGAGCACTTGGGCTTGTAGCATCCTGCTTTTCCAATTTGGGTTACAGTATAGCTTAGCTAATAATAATAATAATAATAATAATAATAATAATAATAATAATAATATTAATAATAAAGGTCTCTGATGCAAACAAAAGTATTATACGGCAATCCCTTGCCATATCGCTCCCTTAGTGCATTATGGATTTATAAATATATTATATGTAAATCTATAATGTGGACTTTTTATGTTGCGAGTTTCTGTGAACATATAAGTTTTATATTTTTCATATTCTAATTATTTTTTATTCATTTTTGGGCATAAAAATTGATAGAGTATATAACAGTAATATCGCCTCATACTCAGTGTAGCAATTAGGATCTTGCATATTGTACGAACACCCAAATTTTCACCCATAAAAAATTATTTTATCATGTATCTTGTGTATTATGTGAGTTCCTCTTTTGAGACTAAATTATAATAAGGTAACCTCTTTCTCCACCTCTATCCCAATTTCTAGTACAATAAGTTAAAAAAAGCAAAAGAGAATGAATGATAAAAGTATTGTTGCCAATGCATATGGCCATAAACGACCTAACGAAAAACAGCTGTTTCATTATGAACAACCGATTTAGATAACAACAGCTGTATTTAAATTTTTATATGGCAGTACAAAATTACCAATACATGACTAATATATTATATTATACATTTTTCAGTTTATGAAAAGGTAAACTAAATTGCACAAAAGCTACCTAAAGTAAAAGTCAATAATTTCCTAACCTTTGTAATAAAGGATTGTAAAGGTAAAGACTAAAATTATCATACATTGGTAACAGGGATGAAACACCTAAAACTTGAAATGCCATTAAAATTAGCAATAGATAAAATGAGAAAAATATTTTTACTAAAAACTATAAACTTTTATATAGTAAAATGAAAATGATAGTCCAAGTAATAACTATCTCTTTTAGCAGGAGAAAAAAGCAATTCAGTAGTTTGCCTTAATTAGCTGACTTGGAAATCATAAACGTTAGGCTCTAAGAGCCTATAAACGTTAACAATGGAAAAGACGAATATTCGCTGTGTTTTTATTTCCTAATATAATACTGTACTAATATGTGAATAAAGTATCACATTTATTATTATTGGTCAAGTGAAACATCAGTGCTCAATCATTACTATTGGATACAGTTAAGTAAAATATCAATATTATCAAAATCCTTTATATTTTAAATTCAACTCTATTTTTGGGCCACAGTAAATGGACATCTAGTTTTGTCAACGGCAGAGCCTGGCTGAGCATTACATAGGTAGTGTTCTAGTTTCAATTTTTTTCATTATGTATACATAGGGCTGTCTAAAGCAAAAGTAAATGTTTGCTTATAAAGTGTTTTAAGAGTGTACAATAGGCTTGTAAGAGAGTGGAGAGTTTTTAGAAACTTAAATTTATAAAAGACAATCATAAAAAATTCAAAAATATATACCATACATTTCTTTATCTACAAGGCAGTTTTTCATCTATCGTGAAGGGGGGCGGCACTTGAAACAGAACACCCATGATAGCTGAGGGATTACTGTATTTCTAAACATGAAGACATCTATGTAATATTAAAAACTATCTTTTGAAAACTTCAATTTGATCATTATATAATAGAGACTGGTACTACTGTGGATTCTTTCTGTATCTGCCACACAATTGTTCACCTTTACCATGCTCACATTTGTTAGCTTACATTTTATCAATTTTGTGGCAGTACATAGTGCAAATTTGTCTGCATCACGTGTGATTTAGTGAATCCGAGATACTGTATTTTTTGTGCTAATGAAGTTCAATACATTTTTGCATCATCTATAAAATAAAGCTTAAGGAGGCATATGAACAAGAACTTCCATGCAAAAGTAGTATGCAAAGCATTTTTAATTCATGATGCCACTAAATATTACTGGTTGTAAATTTCTATAGACTTACTTTCTGTTGAAAAATCAGAATGATAGTTTCATTTCTATGCAGAATGTGGTCTCAAGTGATGTAAGATAAAAATAAGAAAATGGCATTCTTTCAAATTTTGAAATATATCAAATCTCTTCTACTGAAATTAATCACAACAAATAATGTTATATCAATAATAAATGTGGTTCTCCATTGAATAATCATGATCTTGAAGGGTGGAAGATAGGCCCAGTACACTTTGTTTCTATTAAAATCAAATAATTCAGGATATGTTATAAACCTTTATAAAGTTAAACAAGCCAATGGGACAAGCAACATCATAGCTCAGGCTCAAAGAAAACAAGAAAGAGAAAATTGGAAGAAAGGTAGGTCTTAAATATGGAGGAAACAACAAAACTACCTCTTAAGTAAGAAGGCTGTTAGAATTGGTAAAACAGAAATAAGAAAAGAACCACAAACTTTCGCAGTAGAAGGAAATAAATGGTTATTCAATAGCGTTTTACAAGGATTACTAGTTTCCAAAGACTAAATGAAAGAATTATTTTAATAATGTTTTTTAAAGGTCGCTCATCAGTGGCAAAGGCAAGGGACAGGACAATGCCCTAAATACTAACCATATACATACTGTATATGATCAGTGACCAAACTCCAACTCCATCCAAGTTTAAACCAAGGAGGACCAGAAAATGGCTGCTAACAAATCATCGGGTGGACCTATAGGCTTCCCTAATTTCCCATCCTTAGCTCACAAGGATGGTGATATTTCAGACACTACTAAAAACTATCTGGCTTAAGCAGGGATTGAACTCCCATTCAACAGATTGCGAGTCATGGGAATTTCCAATAGGTTACCCACATGACATGGACATTCCCAAGTGAAAACTGACAAGACACTCTTCCCTCATCTACAGCTTAATAACTCTCAAAGACCTTGTGTATGATGGTTAGCTCAAATACCTTTCAGGTCTTCACACAAAAGTTATGATTTCCTCAATGAAAAAAAAAAAAAAAAACAGACATTCAAACTTTGGATGGACAAAAAGGGAGAGAAAAAATAACTTATATTATACAGCAAGGCAAATCATGGTACAGAACCAACACAAGGAATTGTATGGACAACCATGCTTTTAAGACTTACTACTTTATGTAAAGAGATCACTGAAAGAATTAATATAGACAAATGCGCCTTCAATACTTGTTAGCTTGTCCAAAAAGAGATCTTGAAAAATAATAGATGTATCAAACTCTTCATGTATTCCTGAATTTTTTATCTGGTCAATAGTGTTACTGTTCATAACCTAAGCCAGTAATTTCTTTCAGAATGAGGCTATCTAACATGTGAAAGTGTTCTAACAATGCCTGGTAATGACCAATTTTAGTTTTATTTTCTTTAGTTAGATCAATTTTGGCAACTAGTAAATGGAAATACTTATCAAGTTATGTCATCTATACCTTTGTGTATCTTCAATGAATCTATTAAGTGACTTCTTCATCAATATTCTTGAGGGAAGATGTTTTAGCCTTATTTCATACCCAAAGTATCTGACAATTTAGTTTGGTTGTTCTTGCCTGCAATGCTTAATGTTTAAATTTTCTTTCTCTGGGACGGTATTAATGATTGGAAAATATGCTCTAACTCATGCATTATATAAGATTAGTATAGTCTCTTTTTCATTTAGTAAATCTACATTTAACATATACTAGTATTTTGTGGGATTTTTTTTTCAGTTTCTATACATTAGTAAAAATTCAAGTCACAATGGATAATGATTCCCAGGTCTTTCTCATCATAACAACTTTGTAACTTATCAAGTTGGTAATGCTTGACACAATAGTTTTTATAACATATGAATATTACTAGTACTTAATAAAACTAATGGAAACAGACATTTCAGTGATTATGCACCTATATTTTCCAGTTATTCTTGGCAATGCTTTGCACAAGAAAATGCTGTCCTATGTACAAGTATGTACATGTTAAGATTCACACATACATACATACATACATACATACATATATATATATATATATATATATATATATATATATATATATATATATATATATATATATATATATATATATATATATATATTACATATATATATATTTTCCAGTTATTCTTGGCAATGCTTTGCACAAGAAAATGCCGTCCTATGTACATGTATGTACATGTTAAGATTTACATATACATACATACATACATATATATATATATATATATATATATATATATATATATATATATATATATAAATGATATTAAATCAAGTTATGGGAAGGGATGAAGAAATAATGTAAGTAAAACTGGTATGCATTACAAACAGATGTAAAATTCTAAAAATATACACAAATCAAGAGAAAATAGCATGCACACAGGTTTATTGCATGCCCTAATAATGGCAAGAGGACGGAGAACTAGGTTGCTAAAAAAATTTCCATCACAGGTTGATAGAGCCTGAAATCCCTTAATCTGTCGAATTACACACTAAAATGGTATCCAGAGCAATGACATGAAACTATAAGAACAGAACTGTTACTAAAGACGATAGAAATTTTGTCATTTGAACACCCAAAATAAAATTCTACATAAGTAAATGTCAAAATAGGTTTTGATAATAGGCCAATCACCAGAGAAAAAAATATATACCGATGAGAGTATCATAAGAACCAGAAAACCACCGTGGCTTACTCTTGTTCAGAAAAAGATTTTTTTAACAAGGTACTTTACTAATTTCAGTGTCTCCTACTTATTCAGGAAAAGATGTAAAAAAAAGTCAACCATGTTAATAGATTTCAATATCTTATATTATTTGATTTCTTGCCTTTTAACACAATAAAAATGGATTTGAGATTATTTGGGTGGTCATTTTTTCTTGTGATACATATTCACTTCATGTAACATTTTCTTATCAAGAATAAATCCTTTTTATTATCCTTATGAACTAATCTTCATAAATCTAATCACTGCCTCTGATGGTAGTTAGAATGCAATATTTACATATGAAATTTTATTATACTTAAACCCTCATATGATTCTCAATAGAAAATATTTTCTTCTGCCTTCCACTCAGACAAGTTCATTATAACATGAGCCTTTACAAACAAAATTGTGAAATCATGCATTGTATTCTCTTTTACCTCTTTATATATGGCCAGCCATCAGGCACATAAGAGAGATTAATGTCAATAGGAATATGACTGTATGGGAGAGGTGAAAATCATTAACAATAAAAACACTGTATACAATTCAATTGGGGGATTCACACCAATTAATCATATATATACATAGTATTGTGGCCAAGGTATTCCTGTGACAAATAATCTTTTGTTTGTCTGGAAGGACAATAAAAAGAAAGAAGTATCATATGCACCACTTGTGCCCCCAAGTTTGCATTAAACAATAACCTCCCTTTTTATTTTTTAGAAACTATAGATCAGGCCGCAAGATCCATGGGGTTAATCAATATGGCCGAATTATCATTTTGGGGAAGACCAAAATGTTTAAAATACCATAGTATTTTATGTAGGAAAAATGTCCAATAAATAACTTAAGATTAAAAGGAGTCAGAATCTCAGGTTCAGTAACTTATAAATTTGTAAAAGGTATGGTCTAAGCCTATGTGGTGTACATAAAAGTATATGCAATATATTATGCCAGTAGAAAGTGTACAAAGCTAGTGATATGCACTTGAAACTACAATCCTTTGCCCTGTTAACTATTCCAAGTATCAAGAATTTTACATTAGACACGATGACTTCAATAACGAAAAAGATACTTCATCCTTCATTTCTTGGAAATGTGTCACATGGAGGTAATGGTGTAATGTTTCCTAGTCTTTCCTATCAAGGACCTCGTCAAATGAGGCCACTGATGATGTGCATCTTGGCCTTGGGATATTGAAGTACAACCATCATGAAGGTGATAAAAAATATCTCCCAGGGTAATTGGTGGATAAACCTCCAGTCTACTGATCTGGGGGGATGTAAAAGTAAGGTCATAACTCTCACCCAAAAGGACCCAATATGGGATTGGGAAATCTCAACTTTATGCAGTGCTCTAACACTTAGAACAATACAAAAACCTCTTCTGATGGAAGAAATACCTGTACTTATTTGTCTAAGACCATATAAAAAATTTTGTTGGAAAATGTGATTAAAATATGACTTATCCTAAATAGCAAAGAGGTTAAGGTGTGGTCCAAACCTGACAAAGACCACTAAAAGGTATCTCAATATCATCAAAACTGATATGTACACAGGAAGGGATATCTGTTAGATCGATGAAACGTCCCGTTTTCATCTCTAAGACTATGCAACACAGTCAAGTTTGTGAGCTTAGGTATGTGGCCAAGCCTTCATCTCACCTTAATAATTCTGCTAGGCAAGCTCATTGTTCTCCATTTTCATTATAATTAGCTATTAAATCCTCTCTACGTTCCTCAGGCTGGGAGGAACGTAGAGAGGAGAGGTCCCCCTTTTTGTTTCATTTGTTTGATGTCGGCTACCCCCCAAAATTGGGGGAAATGCCTTGGTATATGTATTCATTAAAACCCTTTGATAATGGGTCAGGGTCGTGAAAGTATGTCCAATTTAAGATTGGTAACTTTTAGCCCAATTCCTGCATGAAGGACATTATATATTGGATTCAGAGGCTGGTGAGTGACCAGAAGTGTCACTCGTCTTTGACAACCGTATATGCAACTGATCTTCTCTTTTAAATAAGCCACACAGTTCTCCCACAGAAGAAGGCATCCAGATAAAGAGGTCCAAACATTATCTACTTTATTATCTAATGTCTATCTTATTATCTAAAGAACTTTTTAGATATATATAGACATTGCTGAAGAATTGAGACTTGCCTGCTGGGTGAAGAATCTGTCACTTGAGTGGGTGATGGATACATCTTTTTCTGGCCATGCTTACCAAAGATTCTCCTCAAATCAACAGTGTGGGTGTAGCTATTAAGACCAAGATAATTTCAAACCTACATGAAGATTCCCCAGGTATCAATGAAAGACATAACCTGACCTATCCCCTGATAAAAGAATGTTTTATTGACATTAGTTAGTGCCTATGCTGCATTATTGATAGTGGTGAAACAAACAAAAACAACTTCTCTTGTGCCCTTGATGCAGTGCTAAAAACCATCAGCAGAACTGAAAAAATTATCTCGCTGGGAGATTTCAATGCTAGCATTGGGAAAACCTGGTGGGTGAAGAGATGCTGTAGGTCATCATGGTACAGACGATATGAATGCTAATCAACTTAGAATTCTATCCGTATGCGCTGAGCCTGATCTTGTAATTACAAGAACAGTATTCCAGCTCAAGGGCAAGCTCAAAAACACATGGATGCATCTAAGGTCCAAGAACTAGCACATGCTGGACACTACATCATAGCCTGGATCAGCCACAATAATGATGTAAGTATATTTCAATTCATACATGAGGCAAAGAGTTAGAAAAATCCCTAACTAGTCTGATCTATATTCAAATTCCATATTTAACCACAAATTATACCGTTCATTCCTGAAATATTTATTTCATGGAGGACCCTTTTCTCATTCAAACTGTAGAGGGCCTCTATTTTTTAACTGACATTTCTGAGTAAAATCCAGAGTCTGAGTAGGTAAAGTTCTGTAAACTGATAAAAGATGCTGCAGAAACAACACTTGGCTCCACTAAGCAGTCTAAGGTGGACTGGTTCAATGAAAAACCTAACACTATTTACCTGTTACTCTGACAAAACTAGGGAGCACATGACCTTTACCTTGCCAGCTCCCACTCATCTCCACTGGTCAAAAGATAGAAGAGCCTGAAGTTCAAAGCACAACATCAAGTACATAACCTAAACAACTGCTGTAATTGAAAACAGCTAAGGATATTTAAGTCTTTGCTGACATGTAAAGCTTTTATAAAACCCTCAAATTCATCTACAAAGCTAAAAAGCCACAATCTTTCTAGTTAGCACACTAGATGGCACAACCACCCTCAACAAACAGATTAAGATTCTAAGCCACTGGGCTGGGAATTTCCATGCTATATCAAAAGTACTGAAACCTTGTACATTGATACTCTGCTTGACCTACCACTCATCCAGGACTTGGACAAGCTTTCAGAATTGCGAAAAGTTCTCAGCGCAATAAAAAGCATCGTGGAAGGTAATGTTGGGGTCGTAACAGCATTACTTGTAAAATTTGCAAGCACAAGGGATACCTTCTCAAATAACAGCTGCAAAAATATCATATGTGCCCTAAGAAGGGAGACCAAATACTTGAATCCTAGACTGATTATATAAGGATTTCATACTGACCTAATAATATATCTGAAGCCATGGTAGCTATGACCATGTGAAGCATCAGAAAGGAAAGAGGTACCTTAAAAATGATATTTACTTTGAAGCAAACACAGGAGAAAAGTCAAGTGAAAAATAGGAAAGCTCATTAATTTCTGGTGTTGATACAGATGGGAGAATTGGCCATCAAGTTTTCCTGATGGGTATCAACTACAAGAAAATTCTTACCATGCCTATGAACAAAAATAAGTTCTCCCACAATCACTGTATCTTGAATCCAGAAAGACATTTATTTTAAAAGACACTAGCTTTCCAAGCAAGACTGGAGAAGCAGCCACAGAATGTCTTTCCTTTACAATAAACAAAAGTAACTGATGCAATTAGACCACTTCCTCATAATAACTGAACATAACAAGGAATTACTGCAAAAATCACACAGGTGTCATCCCATTCATCATGAGGAAAGACAAGGATTGAGTGAAAGCAGGTGGTGCATACTACAATATACTATTTCTTCTGTTCCTAACAACAAATGACAAAGCTACAAGTAATAGCTTGAGTCCATTAAATGTTATGGGGATTCTGTTCACTTGCAAAAATTAATGAGTTTCTGCAATTGCAGTCATCATTAACTTCGACAACAGTAATGGTAATGAAGGTATTCCATTTCTTACGAAAACGCTCATAGAGGTAAATGCCAGGGTCACAATGACTGATGGAAATACATCTTCACACATATACTTTTTGGAGTGATGACTTCAACCAGAAAGATCCAAGAGTATAAAATCTCATCTGTAAATCCTTACAGCAACTAAATACAATTTTTTAAAAGTGTGAACTGCACAGATAAAAAGCCCACATAATAAGCTGAAGTGATGAACTGGTAAAAATAATCTACATTCAAAACATCAAAAAGGTACTAACTCACATATCATTATCAACTTTGATGCCTGTTAGCAGTTGAAATAACTATTCAATACAAAATTCAAATTCTTATCAGTTACATAAGTACTATAAAAGAATGAAAAAATCATTACAGATAGAAACTAAGTAATTATCTCTGGAAAATAATCCTGAGGAAAGAAACTAGAGAATGATGACAGACCTGTTGACTGCACAACACTGCAGAACCACGATAAGTGAAGTTGTTGGTTAATAATTGCAAAAGCACAAGTGGTAAGACTACATTTCTGGGTCGAACCTGTGGCGCCGGGCGAAAAGTCCTTCTTGTATACCTTTTCTGATAAAAACCTTCCAATTATACCAGAGAAAGATAAAAGCATGGAATGCTGAGGTTACAACCCTCGCGCGAGCACCTTTTGGGTGTCGTGTATAAAGCAAAGGCGCGTGAAATCCACTATTCACAGGTTGTCTTCCATTTAGTTAATTCCTTCGCCAAAGGGATGGGCCGATACAGAGGCCCTAGACACATCCCCATCGCCGCACCACCCACGCCACGACGCGAGCGCCATCTGAACAACATCCTTCTTTTTGGAATTCAAAGTGTTGAATGGTTTCGTTGTGCTCTCGGTCTTTTTTATCTATCGTGGATTTATTTTGTCATGTCCGAAGCTCCATCTTCACACATTCCAATGTTAAGTACCATAGTTTGTTTTGACAGTATTTTATTGTACCGGGCTTGTGTTTTATATCCAGTATAGTCTGTTTTATTATTCCCGTCTGGCCTTTCATGGCGGCCATTGTTTGTTCACTTGTTTGGGAATTCATCTTTATCTGCCCGTTTAGTACTCTGTCACTTAGGTTCTTGGTTAAGTCCCTGGCCTTATGCCTTTAGAACCGTTATTATTTTTATTTTTATTTTTTTTTGTGTTTTTATGCTCATGGTACTTTTTGCTAGTAAGTCCAGCCTACGAACGAGATAGCGATTTAGCTTTGTTTTTGTTTAGTAACCGCCCGAGGCGTTCGTCTCGACTGTGCTATTTATTTTAAGTTTTAACGGATGCTATTCTTCGATCGTAGTGTTATATGGATGTACATTTTTATTTTATACGTTTGTAATAGTGTTTTGTGATTTTTTAGTCCTGTTTTTGTGTCCAAGAGAGCGAGAGATTGGGGTCCCCGTTTTCTGTTCGCAGTCACGAGTTACCCCTTTCTCTCGTTTTCTTTCTTAGCTCCGGTGGGGGAGCGGATTTCCCGTTTTCCGTTTTGTGCGTTCAGCGGGTTCTCCCTCCCTCACCTCTCCCCCTCTGGGTGGATGATAACTTACGAGTTATTTATTTTTCGTGACTTTTCAATTGTTAGCGTTATTTTGGTCCGTGTTTCGTCCTCTCCCCGTTACGGCTCGGGAGTAGTTATGAACGTTTTCCACTCCGCCTTGAGTTATACTCCGCCACGAGGGATTCTCAATAACTTTCGTTCTATTGTTATATTTATATTGTTTACTACATGGGACGGGCTTCATATTGTTTAGATACGACCCTCCGGTGGCCCTTACTTCGGTCTCAGGCCACGGCCATATCCACAATAGCCTTTGTTATTACAACTGTGTTGTTATTCACAATAATTATTCAGGACCTTTCTTCTCCCTCCGGCCTCACCGGAGATCGTAAATACGCTTTACTATAATCTAAGCTTTAGTCTTTAGCTACGACTTAGCTTTTTATCTTTCACAATTGAATTATTAGCCACAATTGAATTATTCAGGGCATCTCATTATCCTCCGGCGTCACCGGAGGTCGCCCAAACACTTAACACTTAAAGTTGCCTTAGCTAATTAGCTAAGGCTCCTTTATTCAGGACATTTCATTACGATCCGGCCTCACCGGAGCTCCGGCTTCACCGGAGGTCGCCCATACACTTCACACTTATATTTGCCTTGCCTTTAGCTAAGGCTGGTGTTTGTATTTATTTTAAGGGCATGTCACTGCTTCCCCGACCCTTGGAGGTCGGCGGATTACTTTAAGCTTATTATCCTTATGTCATTAACAGACATTGGGTGCATTACAAATATACAGACAATTGAATTTTAAAGTGCCAACATTGGTATGGGGCAGTATCAACTTAAAGTTAATAGTTAGTTGTTTGGTCAATGCAATATGGGTGCTTAGGTAATTCAGTGAGTGCCAGAACTCTAAAATAATAGGTTTTTATCCCTTATCAGAGTTTCAAGCATCACCAGACTCATGTCTCCTTTCTTTTACAGAAGGCCCGTTGTACTGCTGAAGGATGCTCTGCCTCATTCAGCGACCCCGTTGGGCATGACCTCTGCCGGTCTCATGCTCACTGCTCCATTCCCTTTATCCAGGAACCGGGACAGGCCCAATACCCAGTGTGGTTCCCGGATTTGTGCTCGTTCTGTTACGAGTTGTCGTCAGTTCTGCTGAATGATGATGTAAGTGGGTTTTCCCTTTGTTCCTTATTTCTCGTTGGCAGACACTAATATAGACATGAATATGATATACACAGTATATTTAGGAGGGCAAACCCCCTCCTCCATCACTAATCACTGCAAATCTTACAGGCCGATGATGTCTCTCTTCGGTCAGCAAGGGCTACTCTTCGGCCGTGGGTGTCGGGCTTTGGCAGGAATGCCCCGTCTGGCGCACCCTATCTCCTCGATGGGGATATGGCCTCCCGTCTCTTCCCAGGCTCGACTACTGCTGCAGTCTCTCCTGACCTTGCTGCCCCTTTAATTGAAGAAGTCAGGGCTACCATTTCCGTGGAGGACGAAACCCTCGTACCGATGGACATGGCTGGTCTGGATATAGACGTAGAACCCAGGGACGAGCAGGTAAGTGGTGCCGAGTTGGTGGAAACCCTTTTCTCTCCTACTCCCTCTTCTACCTCTTCCTTTCTAGGTTTTGATAACTCTAAGGCTTCTCCTCGGGATCCCTCTGCCTCCGTACGACCCAAGGTGAAGCCACTTCGAACTTATAAGACTTCAGCTTTGCCAGTATCAACGTCACCGGTCCCCGGACCCTCGACAGCTCCTGATATTCATATTGCTCCTCGTAAAACCACTACTCCTAAGAAGTCTAAGTCTACCAAATCCAAGAAAAAACCAACGGGTGACTTTCAGGTACCCTGGGCTGATCTCCTCCCCATCCAACTGATCAAAGGATTGGTCAGGGATCAAGTTCAACATCACTCTGGTGCAATAACAGAGATTAAGGATATGATGGCTACTCTGATCTGCGCCGGAACTCAGTTCCCTCCCCCTTCTGCCCCAGACGCATCGAAGCTGCCGCCCTTCGATAAAAACAATCCTTGGCGGTTTGCTTTGCATGCTCCATTCGTAGATGGCTCCCTAACTCTGGAGGGCATGGGCACCCGCCCTCTAGAGGACCTGGAGTTCTATCCCCCGGGCCTAGCATTCCCGTTCAATGGTTTTGTACGGTTAAAGGAACATGCATTGGTCCGTATGGACAAGGTACCGAAGGAAACGGTCATATTTCCAAAAGAGCAGGCCCAGGCTATCTGGGCCAGAACACTATCAGAGTGGGGGTGTATTAACTCCAAGCTCACCCCTCACAAGGGTTCCTACACTATTTTTACGACAGCGGCCTCCATCTCTTTGCCGCTCATAGACAAAGTCACAGAGCTGACTATACAGGCCATCAAAGAAGGCTCTTCCATGCCGGCTCTCAAGGAGACGGACCCCACCTCTTTGCTTATTCCGGGTTCCTCGGCAGCCTGGGATGCTGCGGCCTCTACCTTCACGGTGGGGAAACTAGACCCGGACTGTGCCTCTACTCTTTTCTCTGAGAAGCTTCCCAGATTAATAGAGAGTCTTCTCAAAACTGAGTTCGAGACCCGTACTAGACTTGCTAGGTCCCTCCAATCCATCACCTCCATGGAGTCCCTTGCATCTCTTTACCCAGAGGAAACGCTGTTCAGAGTCGCTACAAAGAACCAGCTGCTATCCTACCAAATAGATCTCCATGACTTCTGGTCAGCACGGGTTAGTTGCAGGAAGTTCGTTCTGTCGGAGGCCACCATCAGGCATGAGCCGAACAGACTGATAGCTTCCTCCTGCTGGGGTAAGACCCTCTTCCCTCAGACCGAGGTGGATAAGGTTCTTCAGGACGCAGCGAGGGCAAACCAGAATTTGCAGGTAAGGTGGGGTCTCTCAGCCAAAAAGAGGTTCGAACCCCAGAGACACACATTCTTCAAGAAGAAGCTGAGGTTTAGTCCTTACAAAGCGGCCCGGGGTACCTCATCCCCACAGCCTTCCGCGGCCTCGACTTCTCGACAACAGGCGCCTCCTCAGCAGGTAGTCTACCTCGCTGCTCCCCCTGGTACACAGCCCAACCCCTCTTGGATGCCCTCACCTGCATACAACCCTGCCTACGAACCCTCCGGTTCCTTTCGTGGATACCAAAGAGGGAGTTCCAGAGGTAGAGGACAGTTCCGCCAACGCGGCGGGCCCAGAGCAAGGGGTTCCCGTGGAGGGAGGGGCCCTAAGTTCACTCCCTCCCAATGATGTGATGCCGGTAGGAGGGAGACTTTATCACTTCCGGGATCATTGGACCTTCAGTCCATGGGCTCACAGCATAATATCAAGGGGCTTGGGTTGGAAATGGTCACAGGGATCCCCTCCTCCACCGGTGACCTTCTTCCAGAGACCCACTCCCATCCTGGAAGAGTACACTGCGGAGTTACTCAAGAAGAGAGCAATCAAGCGGGTTCGATCCCTGAAGTTCCAAGGCCGCCTGTTTACAGTCCCGAAGAAAGACTCGTCGGCGTTGAGGGTAGTTCTGGACTTGTCGAAGCTCAACTCTTACATCCTTTGCGACAAGTTCCGTATGCTGACTATCTCTCAGGTACGGACCTTACTTCCCCGTGGGGCCGTCACCACCTCTATCGATCTTACCGACGCCTATTATCATGTCCCAGTAGCTCGAAACTTCTCTCCTTATCTAGGCTTCCGTCTCGGCAAGAGAGCCTTCGCATTCAAAGTCATGCCCTTCGGTCTCAGCATTGCCCCCAGGGTATTCACGAAACTGGGGGAGACGGTGCTCGAGCAACTCAGACACCAAGGGATACAAATCGTCGCCTATCTGGACGATTGGCTCATTTGGGCCCAGTCGCACCAGGAATGCAAAAGAGCTACGTCGAAGGTACTCCATTTTCTCGCCAAACTGGGCTTCCAAGTCAACCTCCGGAAGTCCCGCCTACAACCATCAAGCCTCTTCGAATGGTTAGGCATTCGTTGGGACCTCTCAAAGCACAAGCTCTCCCTTCCTCCCAAGAAGGTGAGGGAGATAGCTTCCAAGGTCAGGAACTTTCTCAAACACAAACAGGTGTCCAGAAGAGCTTTAGAACGAGTCCTCGGCCTACTCCAGTTTGCCTCACTGACCGATCTCCTATTAAAAGCCAAACTCAAAGACATCAATCGAGTTTGGAGAAAGAGGGCGACAATACCTTTAAGAGACAAGACCTCGAAGATCCCCTCTGTCTTGAAAATGAGACTACAACCATGGTCCGATCGGAGGAACCTCTCCAAGTCGGTTCCTCTACAGTTCCCCTCTCCACAAGTGACAATTCATACCGACGCGTCTCTGAGTGGTTGGGGGGGTTACTCCCAACATCAGATGTGTCAGGGCTCTTGGTCACCCGCCATGAGACAGTTCCATATCAATGTTCTCGAAGCCATGGCGGTGTTCTTGACCCTGAAGAGAATCTCCCCTCCGAGGTCGACCCACATCAGAGTAGTCTCAGACAGCACGGCCGTAGTCCACTGCCTCAACAGAGGGGGGTCCAAATCACCCAACCTGAATCAGATCCTGGTCACTATCTTCACCTTGGCAGCCGACAAAGACTGGTTCCTGTCAGCAACTCACCTAGCAGGAGTCCAGAATGTGATAGCAGACGCATTATCCAGGACGAGCCCACTGGAATCGGAGTGGTCCCTGGACATGCACTCCTTCCGGTGGATACTCAGGCTGGTTCCAGGTCTCCAGGTAGATCTATTCGCGACCCGACTCAATCACAAACTCCCGTGTTATGTGACACCGAACCTGGACCCTCAGGCTTATGCCATGGACGCATTAACCCTGGATTGGAACCATTGGCAGAAGATCTTCTTATTCCCTCCAGTGAATCTTCTACTGAAAGTCTTGCACAAACTCCGCTCCTTCAACGGGGTAGTAGCTTTAGTGGCACCTCACTGGCCAAAGAGCAGTTGGTTTCCTCTCCTCCTCGAGTTGAAACTCCGTCCCTTCCGGATCCCATTCCCCAAACTGACCCAGGTGGTCCAAACACGGACTGTGTCAGATTCCTCAAGGATAGCCAAAACCCTAACTTTGTGGATTTCATGAAGTTTGCGGCACGTAGGGACGCAAACATCGACCCAGATAATGTCCTCTTTATAGAATCAGACAAAAGGGACTCAACGATTCGCCAATATGATTCGGCGGTTAAGAAACTAGCGGATTTCTTAAGGACTTCAGACCATTCGGTTATGACTCCTAATTTAGCCATCTCCTTCTTTAGGTCCATTTTTGACAAAGGCCTAGCAGCTAGCACTATAACCACCATTAAGTCAGCTCTGAGGAAAGTCTTCCTGGTTGGGTTTAACATTAACCTGGCGGAGTCTTATTTCTCATCTATTCCAAAAGCATGTGCTAGGCTTCGACCTTCGGTCCGTCCTCAAAAGGTCTCTTGGTCTCTAAATGATGTCCTCAAACTGGCCTCCGACACGGACAACGAATCCTGCTCTTATATCACTCTTCTTAGGAAGACTTTATTTCTAACAGCTTTGGCCTCGGGTTCCAGAATCTCAGAACTAGCAGCTCTCTCACGAAACTCAGAGAACATGGATTTCCTCCCTTCAGGTGAGGTACTTCTTTCACCAGACAGGGCGTTCCTAGCTAAGAACGAGGACCCCCAAAATAGGTGGTCCCCTTGGAAGATTATTCCTCTTCTCCAAGATACTTCTCTATGTCCGGTCACCACTCTCAGGGCCTTTTTAGCCAGGACTGCTACCCGATCGTCTGGCCCCTTGTTTATCAGAGAACAAGGAGGTACCATTTCCATACGTGGCATTAGGCAACAGATCCTATACTTCATTAAACAAGCCAATCCGGGATCATTTCCCCATGCTCATGATATCCGATCGATAGCTACCTCCATCAACTATTTCCAGAATATGGACTTTGATAACCTTAAGAAGTACACGGGTTGGAAATCTCCTATGGTCTTCAAACGCCACTATCTAAAGAACTTACAGGCTCTTAAATATCCAACGGTTGCAGCTGGGAGCCTTATCTCTCCCCATTGATCTTTTGTTCTTCCTTTCATCCATCTCTTCTCTTCTCCCTCCTACCCGCCACTCGCACCACGACGCCGCTTCCTTGGTGGTTCGTTAGCCCTAAGTGTATTACATATTAGGTTAATATGATTGTAACTATTATTGTTTTCCCTTGTTATTAAGTTGGGATATTCTTAGCCATGTCAGTTTTGTTGCATGTTTTCCTCTGATACTCAGAGGTTTCCTTGTTATCATGTTTGTTTATCCTTACTCTCACTATGCCCTGTGGCTAGTTTATATTTTATGCCTACTTCCCTGAATTATATATGATTTTCTTTACATGGTGTTGTTTCTCTCCCCTTATTAAATTAGTAGTTATTGTTGGGCTTGGAAGGCATTCTCTGGTACATTTTCGCCCAGCGCCACAGGTTCGACCCAGAAAAGGGATTTTGACGAAGGAAAAATCTATTTCTGGGGAGAGACCTGTGGCGCCCGGCGAAACCCTTCCCCTTATTTTACACGATCCCACCCTTTCCTTTCCAAGCCATCATGGTCAATACAGAAGGATGTTGTTCAGATGGCGCTCGCGTCGTGGCGTGGGTGGTGCGGCGATGGGGATGTGTCTAGGGCCTCTGTATCGGCCCATCCCTTTGGCGAAGGAATTAACTAAATGGAAGACAACCTGTGAATAGTGGATTTCACGCGCCTTTGCTTTATACACGACACCCAAAAGGTGCTCGCGCGAGGGTTGTAACCTCAGCATTCCATGCTTTTATCTTTCTCTGGTATAATTGGAAGGTTTTTATCAGAAAAGGTATACAAGAAGGACTTTTCGCCGGGCGCCACAGGTCTCTCCCCAGAAATAGATTTTTCCTTCGTCAAAATCCCTTTTTTATGACAGACAAAACTTAAAACCCTGGAAATACTATGACTGCAATACTAGGCATAGATATGATTAATTGGGTTCTGATGTAATAAAACCAAACGGGAGACATTCTCATGGGACTGTTACACATGAATCTTTAAAAAAAAACCTTATTGAGCTAACTCTGATAAAGATCCAGTCATTTTCATTAGAATTGAAAATGTTAAGATATGGCTTACATACAGGAGTACCTCCTATTCCTCAAAGAAGTTTATATATGATGTGAAACTATTTTTCACCAATACAGTAGTTTATTTTGACATTTTCTATAGGAGATTTGCATATCAGAAAATTTTTATCATTGCATATTAATAAAAGTATAAATTATTTTACCAAAACCTAATAAAAATATCAAAATGCTGAGAAGTATTCTGAATGATTATGCTTATACTATTCTAAAAACTTCTATGCTTGTCAGCATGACTAAGTTTTTCATTTGAAACAATATTACCCACCTGAAAATAGAAAAAAGTCCAGTGTCACCTATGTTAATCTTTCGACATGCTGTGATTCCATACGCATGACCCTTCACTAATCCAACGCTAGTCCTCATCTCGGCTTCTTCATGACTGTGAGGCTGAAATACATTCAATAAATTAATTACATATATTACCATATTCTGATTACATCCATTTCACACAATTTGAAATACAGTACAAAGTACTTTTAACCATAAAATTGGCCATTATTATTTTCAGGTAACTTCCTTTGTTATTTCATATCCAATTGGACATAGTGTATAATACATTATCTTTTTAGATATTAATTACATTACAAACTTTATTTCTTGGACGAAAGTATGGATTGCACATGAACTGCACTGTATAGGATAAAAGACATTCCAGCTTACTGGCTCATTGGTCAGTAAAAAATATCAACTTGAAAAAAAAATAGACTGCAACATTTATTAATGACACTAATAATCTTCCCACCTTATTCTTCTTTAAAAGTTTATCTTAGACCCAAAACTACTGTCTTGCTACTTTTAATGCCTTATTAATTTCAGATTCAGTCTACTTTCATGCTACAGGATTGGAGCTTTTCATTAAAAGGACTTGAGCTAATGATCAATTGTGTTTTGAGCTGCTCACAAGATGAGGCATTAAGTACTTCAACTTTAAAAGGACACAAGGTATTCATACTTTAAAGATTGAGACACTCACATTTCAGTACAAGTAATCACCCTAAAAAATATGTCACTCATTTTCAAAGGACGAGCAATGCACATCTTTAAGAGATGGCAACAACTGAGTTGGAGAAAACTCATCTAATTTTAGACAGACCATTCTCTAAAGACACCTAAGACATTTTTATCTGATGTCAAAGAGATAGGTATAGGAAGAGAGTGTAGAAGAAACCATAATATTCCAATATCCACACCTCACCTTCCCAACTTTTCCCCACTCTGTATTGGAGACTACCTTTCCTAAGTTCATATATCACCCTCAATTATGAAGGTTAGACACCACTGAGATATACCAATGCAAAAACTTAGCAACTGCTGACTGACAAGTATTGGAATTGGGAACTAGTGGTACTATCCTATTGGAGAAAGTGCAGAAGGTGGGGGGGGGACCTCTTTAAGACCTAACAACACATCCATGGGCAAGTCCTCTACAGAAGTGGTCATAATGAGAGGTTTGAGAACTATTCCCCTTGGAGGAGTTCTCAGTAGTTCCGATCACAAGGTGGATGTAAGGAGCCTCACCAACCACCTTGAGTTTTGAACAGTATAGGACAGCTGAATTCTCCATTTGTTCTTTCTTGCAGAACCACTCCACAAGGAGACCCAAACAAGGAAGATAGCAGTTTCCTATTTAAAAAAAGAAACACAATCTCTCATTGGTCAAGGAAATTAATAATTAGTTTATGAAAATGTGACTGATTGCAGAGTGTCATGCTGAAGTCAGTGCCCACAAGATTAGATTTTTTTTATTTTAGGAATGTCTGGTCCCCAAAGACTCATGCGGAGCACCCCAATTGAGTGCCAACAATGCCCCAGAACAAGCTTGACCGATGGCCAAACAAACGCCATTAACAGGGTTATAAAACATCCCATATTCTATATTTTTCCCAAGTTCAGTACTGATTCTCATGGATAACCAAAACTCTATCACACAATGACATTTAAATGCTTCCCCGTGAAAGAAGCCGTTTCTATATTAGACAATAAATGGCTCTTAACAGATTTTTCCTATTTTTCTATTCATTTGTTGTCTGTTTTACGTAAAGGACATTTTACATGTCTCATACATAACAATTTCCACATACAATATCAATCTTATCAAATCTGTGAAAAAAGAGTAAATAATCAACATTCTGCTATTCTTTTCTGTATAGTACAGTTTTATTGATAAAAATGTTATTTTCATTAGTAAAATAAATTTTTGAATATACTTACCCGATAATCATGTAGCTGTCAACTCCGTTGCCCGACAGAATTCTACGGAAGGGATACGCCAGCGATCGCTATACAAGAGGGGGATGTACTCACCAGCGCCACCTGTGGCCAGGTACTGCAGTACTTCTTGTTGACACCACCTCAATTTTTCCTCGGTCCACTGGTTCTCTATGGGGAGGAAGGGTGGGTCAATTAAATCATGATTATCGGGTAAGTATATTCAAAAATTTATTTTACTAATGAAAATAACATTTTTCAATATTAATCTTACCCGATAATCATGTAGCTGATTCACACCCAGGGAGGTGGGTGAAAACCAGTGTACATGTATATCAAGAAGCTAAGTATCCCGTATTTCATATTATCAGTTATTCAAAATAACAATGAAATTATAAGTACCTGGTAAGGAAGTCGACTTGAACCATTACTCTGCCTTTAATAAGTTCGTCTTCCTTACTGAGCGCAGCGTTCCTCTTAGGAGGCTGAACAACTCTAAGGTGCTGAAGTATCAAGGGCTGCAACCCATACTAAAGGACCTCTACACAACCTCTAACCTAGGCGCTTCTCAAGAACGAATTGACCACCCGCCAAATCAACTAGGATGCGGAAGGCTTCTTAGCCTACCGTAACAACCCAAAAACAACAATAAAAGCATTCAAGAGAAAGGTTAATAAAGGTTATGGGATTAAGGGAATGTAGTGGCTGAGCCCTCACCTACTACTGCACTCGCTGCTACGAATGGTCCCAGGGTGTAGCAGTTCTCGTAAAGAGACTGGACATCTTTGAGATAAAATGATGCAAACACTGACTTGCTCCTCCAATAGGTTGCATCCATAATACTCTGCAGAGAACGGTTCTGTTTGAAGGCCATCGAAGTAGCTACAGCTCTCACTTCGTGGGTCCTTACCTTCAGCAAAGCAAGGTCTTCATCCTTCATGTGAGAATGAGCTTCTCTAATCAGAAGCCTTATGTAATACGAAACTGCGTTTTTGGACATAGGCATCGAAGGTTTCTTGATGGCACACCATAAGGCTTCTGATTGTCCTCGTATAGGTTTTGACCTTTTAAGATAATACTTTAGAGCTCTGACAGGGCAAAGAACTCTCTCTAGCTCGTTACCCACCATGTTGGAGAGGCTAGGAATTTCGAACGATCTAGGCCAAGGACGTGAAGGAAGTTCA
The DNA here is from genome assembly GCF_036898095.1 of Palaemon carinicauda. Taxonomy (NCBI): domain Eukaryota; kingdom Metazoa; phylum Arthropoda; class Malacostraca; order Decapoda; family Palaemonidae; genus Palaemon; species Palaemon carinicauda. Next base: position 27,823,298 of record NC_090728.1, on the reverse strand, counting down.
TTTTTTGCCAAAAAACCGAGCTGTAAGGAACATGTTGCTGTTTCGGATGTGAATCCTATGTTCCTGCTGAAGGCGTGAACCTCACTAACTCTTTTGGCTGTTGCAAGGCAGACGAGGAAAAGAGTTTTGAGAGTAAGGTCTTTGAAAGAGGCTGACTGGAGAGGTTCAAATCTAGGAGACATCAGGAACCGTAAGACTACGTCTAGATTCCAGCCTGGAGTGGACAAGCGACGTTCTTTAGAGGTCTCGAAAGACTTAAGGATGTCCTGTAGATCCTTGTTGGAAGAAAGATCCAAGCCTCTGTGGCGGAAAACTGATGCCAACATACTTCTGTACCCTTTGATCGTAGGAGCCGAAAGAGATCTAACATTCTTAAGATGTAACAGGAAGTCAGCAACTTGGGTTACAGAGGTATTGGTAGAGGAAACTGCATTGGCTCTGCACCAGCTTCGGAAGACTTCCCACTTGGATTGATAGACTCTACGAGTGGAAATCCTCCTTGCTCTGGCAATCGCTCTGGCTGCCTCCTTCGAAAAGCCTCTAGCTCTAGAGAGTCTTTCGATAGTCTGAAGGCAGTCAGACGAAGAGCGTGGAGGCTTGGGTGTACCTTCTTTACGTGAGGTTGACGTAGAAGGTCCATTCTTAGAGGGAGAGTCCTGGGAACGTCGACCAGCCATTGCAGTACCTCTGTGAACCATTCTCTTGCAGGCCAAAGGGGAGCAACCAACGTCAGCCGTGTCCCTTCGTGGGAGACGAACTTCTGGATAACTCTGTTGATGATCTTGAACGGCGGGAATGCATAAAGATCGAGATGGGACCAATCCAGCAGAAAAGCATCCACGTGAACTGCTGCCGGGTCTGGAATTGGGGAACAGTACAATGGGAGCCTCTTGGTCATGGAGGTGGCGAACAGATCTATCGTTGGCTGACCCCACAAGGTCCAAAGTCTGTTGCACACGTCCTTGTGAAGGGTCCATTCTGTGGGGATGACCTGACCCTTCCTGCTGAGGCGATCTGCCGAGACATTCATATTGCCCTGAATGAATCTCGTTACCAGCTTGAGGTTTAGACTTCTTGACCAAATGAGGAGGTCCCTTGCGATCTCGTATAGCTTCTTCGAATGAGTCCCTCCCTGCTTGGAGATGTATGCCAAGGCTGTGGTGTTGTCGGAGTTCACCTCCACCACCTTGTTTAGCAGGAGGGACTTGAAGTTCATTAAGGCCAGATGTACTGCCAACAACTCCTTGCAATTGATGTGAAGCGTTTCCTGTTCCTTGTTCCATGTCCCCGAGCATTCCTGTCCGTCCAAGGTCGCGCCCCAGCCCGAGTCTGATGCGTCCGAATAGAGATGAAGATTGGGGGTCTGAACAGCTAACGAGAGACCCTCCTTGAGAAGGATGTTGCTCTTCCACCACATGAGAGTAGTCTTCATCTCTTTGGTAACAGGAATAGAGACCGCTTCAAGCGTCAAATCTTTGTCCCAGTGAGCTGCTAGATGGAATTGAAGGGGGCGGAGGTGGAGTCTCCCTAACTCGGTGAACAGGGCTAACGATGACAGGGTCCCTGTTAGACTCATCCACTGTCTCACCGAGCATCTGTTCCTCTTCAGCATGCTCAGAATGCACTCTAGGGCTTGGTTGATTCTTGGGGCCGACGGAAAAGCCCGAAAAGCTTGACTCCGAATCTCCATTCCCAGGTAAACGATGGTTTGGGAAGGAATAAGCTGGGACTTTTCTAAGTTGACCAAAAGACCCAGTTCCTTGGTCAAGTCCAAAGTCCAATTGAGACTCTCCAGACAGCGACGACTTGTGGGGGCTCTTAACAGCCAGTCGTCTAAATAAAGGGAGGCTCTGATGTCCGCCAAGTGGAGGAATTTCGCAAGATTCCTCATCAGTCGCGTGAACACCATAGGTGCCGTGCTTAGGCCAAAACACAGGGCTTGGAATTGGTATACAACCTTTCCAAAAACGAATCTCAGAAAAGGTTGGGAGTCTGGATGAATGGGGACGTGAAAGTAAGCGTCTTTCAGATCCAGCGAGACCATCCAGTCCTCCTGCCTGACCGCTGCTAGGACCGACTTCGTCGTCTCCATAGTGAACGTCTGCTTGGTGACATAAGCATTGAGCGCACTGACGTCCAGCACCGGTCTCCAACCTCCTGTCTTCTTGGCCACCAGAAAGAGACGGTTGTAGAAGCCCGGGGATTGATGATCCCGGACTATCACCACTGCCTCCTTCTGTAACAGAAGCGACACCTCTTGATGTAACGCTAGCCTCTTGTCCTTTTCCTTGTAGTTGGGAGAGAGGTTGATGGGAGAAGTGGTCAGAGGGGGATTGCGGCAGAATGGTATCTTGTAACCCTCCCTTAGCCACTTGACAGACTGGGCGTCTGCACCTCTTCTTTCCCAAGCTTGCCAGAAGATCTTGAGTCTGGCTCCTACAGCTGTCTGGAGAGGAGGAGAGTCAGTGTTTGCCTTTCGAAGACTTGATACCTTTCTTGGACCTGCCCCTGTGACCGTCTGGACGGGTACCTCCTCGGCTGGGGGCTCTGCCACGAAAGGGCGGAATAAATCTAGTAGCAGGAGTATCAGCCACTGGGGTGCGGTAAGTTCTAGGAACTGAAGGAGCAATCTTAGCCTTCCGTGCTGAAGAGGCCACAAGATCATGCGTGTCCTTCTGAATGAGAGCCGCAGACAATTCCTTGATAAGATCCTCAGGAAACAGGAACTTAGAAAGAGGAGCAAAAAGTAACTGCGACCTTTGGCAAGAGGTGATACCAGTGGAAAGGAAGGAGCAAAGCTGTTCCCTTTTCTTGAGGACTCCCGATACAAACATAGAGGCAAGTTCGCCGGAACCATCGCGAATTGCTTTGTCCATACAGGACATGATCAACATGGCCGAGTCTTTGTCAGATGGGGCAGTCTTCTTGCTCAAGGCCCCCAGGCACCAATCGAGAAAATTAAAAATTTCAAAGGCGCGAAAGACTCCCTTCAAGAAGTGGTCCAGGTCAGAAAAGGTCCAGCAGACCTTAGAGCGTCTCATAGCTGACCTTCGTGGAGAGTCAACCAAACTTGAGAAGTCAGCCTGGGCAGAGGCAGGGACCCCCAAGCCTGGTTCCTCTCCTGTGGCATACCAGACGCCCGCCTTAGACGTCAGCTTAGGAGGTGGAAACATAAAAGACGTCTTTCCCAGTTGCTGCTTGGACTGCAACCAATCCCCTAACATTCTCAAAGCTCTCTTTGAAGATCTAGCGAAGACGAGCTTAGTGTAGGCAGACTTAACAGGTTGCATGCCTAGAGAGAACTCGGATGGAGGAGAGCGAGGGGTAGCAGACACAAAGTGATCCGGGTAAAGTTCTCTGAACAGAGCCAGAACCTTGCGAAAGTCGATGGAGGGTGGCAATGACTTGGGTTCCTCCACGTCAGATGAAGGCTCATCCAGGTGAGCAGCTTCATCCTCAGAAACCTCATCACCTGAGGGTTGAGAAGCGAGAGGTAAAGTTAAAGCGGTCTGCTGAATGGCAGAATCCTGAAGAGCGGGTGCATGCGCACTTGCGGATTCATCCTCAAGTCTCTGTTGAAGAGGATGAGGGCTGGTAATGACAAAGTCCTGAGGCTGGGATGAAGGAGGTTCTGCGGAGGTCTGAGGAGCAAGCGTGGTGAGAGGCGACTGTAGTAAAGCATGAGGCTCGTGCTGCAAAGACTGCGGTTCAAGATGAATGGGAAGAGGCTCAAGCTGAGGAGAAAGTGGCAGATGCATGCGTTGAGGTGGCTGACTCATAGCATGAGGTTCCTGCCTCAAGAGTTGCGCTTGCTTCAAGGGTTGAGGTGGCTGCGCAGAGAGAGGCTCTTGTCTCACGAGTTGAGGTTCTTGAGGTGCTTGCCTCGAGAGTTGAGGTTCTCGCCTCGAGGAAAGTGGAGGTGGCTGCTGCGAGAGTTGAGGTGGCTGCCTCAAGGATGGTAGAGGTTGTCGTACCTCAAGAGGTTGCTGCCTCGAGGATGGAGGTAATGCAAGATACTCCTGCCTCAAGGGTAGAGGAGGTTGTAAAGCATAAGGTTCCTGTCCCCATTGTTGAGGAGGTTGCTGCGTGGTAAGAGGCTCCTGCCTCAAAGAAAGTGGAGGTTGCTGCACAGCGCTGGTATCTGGCAACTCCCAACGCGGCAGCTCACGCATGGAGGTAGCTTGAGGAACCTCAACCTCATACGTCTGGCAGATTGTACTGCGCTGAGGAGGAGGAGCGCTCGCAGGAGGAGGTGTATTAACCTTCTCTGCCTGAAACTCCCGCATCAACACCGCAAGCTGCGACTGCATAGTCTGCAGCAAAGCCATCTTAGGATCAACAGAAGTTGAGGTCTGTTGAGGCATAGCTTTAACAGAAGTTGAGGTCTGTTGAGGCAGCACCTTGCCTCTCTTAGGAGGCGTGCAGTCACCTGATGACTGCGGCGAGTCCGAGCTAGCCCAATGGCTACACCCTGGCTGTTGGACTCGCGCGGTCTGGACTTTACGCTTAAGAGGTCTTGAGGCCTGAGTCCAGCGTTTCCTCCCCGAAAAATCTTCTGCAGACGAGGATCTAAAGGGCTCAATCGTCTGAGAGTGGAAGTGACGATCTCTATAAGATACGCCCGCAACCACTGAGGATACTACTGTGCGCCGATCAAGGCCTGCCGAACCCTTTTGCCCTTCGACATTGCTTCTCCCCTGGGCTTGGGAGCTTGCAAGAGGTCTCGGACTGGGAGGACGACTGGCACGCACAGAAGTATCCTCACGCGCAACACTGACACCGACACTAGCACTAGGCACAGCACTGGCACTACCACTTCCCACTGCACTTTTCACTTTAAGTTCCTTGACGTCTGCCAAAAGGAACTTGTGGTCACTCACTACCGACTCCACTTTATCACCTAAAGCCTGAATAGCACGTAAAACATCTGACATATCAGGCTGAGCACTAATAGTAGGTTCGGGGGTAGCCACTACAGGGTGAGGAAAAGGTTGAGGATCATGGGGGGAGGAATAAAGTAAAGAGCGAGCCGAACTCCTCCTAACTCTCTCTCTCTCTAACTTAGTGGTATACTTAAGGAATCGAATAAAATCAAGTTCCGAAAGTCCGGCACATTCCTCACATCGATCTTCCAACTGACAGGATTTTCCCCTACAGTCGGAACAAACGGTGTGAGGATCAACCGAGGCCTTCGGAAGCCGCCTAATACAAGTCCTACATCGTCTTTGGGGAGGAGCTTGAGAATGGTCGGACATCTTGAATCAGAGAACAGTCAAGGGGGATTCCAATTTAAAGCTAAAGATCGTTAAACCATAAATCAAAATTAATCCAAAAGCTATCTAAGCTAAGGGAAAAGCTTCCTGTATAGCGAAAGCTGAAATCTCAGAGTAATACTTCACCAAAACCGTGAACAAAGACTCCAAAATTATAAGCGTATCCATGTAGGTCTTGCCGGAAGCACGACAGAGGAAAAATTGAGGTGGTGTCAACAAGAAGTACTGCAGTACCTGGCCACAGGTGGCGCTGGTGAGTACACCCCCCTCTTGTATAGCGATCGCTGGCGTATCCCTTCCGTAGAATTCTGTCGGGCAACGGAGTTGACAGCTACATGATTATCGGGTAAGATTAATATTGAAAAACTGGCTTACAAAATATTCAAGGTGCACTATCATATTTGCTGTACACATTTGATGCAGCAAACTATACTCATGTACAGTGTACCTGGCTTTGTTTGCAATAGTATTAATGTGCAATACACTTCTAATTATAGTTCTTTATACAGTACATGCAAAATTAACACAAAAGTGTTTAAAACTAAAGCAATCTCTCTCAGTGAAAAGCAAATGTCTAATTACTGCACATCTAAAGTATGTGTCATATTAAATGTTTACAGCAACTCAATAAAACATTTCATGAAAATCATAAATTCTCTTGGCCTACATAACAACAACAATAAACTTCTATAAGAAACAGATCTGTCAGAAACTTTGAAACATGAATCATTTGAAAGAAACTGAAGGTGAAACTGGAACATGAATTCCAGCACAGTTTTGGTTTTGTAAATTAATTTAATTTTACTTAGGAACTTGAAATGGAACTTTGCTATTGAAATTTAGTTCATGTAGCTATTTCAATAGACAAATGTTATTTATTTCATATGAACAATCCTGGTGAGTAGTTTTATTCTATTTTTAAACATACTGTAAGGAATTGGCCAAGTTAAAGAAAGTCTTAAGTTCCCTTTAAGAAGTGATAATTTCTTTAGTTGCTCAGCTGATATATTTGAATTGGAGAAATTCATAGTATTAAGTTACCTGTACAATATGTTTTCAAATTTATTTAGAGATGTTAATTGCTGAAGTAATGAAGAGGTCTTGAATGATCATTCATGTTTTCTGCACTGATGCATAATACCTATCAAGCAAGTAATGTTGTTAGCAGAAATGTCTCTCCCATATATAAAAGGAGATAAAATCTGGTTCTGGGTTAGAAAGGAGGAAGTGAAAGTGTTCTGATTTCTTGTTTCCTGGTATTCTTGTGCTGACTAAAGAGGGTGGGATTTAAACCTCAGTCAGTGTAGAAGTGGAACATATGGACTGTTTGGTCACAGTGGAGTCACAACCACAAATATCCCGGTGAAAATCAACAGGATTTTCAGAACCTTCAAAAGTAAAACACGGGGGAAACCATAAAATCAAAGACCACCTGTTTCAGTCTAGTTTCAAGGAATCTCTTGCAATTGCCCAAGAATCCACTACTGGGGCCACATAAAGTGGAAGTTTGAGATTCTCTGCAGTTGCAAACAACTTGGAGATTTTGAGGCCCTTGTTGAAGCTCTGATTTAAGATCCCCTCTGTATCCAAGGTCATCAGCCTTGATGAGGTATCCACAACTACATCGAAAGAATCTGACAGGTGGACATGGGAGAGAAAAACACAAAGAAGACTCATGCTGCTGTGATGACAATTGATTCACATAGAGTGAAGAATGTCTCAAAGGTGAAAGACAAGAGTATGATCTGAATGGAAAATTCCGTATTGGTCTGGATCAAGGATCAGGATTACAAAAGAGGAGCCATCGACTTGCTCATTGGGAGATTGCCAAGTCCCTGCTCAGCAATTTCAACCAAGATGAAAGGCAGCCAACCACCAGTCAAGACACCACATTTATACTGCATAGGCCTTTCTGAACCAGGCTTTGTTTAAGCGTTGTTTTTCACTGAAGAATACCAAAACGATTGGGGATTCAGGCTCTGCAGCCATCAAAACAGCAGGAGCTTTACCTTCGGATATTCCAAGATCATCAAAGAGAAATGGGGACAACTCAGAACAAGTCTGGAATATGGATGAAATTGCAAGTTCATGAAGATTAATGTGATATTTTAATTTGTTTTAATTTGATTACAAGTGTTCGATAATATAAATGGGCTCAGTGTAACTGTAAAAGTAATTATTGGATAGATGTAAGTATAAATCTTTGTAATGCACTACAACTTTAGCGATTAATGTACATATGCTAAGCTAAATAATTTAATACTATATAGTATTAACATACAGTATACATTTTTCTATTGCTTGACAGGTTGTTTTGGAAGAAAATACCTAAAAGGACGTTTATTGCCATGAAAGAACACCGTGCTCCCTGATTCAATACAGCAAAAGGTAGGTAGGTTAATAGCTTGTAGTACATTTTTTTTCATTCCAATGCATATAATTTTTATTACTTTTTAAGTCACATTTTTACAAAATATATTAAATGCACTTTACAAAATTCATAACAAGAAGGCATGGATGAAGAGCAACCTCTTCCTCAACTAGTATCATCACTGCTTCCTGCCGGAGGTTGAGCAGTTCCTGCAGAATGAAGGGTTGGAGTTCAAGAGCCTCCTTACCCTTGATAATACTCCAAGACACTCAACTTCCATCCAGATAATGAATGGAAAGATGGACATAGTGTTCTTTCCTCACAACACCATTTCACTCATCCAGCTGATGGACCAAAGTCATTTAAAAATTAAGGACCATTACAGCAGACAAGTGATGGCGCAACTCCAAGCAGTCTCATAAAATGATCCTTCCCTTGATGTCATGAAGCATTGGATGATTTTCACTGCTGTACACTCTCTCTGTTGTTGAGGAATCATCATGCAGCGTCAAAACTGATAGAGAATGCATGCTGTAAACGTCTGTTGCACGACTATGTGAAGGATTTTGCCATGTTCAGTCCTGATGAAACCTTTATACAGACGGTGATGAAGATCGTGGACTTGACACAGAGAGTGGCAGCCGAAAACTTCCAGGAAGTGGGTTGACAAAGTCTTGGAGTTACTTGATGAACATAATGAGCTGACTGACAAGAACCTTACTGAGTTAATCTGTTCTACAAATGAGGAAGAGGAGGATACAAAGGATAATGAACCTTACAAAAATAAAGGCATCACACTTGATAAGTTGGCAGAGATTTCATAGATATTGGATACTTTAAGAACGTGACATAGAGCCTGGGTCCTTCAATGGTGCATGCCCTCAAGTTCATATGAGTCATTGACGAGGGTTTTGCACCTGAAATGTGCACCATGAATAACCTGAGGAAGATGTTTCTTAACTCTTGCATAAAACAGCCACCTCCTACTCCAGCCACAAATTTTCCTGAACCTCAAGCACCCTTCTCCTGTGACCCCAGTGATGATGATGGTGTTGTTCAATATGCTTACAATTTTTTAAATTGCTCTAGGTGTAATGGTAACGAAAGAAAAAAAATCATAAAAATCCTGTTAAACATTGTACATTTATGTATTTAAAACTTTAAAACTGATACAGTACATAATGAACATTATCATTTATGTTTACATCATTTCTTATTTACAACAATGATGATCCATTCACTTAGACGTGACCTGCCTCGCAGTTATGTCCCTTCACCATTCATCTATTTGTAAATGCACACCTTATTATTCGCATCCATTTCTCAAACTGTACTTCTTTGCAAGATATCTGGTAAGTTACTCAAATATTTACTTATTAAATATCATTCTTACCATTATATATATACAAACAAAAAAAAGAGAGAGAGAGAGAGAGAGAGAGAGAGAGAGAGAGAGAGAGAGAGAGAGAGAGAGAGAGAGAGAGAGAGAGAGAGAGAGAGAGAGTGCAAAATCCATTAGTACTGTATTTGTAATTAAAAATTATTCTAGTTTTGTTAACAGCAGTGGTAAGTTATGTGCAAGATCGGCTATGTAATATTTGTTACTGTATACATACAAGCTATGTACTGCACTACATGTTCATTATGTTACTAGAGTATGTATATACTGTGTCTTATAGATTACATCACAAGACCAGGAGACTTTAGCTGCATGGAACTTCTCCATAAATGGCAAGTAGTGTTGTATGTGCACTGTATAGTTTCTTTTTCATTTATTTCATTGTCTTTGGGTATACAAATATTCATTGAAAAAGAAATAATAACAGTATACAGTACAGTTTATGAACTATGTGGGCCAGGCTACGTACAGGAAGGTATGTGATGAGTTGGTAGAGTAGGGAGGCAACCACGCAAAGCAGCGATCCCTTTTGAGTGATGTGGGTCTCACCTTTGCTAATTAAGCTGTATTGAAGTGATAGTATTGTACATATATTAGAGTGATTTGCACTGCAGTATCAATGAGATTTGTTATTTAAGAACAACAGTGCTTTGTTGTTACTGTACATATGACACTTTTGATCACTTTTTGTAAATAAAGATGAAGTGACATGTACAGCTTCAAAAGAGTTAAGATCGATAATTTAAAATGAAGCAAGATATATACTGGAGTAAAGGAAAAATAGTAAAATTAACCACACGATAAAAAATTCTTATGATGCCCAAGGGTATAAAAGATTATTTGTTTAAATCATCATTACTCACACACACACACACATACCAAAGGCACTTCCCCCAATTTTGGGGGGTAGCCGACATCATCAAGAAACAAAACAAAAAAGGGGACCTCTACTCTCTACGTTCCTCCAGCCTAACCAGGGACTCAGCCGAGTTCAGCTGGTACTGCTAGGGTGCCACAGCCCAACCTCCCACATTTCCACCACAGATGAAGCTTCATACTGCTGAGTCCCCTACTGCTGCTACCTCCGCAGTCATCTAAGGCACCGGAGGAAGCAGCAGGGCCTACCGGAACTGCGTCACAATCGCTCGCCATTCATTCCTATTTCTAGCATGCTCTCTTGCCTCTCTCACATCTATCCTCCTATCACCCAGAGCTTTCTTCACACCATCCATCCACCCAAACCTTGGCCTTCCTCTTGTACTTCTCCCATCAACTCTTGCATTCATCACCTTCTTTAGCAGACAGCCATTTTCCATTCTCTCAACATGGCCAAACCACCTCAACACATTCATATCCACTCTAGCCACTAACTAATTTCTTACACCCGTTCTCACCCTCACCACTTCGTTCCTAACCCTATCTACTCGAGATACACCAGCCATACTCCTTAAACACTTCATCTCAAACACATTCAATTTCTGTCTCTCCATCACTTTCATTCCCCACAACTCCGATCCATACATCACAGTTGGTACAATCACTTTCTCATATAGAACTCTCTTTACATTCATGCCCAACCCTCTATTTTTCAATATTAATCTTACCCGATAATCATGTAGCTGTCAACTCCGTTGCCCGACAGAATTCTACGGAAGGGATACGCCAGCGATCGCTATACAAGAGGGGGGTGTACTCACAAGCGCCACCTGTGGCCAGGTACTGCAGTACTTCTTGTTGACACCACCTCAATTTTTCCTCTGTCGTGCCTCCGGCTAGACCTACATGGATACGCTGTTGATTCTGGAGTTTTTTGCTCACGATTTGGTGATGTATTTGCTCTAGAGTTTAGCTTTCGCTATTCAGGAAGTTTTATCATTAGCTTAGCTAGCTTTTGGAATTAATTTGATTAATTATGGTGACGAAGAGAGTATGAACTCTCTTTCACTTTTAAATGGCCGACCCTTCCCTTAGACGGAAGTGTTGGTGTCTAAGAGAGTATAGACTCTCTTTCTTAATTTTGCTTAACAAAAGTTATAGATTTATTTTATATCTCTCCGCCTTTTATAGGCCTCTTCGATTAACTTCCTTTTATTATAAACTTATTAAAATTAATTTTTATATTTGTTTATATTCGACCTTTCCTAATAGTAGGCGGTCTTTTCTTGGTACCGAAGTTAATTAACATTGAGCCCGTCATTTCGGTTTTTCCTGTTAACATATTATGCTATTTTAATGTTTTTGAAAGAATTTCTTTGATAGTCTCGTACTGTTTTCAAAGTTGAACTAACGTTTTGTTTTGTCTCTGCAGTTGTTGACGTTCAGAACGTTCAACTTGCGCTCTATCGTTACGATAGAGAGAGAATTTTCACGGTGTCACGTTGCAGTAAGAGTAACCGTTTCTAGCGTTTTGTTCATTCTTTCTTAGCTTAATGGTTTTAATTCTAATAAGGAACTTTTTATTTGGGAAATATTTCAGTTTTTTTCCTTTAACAATAATATGTTTTAACGATATATATGATTGGGCTCTTCTCTCAGGTTCTAAGTCAAGAGAGAGAGAGAGAGAGAGATAGAGACGGAGGGAGAGAGAGCTGGATAAACGTTTCGTTCAAGCGAGTAACGTTGTTATCGTTTTTGCTCTTCTCCCTAGTCTCTTTAGGGGAAGAAGGTAAACGTTTCTAGAGTTTTATTCTTGTTCTCAAGCTTTATGCGGTGAGAGATTTTAAACGTAGTTTATTTGATCTAGTGTTTAGTCTCTTTCCAGCCACTGAATTATTTATCTTTCATTAGATTTTTCTGTTACATTGTAATTCTGTTTTCGCAATTACTAACTTTTAAGGAAGGATAGAATTGCGTGTTTCAGGTACAAACCACTTAAAGTTTCGAGTTCAGTGAAATAAGTGCAAACAGAAAATCAAAAGTGATAAGTGATTAGCGCAAAGTGTGCCAGTGTTGTGCATGAGGGTACTTCTGTGCGTGCCAGTCGTCCTCCCAGTCCGGGACCTCTTGCAAGCTCCCAAGCCCAGGGGAGAAGCAATGTCGAAGGGCAAAAGGGTTCGGCAGGCCTTGATCGGCGCACAGAAGTATCCTCGGTGGTTGCGGGCGTGTCTTACAGAGACCGTCACTCCACCCGCAGACGATTGAGCCCTTATTTTGCTCGTCTGCAGAAGAAATTTCGGGGAGAAAACGCTGGACTCAGGTCTCAAGACCTCTTAAACGTAAAGTCCAGACCTCTAGAGTTCAACAACCCGGATGCAGTCATTGGGTTAGCTCTGACTCTCCGCAGTCATCAGGTGACTGCACACCTCCTAAGAGAGGTAAGGCGATGCCTCAACAGACCTCATCTTCTGTTAAGGCTTTGCCTCAACAGACCTTATCGTCTGTTGATCCCAAGATGACTTTGCTGCAGTCCATGCAGTCGCAGCTTGCGGTCTTAATGCGTGAGTTTCAGGCTGAGAAGGTTACACCTCCTCCTGCGAGCGCTCCGCCTCACCGCAGTCCAGTCTGCCAGGCGTACGAAGTTGAGGTTCCTCAAGCTACCTTACCGCGTTCGGAGTTGCCAGTTACCAGCGTTGTGCAGCAACCTCAACCTTCCTTAAGGCAACCTCAACAATGGGAGCAGGAGTCTTATGCCTTGAGGCAAGATTTTCTTGCAGTTAGACCATCTTCGAGGCAACAACCTTTTGAGGTACGACAACCTCTACCATCCTTGAGGCAGCCACCTCAGCTCTCGCAGCTGCTACCTCAACTTTCCTCAAGGCGAGAGCCTCAACTCTTGAGGCTAGCTCCTCAGGAACCTCAACTCGTGAGACAGGAACTGCGTTCTGCGCAGCCGCTACCTCAACTCTCGCAGCTCACACCTCAAGAACCTCAACTCGTGAGTCAAGAGCCTCTCTCTGCGCAGCCACCTCAACCCTTGAGGCAAGCGCAACTCTTGAGGCAGGAACCTCATGCTATGAGTCAGCCACCTCAACGCATGCATCTGCCACTTTCTCCTCAACTTGAGCCTCTTCCCATTCAACTTTGAAATAACAAATGACAATAATAACACCTCATTACTTTCATAACTTGCATTTGTAATCATATACATGTATGCCTACACAAACATTATGATAATGGAGGTTATTCGTATTACTTAAATATAAAAATATATATGTATTCCTTGCAATATATTTTTAACAAAATCGCAAAATATGGCAAAAATATCTTCAAAACAAAAATGAATCATGAGTTATGAATGTAATGTAAATATTATGTTGATATTAAAACCCCATGCAAGCATGCATGAAGTAATGCAGTGTTGCCAACAGGGCGAGTTTCCCTTTCCTGAGGTGAAGTAGATTATAGTACGTATATTTAGTGCAGCTTAATTCTACGATTATCATGCCGGCTATCAAATTCATCAACAAAACAGTCTAAATCAATTCCCTCGGCACGTGCACTTTCAATGGACAGTAATGCGATATTACTCAATCTAGCACTGGTCATGGAATTTCTGAGAAATGTTACACGCCATGCAACATGCTCTGCTTACCTTACAGCATGCTCTACATACAGCATGCTCTGCATACAGCATGCTCTGCTTACCTTACCGCATGCTTCTCAGTCACACATCTTTGGTTGTTGCCAACTCACTAGACTGTCAAGCAGTTTCATAACGTTGCCTTCTAGTCTGCTGCTTTTGCACCAGTGAAACCCTCACTGAGAGAACTTAGCTTTTCTCGGATATGGTCCCTGTAGATGAGAAAGTGCTTTTCTCCCTCCTTCTGATATTCCCTTGAGGACTCTGTCATTTGGAGAGGAGCCTTTAGCTGCATAGCCTCCTATGGACTTTTATTTAAGCATAACATGCTTCCAGGGAAGGTAATGGTTCCACTTCAGTCGCTAACCCCGTCTGTTACCACACCTGCTCCCATAGACCTTGAGCTGTGTTGCAAGACATGCAGTCCAAGCTTAGTCCTTGTTAGAGGATTTTTTGTTTACGGAGTCAGTGTGTCACTGGGAAGACGTTCAACAACCAGCAGAAGTGACTTGTTGTGACGCAGTGCGGCAACCTCAGCAACTCGATAAGGAGTTGTCTGTACGACCCAGACAGTCTAGACAGCTTCGGGTTGTCACTGTACTTCCTCGCTTCCCCATGGTTGACAGTTCACAGACTGTGCAGCAGTACCATGATCTTGTGTCCGGCTCCGTCAGACGACTGGCTTTTAAGAGCTCCCACAAGTCGTCGCTGTCTGGAGATTCTCAGATGGACTATGGATCTGACCAAGGAACTGGGCCTCCTGGTCAATTTTGAGGAGTCTCAGCTCGTCCCATCCCAGACCATTGTCTACCTGGGTATGGATCTTCAGAGTCGAGCTTTTCGGGCTTTTCCGTCGGCCCCAAGGATCTTCCAGGCCCTAGAATGCATCCAGAGCATGCTGAGAAGGAACCGATGCTCAGTCAGGTAGTGGATGAGTCTAACAGGGACACTTTCATCGCTGGCCCTGTTCATCGTGTTAGGGAGACTCCACCTCCCCCCCCCTTCAGTATCTTCTAGCTGCTCACTGGATAAAGGACATGACGCTAGAGACGGTCTCAGTTCCTGTTTCCGAAGAGAGGAGGTCTTCTCTCGCGTGGTGTAAGAACAGCTTTCTTCTCAAGGAAGTCTACCTTTGGCTGTTCAGAAACCCGACCGCCGTCTCCTCTCGGACGCATCAGACACGGGCTGGGGTGCGACTTTGGACGGACAGGAATGCTCGGGAACATGGAATCAGGAGCAAAGGACACTTCACATCAATTGCAAGGAGTTGTTGGCGGTTCTTCTGGCCTTGATAAACTTCAAGTCCCTCCAGCTTAACAAGGTGGTGGAGGTGGACTCTGACAACACCACAGCCCTGGCTTACATCTTCAAGCAGGGAGGGACTCTTTCGTGGAAGTTGTTCTAGATCGCAAGGGACCTCCTCATCTGGTCAAAAGATCGAAAGCTCACGCTGGTAACGAGGTTCATTCAGGGCGGTATGAATGTCATGGCAGATCGCCTCAGCCGGAAGGGTCAGGTCATCCCCACAGAGTGGACCCTTCACAAGAATGTTTGCAGCAGACTTTGGGCCCTGTGGGGTCAGCCAACCATAGATCTGTTCGCTACCTCGATAACCTAGAGACTCCTGTTGTATTGTTCTCCGATTCCAGACCCAGCAGCAGTTCACGTGGATGCTTTTCTGCTGGATTGGTCCCATCTCGACCTGTATGCATTCCCGCCGTTCAAGATTGTCAACAGGGTACTTCAGAAGTTCTCCTCTCGCAAAGGGACACGGCTGACGTTGGTTGGCTCCGCTCTGGCCCGCGAGAGAATGGTTCATAGAGGTACTGCAATGGCTGGTCGACATTCCCAGGACTCTTCCTCTAGGAGTGAACCTTCTACATCAACCTCACGTAAAGAAGGTACACCCAAACCTCCACGCTCTTCGTCTGACTGCCTTCAGACTTTCGAAAGACTCTCAAGAACTAGGGGCTTTTCGAAGGAGGCAGCCAGAGCGATTGCCAGAGCAAGGAGAACATCCACTCTCAGAATCTATCAGTCTCAAGGGGAAGTCTTCCGTAGCTGGTACAAGACCAATGCAGTTTCCTCAACCAGTACCACTGTAACCCAGATTGCTGACTTCCTGTTACATCTAAGGAAAGTAAGATCCCTTTCAGCTCCTACGATCAAGGGTTACAGAAGTATGTTGGCAGCGGTTTTCCGCCACAGAGGCTTGGATCTTTCCACCAACAAAGATCTACAGGACCTCCCTAGGTCTTTTGAGACCTCAAAGGAACGTCGGTTGTCCACTCCAGGCTGGAATCTAGACGTGGTCCTAAGGTTCCTTATGTCATCAAGATTTGAACCTCTCCAATCAGCCTCTTTTTAGGACCTCACATTAAAAACTCTTTTCCTCGTGTGCTTGACAACAGCTAAAAGAGTAAGTGAGATCCACGCCTTCAGTAGGATCATTGTTTTCACATCTGAAACGGCTACATGTTCCTTGCAGCTCGGTTTTTGCTAAACGAGCTTCCTTCACGTCCTTGGCCTAAGTCGTTCGAGATCCCAAGCCTGTCCAACTTGGTGGGGAATGAACTGGAGAGAGTACTTTGCCCAGTTAGAGCTCTTAGGTACTATCTAAAAAGGTCTTAACCTTTACGAGGACAATCAGAAGCCTTATGGTGTGCTATCAAGAAACCTTCTTTTCCAAGGTCTAAGAACTCAGTTTCTTACTATTCAGGCTTCTGATTAGGGAAGCACATTCTCATCTGAAGGAAGAAGACCTTGCTTTGCTGAAGGTAAGGACACATGAAGTGGGAGCTGTGGCTACTTCAGTGGCCTTCAAACAGAACCGTTCTCTGCAGAGTGTTATGGATGCAACCTATTGGAGAAGCAAGTCAGTGTTCGCATCATTCTATCTCAAAGATGTCCAGTCTCTTTACGAGTACTGCTACACCCTGGGACCATTCGTAGCAACGAATGCAGTAGTAGGCGGGGGCTCAGCCACTACATTCCCATAATCCCATAACCTTTTAACCTTTCTCTTGAATACTTTTTATGGGTTGTACGGTCGGCTAAGAAGCCTTCCACATCCTTGTTGATTTGGCGGGTGGTCAATTCTTTCTTGAGAAGCGCCGAGGTTAAAGGTTGTGATGAGGTCCTTTAGTATGGGTTGCAGCCCTTGATACTTCAGCACCTTAGAGTTGTTCAGCCTCCTAAGAGGAACGCTGCGCTCAGTAAGGAAGACGAACTTATTTAAGGCAGAGTAATGGCTCAAGTCGACTTCCTTACCAGGTACTTATAATTTCATTGTTATTTTGAATAACTGATAATATGAAATACGGGATACTTAGCTTCTTGATATACATGTACACTGGTTTTCACCCACCTCCCTGGGTGTGAATCAGCTACATGATTATCGGGTAAGATTAATATTGAAAAATGTTATTTTCATTAGTAAAATAAATTTTTGAATATACTTACCCGATAATCATGATTTAATTGACCCACCCTTCCTCCCCATAGAACCAGTGGACCGAGGAAAAATTGAGGTGGTGTCAACAAGAAGTACTGCAGTACCTGGCCACAGGTGGCGCTTGTGAGTACACCCCCCTCTTGTATAGCGATCGCTGGCGTATCCCTTCCGTAGAATTCTGTCGGGCAACGGAGTTGACAGCTACATGATTATCGGGTAAGTATATTCAAAAATTTATTTTACTAATGAAAATAACATTTTTTACTACTCCCTTAACTGCCCCCAACACTTTGCAACCTTCATTGACTCTCTGACGTACATCTGCTTCCACTCCACCATTTGCTGCAACAACAGACCCCAAGTACTTAAACTGATCCACCTCCTCAAGTAACTCTCCATTCAACATGACATTCAACCTTGCACCACCTTCCCTTCTCGTACATCTCATAACCTTACTCTTACCCACATTAACTCTCAACTTCCTTCTCTCACACACCCTTCCAAATTCTGTCACTAGTCGGTCAAGCTTCTCTTCTGTGTCTGCTACCAATACAGTATCATCCGCAAACAACAACTGATTTACCTCCCATTCATGATCATTCTCGCCTACCAGTTTTAATCCTCGTCCAAGCACTCGAGCATTCACCTCTCTCACCACTCCATCAACATACAAGTTAAACAACCACGGCGACATCACACATCCCTGTCTCAGCCCCACTCTCACCGGAAACCAATCGCTCACTTCATTTCCTATTCTAACACATGCTTTACTACCTTTGTAGAAACTTTTCACTGCTTGCAACAACCTTCCACCAACTCCATATAACCTCATCACATTCCACATTGCTTCCCTATCAACTCTATCATATGCTTTCTCCAGATCCATAAACGCAACATACACCTCCTTACCTTTTGCTAAATATTTCTCGCATATCTGCCTAACTGTAAAAATCTGATTCATACAACCCCTACCTCTTCTAAAACCACCCTGTACTTCCAAGATTGCATTCTCTGTTTTATCCTTGATCCTATTAATCAGTACTCTACCATACACTTTTCCAACTACACTCAACAAACTAATACCTCTTGAATTACAACATCATTACTCAAAGAGAAAATAAATTTCAATAAAATGTGCTGAAAAGCCAAAAACTTACTTACCAAGCCTTTACTAAATAAAATAACCATGTATGAAAAAATAGAAAAAAAGATGAAAATAGAATTAAATTTTTCATAAAAATATCTTATACAAATTAAAATACTGTATACAGTAGAAATAAAAGCGATAAACACATCAAAGTGTAACTCATATATATTGAAACATTTGAAGCATGGAAAGTGAGCCAGTGTACCATACTGCAAAGGAACTCAAAATACCAAACTGTGGTAGCCAAGGTACAAAAGTTATGAAATGGCACAAGGTTTGAGAAAGTCATATATACATGATAACCACGTTTCATAGGATTACTGGTTATGGTACCTAAAATGATTTTACAATCACTAATCGTAGTACACATACTTCCAATCAATTACATAAAAAGAAAATGAATGGAGAGGAAGAGTGTGTCACCAATGATCGGGAAAGATTGCATGGCACTTGCGTAGCGTAACCTTAAATAAATAAAACAACAAAGGAAGTTACACAGGTTCTGAAGTCTTTTAAAAGGTTACAATTATTATTTGCATTTGATGAGTATATTAGTACTAGTACAGTCATCATCATAATAACTATAAAATAAAGATACACTGTATGAAGAAAACTTGGTTGACTTCATAAAAAACAAGGAAATTAAAGAGACCAGCAATGATTTGAAACAAATACTCTTATAAAATCCACTTACCTTTTAAAATTCATAGCTTCAAAGATAGTTATAAATCAGGACACAAAACAATTATTAGTAATTGTTCTATTTCTAGTCTAAACAAAGCCAGTGTAATAAATACTACCCAAGATTTCTAGCAATATTTCAATTTCTTTAAAAAAAAAATTAGATATTGTCCTATCATAAATTCTTTCATGCGAACCATGCTTAAAATAAAATGATTCAAAACTCTGTGCTTCACCTATTGCATGTGAAAACAATCTTGTTACTCATCAAAAAAATAAAAGTGCACCAGTAAACCAAGGCAGTCTAATTTTTCTACCTTCATTTTTCTTGTTAGGGTAAAGTTATTGCATTCAACAATGTCAGAGCGATTGTCATCCTGTGAAAGATTGGAAAATTGTTTAGCTAATAATTTATAGTAAATGAAGTCCTAGGTTACAGAATTCTTTTAATAATATTTTTTAAAGGAAAAAATAAGGTAAGAACAAACATGAAAAATGTCTTAAAACAAATAAAGTGAGTAAAGTCATATGATAAAAAGTATTAAGATAAAGTCTGTGAAACCAAATACATTTCAAGAGTTGATTAAAATGAAGCAATTATAAAACAAGACACTTCAATTTCATTTTCTGGTCTCAACCTGTGTTGCTCCATGAAATGCTCCTTTAAGCACCATTTCTAAGGTATAAATACTGCTAAATATACCAGAGAAAAAAGTTGCATGGAATGCCAGGAATATACTCAGCTCGCTCACCTTATAGGGTGTCGGTATAGTAACTGGGGCATGTAAAAACCACTATCAGAGGTCCCTTACCAATTAGTCCTCCTTCCTCAACATCCCCCGTTACTACGAGGTGCCGTTCTACATCCGACTGCTGGCCGCTACTACCACTACCACCCACACGACTCCCATCATTCCTTTCTTAGCACCGGGATATCTACACACGTTCTGTGTTCGTTAGCCTTTTTTACTGTGTTGTGAAGATGTCTGACCTTCTGGAGACTCCTACTCCCAAGTTAAGTATTGCAATTATCTATTTTGATAATTTGAGGTGGCGACACACGCAAAATTTAAAAATATTGTTAATTTTAGTCTCATCAGTATTGTATGATGCCTTACCCTCGGCAGCCATTTTCGTGTCGCTACCGCCGAGAGCTTCATGCTTATTTACGATTTTCAATTAGTTCCTCATACTAATTTTAGTCTTGTTTATTTAGCTCTAGACATCTTATACAGTGATTAATTATGGTTTTTTAAGTTTATTAATGTTCGAGTATTAGTTAGGCTATTTTGGCGTTCATGTGGTTAGCCTACCTGACCGGGCCGTACGCAGCTTCGGAAGGTAGCCTACGCCAGTGAGTTTCCCCTTTGATATACATATATTATATCTAGGTTAAGATGTTCCTATTGAATATTATGCGTGTCTGTTTAGGGAGTTGGGACACGATTAAACTTTATAGGATTATATCCTTGGTCATTGTACTACCTGACTAGGTCGACATTATACTCGATTTTGGAGGGCTAGTTATTGTTTAGAGCAGTTTAGTCTTCCTGACCAGGTCGTCATTACACCCGATTTTGGAGGGTTAGGCTATACGCTCGTATCACACCACGTTCCTCTCCCTACCTCCCTTTTTTCCCCCGTTCCTTTTTCCTCACATTATTTCGTTATAGCCTACTTTACTTTAGAACACATATTTTAAGTAAATTATTATCATTTAATTTGCATGTATTGGACAGGAGGCCATAGGCCTACTGCCTTAATCGGGTGGTTCCACTGTGCCTCGGAGGGTTGTCCCACCTGACCGGCCACAGTAACCACCTGATCACCAGCCCCTCCTCTCGGCTGTCTCCCTCCCCCCCTACCCACCTCGGTGGAATTCTTACTCGCCACACCCTAACCTTGGGAAGTAGGCTCGAGTCATACATTCTAGGGGAGAGAAGGGAGACAGCTGAGAGAGAGACATAGCTCACATGCTCTGTGAGTCGATGCAGGTAGCGCTCTCTCCTCGGCTAGTCATGAGTGGCCACCAGACGGGCCGGACTGGGTATGCACCTTGCTACATACCGCGTATCCCCCTATTCCCAGAATTCCATCTTCCCTATCTTTCCGCCCCGTGAGGGCCGGGATAATTTGAAATCGTATCTATGAGATAGTTACTATGTTTCTTTGATCGGAATCAGATAAAATATTTTACCCTGTTCTGATTCCGTAGGTTGATCCCTTATATAAAAGGATATTAAAGGAATGGTTGTTCCGGGAAGAAGGTTATAGACGGAGCTTAGTATTTCCTTAATTTATATTGTTACGGGCCGGATTTACAACAGTAGGAATTCATACTTCCAACCAGGTATTCCGGCAACAGTATTGGTATCCCTAATTCTGATTTCCTTGTACCGCCTTGTCGTCAATACGCTTAGCTTATTTTTACTATACATTCCGGGGCCGGCGGAATACTAGGTAACCTGGTTCCTGTTCCGCTCATCCCAAGCCTTTCTTCATCAATACATACATCCCACTCCGGTAGGGGTACAGAAGGTTGAAAGAAGTTTCATAGTAAAATTTTTCTCTCCAGAGCCGGCGGACTGATCCAAGGTTAATCCAGCCACCGTTTCTACCCGTTCCAAACCTTTGTAATGACAATACTTTGGATGACATGAGATGGCGGAAGAAGGAAAACAGAATATTAGGGTACTATTGTAACACTTATTGTATAGTTAGTAAGAAAGCATGCGACTCCGCTGAGCTAGACACAGCGGATTTAACTTAACTATATATGTCACCGGATCTTCCGGCGAAATCAAATATGATACTCATGTATCAAATTAACTTACAGGTGGTACGCTGTCAGGAGACAGCATGCACTGCTGTGCTACAGCAGTCGTGCAGGCATGAGGTCTGCCGATCTCATGCCGGGTGTGCAGTCCAGGTGGACGACCTTCTTGTGTGGCACCCGGAAGGATGTGAGATCTGCTACGCGCTGGTCTCAGACCTAACAAGTGACTCGGTATGTACGACATTCCGTCCTCTAGAAATATTATTGAGCATATGGAAATATTGAACCTGAGAATAATATTGAACATATTGGAAATATAGAACTTGAGAATAATATTGAACATATTGGAAATATGGGACTTGAAAATAAAATCCCTTTATAGGTTAGTTCTAACAGAAATATCTCTTTCAGACTACCCAAGCCATCAAGACCTCTTCCCTGGCAACCCTCAAGATCTGGGTCGGTGGCTTTGGCCGCAACGTGAAGGCCAAGAAGCCGTATATCCTGGCGGAGGATATGTGCGCCCTGCTCTACCCAAATGCCATGATGTCAGCGGCAGTTGTGCCAGAAGTAGCGGTGCCTATCATCACCAGGATCAGAGAAGAGACACAAGTTCTTCCTGAAGATCTGGAGGGACTAGGGGAAGCCGTGTTGGAGGATGTAGCGGCGATTAACTTGGATGTCGAGCCGATGGTCGTCAACTCCGCCGGACAAGGTAGGGAGGTAAGTGAGGCAGGTGGTGCCCGGTCTAAGATTCCAACTCTTAGTCTGGTGCAGTCTAACTCTTCTATCACTTCTTTCCATAGGTTCACTGGGAAGGTCATGACTGGGGACAAGTCATGCTCAGCGGCCCCTAAAGTTAAACATATGAAGAAGGCCCTATCTATAGCGAGCAAGCCTTCTAAGCTACCCAAACCACTTCCAACCAGACCATCATCAGCTTCTAGGCTAGTGCCGGACTCGGCAGTGGCTACTCCCCCATATCAGGGGTCAAGAGGAAGGAGCTCAAAGGGGAAGACACCAGGTCTTGCATTCGATCCGGTAGCCTCCTCGAGCCAACTTATGGAGAAGATGGGCAGCATAGTCAAGTCCCAGATTGGACCAATTGCTGATCGCCTGCAATCTATGGACAATTTGGCCCAGAGATTGCAAAATCAAGAAAATCTCATGGAGAATCTCTTGCGATCCGGACTACCACAACAACAGCAGTTTGTGGTTCCGGACGCATCAAAGCTCCCGGTGTTCGTTAAGAACAACCCTAGGCGATTAGCTCTGCATGCACCATTCTCTGAGGGCATGTTAACAATCGAAGGATGTGGTACCCGTCCGGTAGAAGACTTCGAATTCTACCCGGCGGGATTACAATTTCCCTTCCCTGGTTACGCCCGCCTGACAGAGGAAGCGCTAGTAAGGGTAGATAAGGTTCCCAAGGAAACCGTTATCTACCCAAAAGAGCAAGTTCAGTCCGCCTGGGTCTGGACTTTAAATGAGTGGGACTGCGTCAATACAAAATTGACGCCCCATAAAGGAACATACACTATGTTCGTGGTGGAAAGGCAAACCCCAACATCATGCACCACAAAAGTAGTAGACCTTACCTTACAGGCGGCTATGGAAGACAAGCCCATGCTGCTACTGAAGGAAACAGACCTAACTTCACTGTTGTTCCCTGGGAGACCAAGAATGCTGGATTGACACACCAGCTACTTCCACAGCTGGGAAGTTGAATCCGGACTGTGCCACCACACAATTCAGTGAACGACTCCCCAGACTTTCGGACTCTCTGATTAAGACAGAGTACGAGGCAAGAACCAGGCTGAGTAGATCCATCAACTCAGCTACGATGGCGGAAATGACTTCATTAGTCTACGACGAGGAGCCACTATTCAAGATTCTAACAAAGTGTTTGCTTCATACCCTCCAGTGTGATGCATATAACTTTGCAGTGGCCCGACACAATTGCCGAAAACATGTCTTAGCTGAGGCCTCCATTAGGCACGAGCCTAACAGATTAATTAAGGCCTCAATCTGGGGAGCGGATTTATTCCCAGGGGACATGGTGAATAGCGTTCTTGTGGAAGCAGCTAGAGTCAATCAAAGTCTCAGAGTCAGGTGGGGTCTAATTCCTAAAAGAAAATTCGAGCTCACCAGAACACAATCAAGAGGCAGGAAAAAACCAAGGAAGTTTCAGTCCTTCCAAGGTCCACAAGCTCAAGCTGTGGTACAGGCAATGCCAGTATCCCAGATGAGCCAGCCTTCCACCTCAAAAGCCCAGCCACAACAACAATATGTGTGGGTAAGCCAACCACCTCAGCAATCGATAGCCACTACTCCATTTACTGCGTCTCCGGCGTATAATCCTTCCTTCGAAACACAGGGAGTGTTTCACGGATATAATAGTCATGCGAGAGGTAGTAGAGCTAGGGGAGCCTTCCGGCATAGAGGCAGCGGAGGAGCTTCCAGGAGAGGCAGAGAATTTCGAGGGAGCCGTGGAAGCAGACCCTCTGCAAACCAGTGAGACTCCCCGGGTAGGAAGAAGGCTGTACCTCTTCCGGAGATGTTGGACTTTCAGCAAATGGGCATACAGCATCATAACGAAAGGTCTGGGGTGGAGTTGGATGAAAGGGCCCCCTCCACCAACCAGTTTTTATCAGATTCCAACGGCAGATTTAACACTTTACACCAAAGATCTCCTTCTGAAGAAAGTAATAAAAGAGGTAAAACGATTAAAATTTCAAAGACGCTTGTTCAGCGTGCCAAAGAAAGACTCAGACAAACGAAGAGTAATCTTAGATCTGTCCCATTTAAATACATATATTCAATGCGACAAGTTCCATATGCTGACCGTCTCACAGGTGCGGACCTTACTTCCCCGTGGGGCCGTCACCACCTCTATAGATCTTACAGACGCTTATTATCATGTTCCGATAGCAAGGCATTTTCGTCCTTTCCTAGGATTCAAGCTAGGCAAACGGGCTTACACCTTCAAAGTGATGCCGTTCGGACTCAATATTGCGCCCAGGATATTCATAAAGTTGGTGGAGACAGTAGTCCAAGAGCTGAGGACTCAAGGAATACAGTTAGTGGCCTACCTAGACGATTGGCTTATCTGGGCCAACAGCGTCGAGGAATGCCACAAGGCGACGGACAAAGTAATCAAATTTCTGGAATACTTAGAATTCCAAATAAATTTTAAAAAGTCCCGTCTTACTCCGGAAACATGCTTCCAGTGGTTAGGTCTACAATGGAACCTGACCACACACAAGCTGTCGATTCCACCAAAGAAGAGGAAAGAGATAGCAAGAAACACAAAAGGTTTTCTCAAGGACAAACTAACGTCCCGGAGAAACAAGAAAGAATCCTAGGCTCACTCCAGTTTGCCTCAGTAACAGACACATTACTGAAAGCCAAACTGAAAGACATCAATCGAGTTTGGCGGTCCAAAGCAAACAGGAAAATTTATCAGATTCCACCAACACTAAGGAAAAGACTTCAACCATGGACGAAAGTAAAAAACCTAGCAAAATCAGTACCTTTACGATTCCCACCGCCGGCATTGGTAATACATACAGATGCTTCCCTAAGCGGTTGGGGAGGCCACTCCAAATACGAAAAGGTCCAAGGGTTGTGGTCAGTGACATTCCGTCAACTACACATCAATGTCCTAGAAGCCATGGCAGTGTTCTTGACTCTAAAAAGACTTTCCCCATCAAAGAAACAACATAGACTAATACTAGATAACCAAGTGATAGTCCACTGCATAAACAGGGGAGGTTCCAAATCAAGTCACATAAATCAGGTGATGATAGCTATCTTTTTAATAACGACAAGGAACAATTGGCACCTGTCAGTGGTTCACCTGGCGGGGGTAAGAAATGTGGTCGCGGATGCACTATCAAGGACAACTCCGCTGGAGTCGGAATGGTCCTTAGACAAAGTCATTCAATTGGATCTGCCAACAAGTCCCGGATCTCCAAGTAGATCTATTTGCCAGGAATCCAACCACAACCTACAATGTTATGTAGCCCCGAACCTGGACCCTCTGGCCTATGCCCCAGACGCCATGTCCATAGATTGGAACAACTGGCGGAGGATTTACCTGTTTCCACCTATAAACATGCTAATGAAAGTCTTAGACAAGCTCAGGACTTTCAAAGGACGGATTGCCCTGGTAGCCCCCAATTGGCCCAAAAGCAACTGGTTTCCTCTCTTGGTGGAACTGGGACTCCGCCCTCGGCGGATCCCCAACTCAAAGTTAACACAGACAGCACAAACTCACAGTGTGTCAGCTTCCTCAAGAATTCAGAGTGCCCTAACTTTATGGAATTTATGAAATTTGCAGCACAAAAAGATGCTGAGATTGACCCCCTTAACACAATGTTCCTAAAGTCAGACAAAAGAGAATCTACTCTTAGGCAATATGATTCTGCTGTAAGAAAGTTAACCAAATTTCTGAGACTCAGAGGTTCGGACAATGACTACGAATCTGGCAGTTACCTTTTTCAGAACTTTGTATGAAAAAGGACTGGCTGCTAATACAATTACTACAATTAAATCTGCTTTAAAGAAAATATTTCAGTTCGGGCTTGATATTACTCTTACAGATTCATATTTTTCGTCTATTCCGAGAGCCTGTGCTAGACTAAAACCCGTAACTCGTCCTCACACAGTTTCCTGGTTTCTAAATGACATCCTTAAACTAGCTTCTGACACTGATAATGACTCATGCACTTATATAACACCTCTAAGGAAGACGTTATTCTTGATAAGTTTAGCCTCAGGAGCCAGAATATCTGAACTTTCAGCATTATATAGAGACCCAAATCATATTGACTTTCTTTCTTCTGGTGAAATATTAATCTCTCCAGATAGAAAATTCTTAGCAAAGAATGAGGATCCACAGAATAGATGGTCCCCGTGGAAGATTGTTCCACTTCCACAGGATCTATCTCTGTGTCCAGTTAACACTCTGAAAGCCTATTCGAATAAACTTCCAAAAAGTCCTCAGGCCCTTTGTTTATTATAGAGAATGGAGGAACCATTTCCCTGAAAGGAATCAGACAACAGATTCTTTATTTCATTAAACAAGCCAACCCGGAATCAGTCTCACATGCCCATGATATCCGAGGAGTAGCTACAACAGTCAATTATTTTCATAACATGAATTTTGAAGATTTAAAAAGATGTACAGGCTGGAAATCACCAGCAGTATTCAAACGCCACTACCTAAAATCCTTAGAAGCCCTAAAATTTGCAACAGTGGCAGCAGGGAATGTGGTTCCTCCGGATATAACAGAACCATTATAACAGGGTCTAATCTTCATAATATATTATTTCCTTTTAGTACTTTTTCTCCTACCAGCCTTACTTATTGTACCTGCCTTAACCTTGACCTTCATCTGGATTGCACATTACCCATTATTATGATGAATATATGTTACCTATGTTTATTGTATTATATTTAGACATCTTATGTTATCTACTATAAAAAAAAATTCTCTTTTTCTCTAATTTTACCTATAGTTTTTGAGCTCTGACCTGGTATTGTACAGTATATAATTTCATTTCAGTTCCTTAACTATATGTGTATTTCCAAGCTTATGGGACCAATTCTCTGTTACTATTTCACGGAGCGACACAGGTTGAGCCCAGAAAAGGGATTTTGACAAAGGAAAAATCTATTTCTGGGCGAGGGACCTGTGCCGCCCAGTGAACCCACCCTCTTTTTCCTCACCCTAGGCTGGCCCAAGCTTGGGTGCTATTAGGAATGATGGGAGTCGCGTGGGTGGTAGTGGTAGTAGTGGGCAGTAGTCGGATGTAGAACTGCACCTCGTAGTAACGGGGGATGTTGAGGAAGGAGAAGACTAATTGGTAAGGGACCTCTGATAGTGGTTTTTACACGCACCAGTTACTATACCGACACCCTATAGGGTGAGCGAGCTGGGTATATTCCTGGCATTCCATGCAACTTTTTCCTCTGGTATATTTAGCAGTATTTATACCTTAGAAATGGTGCTTAAAGGAGCATTTCACTGGGCGACACAGGTCCCTCACCCAGAAATAGATTTTTCCTTTGTCAAAATCCCTTTTTTTAATTCTTGGAATAATTTACAAGTAAATTATTAAATTAAAAATGCATAGGTGATTTATGCAGATATTGAAGAGCTCACCACTTCCATATACTGTATATACATTTCAAATTTATAGTAACTGCAACCAAAACAATAATACTATATAAACACACAAGTGAAATGTGTAGATTTTAGCATACATTCCTTAAGAAGGATTAAAATCTATCTTACAACATATAATTAATAATTAAAAACTAAGATATTTTAAAACTTTGTTGTGAAATATTTTCCTAGTTGATGATAATGAAAGAGCGGAAAGACAACTATGGGAAATATATTTTGAGTAAACAAAAGGTTTGCAAAAAAGGAGTTTAATGAAATAGCGGAAACGTCAGTATTGTTAACTGGTCTTCCTGAATTGGGATCCAAAATCAAACCTTCATTTTGATAATTCTTACTAGTTTCTAATAAATTGCTTAGCCAAAGCAGTGTGGCTTACCCAAATAGCTACTCTGTTTAGTTAGGCCAGTTTTGTTTCTTTACACCTGATGTTAAGGTAATATACAGTATTTGCAATAAATTATTAGACTCATTTAAGTCTTTCATTAATTGTTTTTTTTTCTAATTATATTTTCTTTTACTTATGCATAGGAGATGGTAGTACATATTTGAATGGCTTTAAATTTACTGAACATGAAAATATGTCCAAACAAAATTGATATTAGCACTAGTTCATTAAAGTAAAGAAAATGTATTAGAATTAAAACTTCTTCAACTGCCAAAATAACTATGCTGCCAAGAGTATTTAAAACTATGATCTATGATATACTGTAAAAAGTTTTAAACTTTTATAATATGCTTGTATAAATTTATCAAGGACTCAGTAATTGTGAAAGTATTAATTTGGGAATAGAATTCTAAACAGTTCTACTAATAGGATTTAAAATGAATAACATCATAGAACTAATAAACTTAAAGCACATTTAAAGCAGCATAGGAATCTTCACATCATAAAAGAAAATGGAGAAAACGACTTGAAGGTTGTAATTATGCAAATTTTGTACTTCAAATAATGAAATCACTTTAGTAACAACTTGAAGAAATAGTGTATCAATATGAAATAGCATTGTTTAATATCACTGCAAATAAGTATTCTTGACTCGATAAAAGGGAAATAATATTTCTTGAGATAATGACATACTGTACTCAAGTCCGTTGGTTAAACTGAATGTCTGAACATAAAATGTTATGTAAACAGTCTTTGTAACATGTCGTAATAAATTGTAAAATAACATTTAAAATAATGCACAGTCATCCCATGCCAAGAAAATTATTAATTTCACAAGGACCTCAGGGGTAATAAAAAACTCTTCAATCAGAGGATTCCTCAAAACTTCTTAGTACAGTATAATTTTACTATTCTAGTTATTCTGTTAAAAATATTAATTTTTGCGGTTATATACTATTTTTTGGCTGTACAACAGCTTAAATTGACTAATAAAAAAAATATTTGGAATTATAAAAATAATGAAAAAGTATATTGTAGATTTCAGTATCTACTTAGTGATTTTTTAGTAATTGCTTGGTGGAGGGAGGCTTGAAGCATGACACATGTGATAGCTGACACATCATATATATATATATATATATATATATATATATATATATATATATATATATATATATATATATATATATATATATATATATATATATATACAGTATATATAAATTTAATATAATACATACAAGTAGTATTTGTATGTATGTATGTATGTATGTATGTATGTAAATATGTATGTATGTATGTATGTATGTATGTATGTATGTATATATATATATATATATATATATATATATATATATAAATGTTATTTTTATTAATAAAATAAATTTTTGAATATACTTACCCGATAATCATGTAGCTGTCAACTCCGTTGCCCGACAGAATTCTATGGAGGGATACGCCAGCTATCACAATACTAGAAGGGGGTGTACTTACCAGCGCCACCTGTGGCCAGGTACTCAATCATTTGTTGTTGACACCTCCTCAATTATTCCTCGGTCCACTGGTTCTCTCTGGGGAGGAAAGGGAGGGTCGATTAAATCATGATTATCGGGTAAGTATATTCAAAAATTTATTCTATTAATAAAAATAACATTTTTCAATATTAAACTTACCCGATAATCATGTAGCTGATTCACACCCAGGGAGGTGGGTGAAAACCAGTGTACAAGATTAAAGGATAGCTAAGTATCCCATATTTCATATAACAGTTATCTCAAATAACAATGAAATAATAAGTACCTGGTAAGGAAGTCGAATAGAACCGTTACTCTGCCTCTTTATTTAAAGTTCGTCTTCCTTACTGAGCGCAGCGTTCCTCTTGGAGGCTGAATCAACCCAAAGGTGCCAAAGTACACGGGGTTGCAACCCCTACTAAAGGACCTCTACCAAACCTTTAACCCAGGCGCTTCTCAAGAATGAATAGACCACCCGCCAAATCCAAGGATGCGGAAGGCTTCTTAGCCTACCGTAACAACCATAAAAAACAACAATAAAAGTATTCAAGAGAAAGGTTAAAAAAGGTTATGGGATTAAGGGAATGTAGTGGCTGAGCCCTCACCTACTACTGCACTCGCTGCTACGAATGGTCCCAGGGTGTAGCAGTTCTCGTAAAGAGACTGGACATCTTTCAGATAAAATGATGCAAACACTGACTTGCTCCTCCAATAGGTTGCATCCATTATGCTCTGCAGAGAACGGTTTTTATTAAAGGCCAACGAAGTAGCTACAGCTCTTACTTCGTGGGTCCTTACCTTCAGCAATGCAAGGTCTTCCTCCTTTAAGTGAGAATGTGCTTCTCTGATCAGAAGCCTTATATAGTACGAAAGCCCATTCTTGGACATGGGTCTCGAGGGTTTCTTGATGGCACACCATAAGGCTTCTGACTGTCCTCGAATAGGTTTAGACCTCTTCAGATAATATTTGAGAGCTCTGACAGGGCAAAGAACTCTCTCTAGTTCGTTACCTACCATGTTGGAGAGGCTAGGTATTTCGAACGATCTAGGCCAAGGACGTGAAGGAAGCTCGTTCTTTGCTAGGAATCCAAGCTGAAAAGAACATGTTGCAGATTCGGTTGTGAAACCAATGTTCTTGCTGAAGGCATGAACCTCACTGACTCTCTTAGCTGTTGCAAGGCAAACGAGAAAAGCAGTCTTGAGGGTAAGATCCTTGAAGGAAGCTGACTGGAGAGGTTCGAACCTAGATGTCATAAGGAACCTTAAGACTACGTCTAGATTCCAGCCTGGAGTGGAAAGACGACGTTCTTTAGACGTCTCAAAAGACTTGAGAATGTCTTGAAGGTCCTTGTTGGAAGACAGGTCCAAACCTCTGTGGCGGAGAACTGAGGCCAACATGCTCCTATATCCTTTAATCGTAGGTGTTGAAAGGGATCTCTCATTCCTAAGATGTAGAAGGAAGTCAGCTATTTGGATCACAGAGGTATTGGTAGAGGATATTGAATTGGCTCTACACCAGCTTCGGAAGACCTCCCACTTAGACTGGTAGACTCTACGAGTGGAAACTCTTCTAGCTCTGGCAATCGCACTGGCTGCCTCCTTCGAAAAACCTCTAGCTCTAGCGAATCTTTCGACAGTCTGAAGGCAGTCAGCCGAAGAGCGTGGAGGTTTGGGTGCAACCTGTCTACGTGTGGTTGACGTAGAAGGTCCACTCTTAGAGGTAGAGTCCTGGGGAAGTCGACTAGCCATTGAAGTACCTCTGTGTACCATTCTCTTGCAGGCCAAAGGGGAGCAACCAGCGTCAGCCGTGTCCCTTCGTGCAAGACGAATTTCTGCAGAACTTTGTTTATTATCTTGAACGGAGGGAATGCGTACAGGTCGAGATGGGACCAGTTCAGAAGAAAAGCATCCACATGAACCGCTGCAGGGTCTGGAACAGGGGAACAATAAAGCGGAAGTCTCTTGGTTATGGAGGTGGCAAACAGATCTATGGTAGGTTGACCCCACAAGGTCCAAAGTCTGTTGCACACACTCTTGTGGAGGGTCCATTCCGTGGGAATGACCTGATTCCTTCTGCTGAGGCGATCCGCTGAAACATTCATATCGCCCTGGATGAACCTCGTGACCAGAGTGAGGTTTAGACCTCTTGACCAAATGAGGAGGTCCCTTGCGAGCTCGTAAAGGCTCCTCGAATGGGTCTCTCCTTGCTTGGAGATGTAAGCCAAGGCTGTGGTGTTGTCTGAATTCACCTCCACCACTTTGCCTAGCAGGAGGGACTTGAAGGTCAACAGGGCTAGATGAACTGCTAACAGTTCCTTGCAGTTGATGTGGAGTAATCCTTGTTCCTTGTTCCATACTCCTGAGCATTCCCGTCCGTCCAAGGTCGCACCCCAGCCCGAGTCCGATGCATCTGAGAAGAGATGAAGATTGGGGGTCTGGATGGCCAATGATAGACCCTCCTTGAGAAGGAGATTGTGCTTCCACCACAGGAGAGTGGTCTTCATCTCTTGGTTGATAGGGATAGAGACTGCTTCTAGAGTCGAGCCCTTGTCCCAATGAGCAGCAAGATGGAATTGAAGAGGGCGGAGGTGGAGTCTTCCTAGCTCGACAAACAGGGCCAGTGATGAGAGGGTCCCTGTGAGACTCATCCACTGTCTCACTGAGCAATTGCTCCTCTTCAGCATGCTCATGATGCACTCTAGGGCTTGGTTTATCCTGGGGGCCGATGGAAAAGCCCGAAAATCCTGACTCTGAATCTCCATTCCCAGGTACACAATGGATTGGGAGGGAATGAGTTGAGATTTCTCTATATTGACTAATAGACCAAGGTCTCTGATTAAGTCTAAAGTCCAATTGAGGTTCTCCAGACAACGACGACTCGTGGAGGCTCTCAACAGCCAGTCGTCTAGGTAGAGGGAGGCTCTGATGTTCGATAAGTGTAGGAATTTCGCTACATTCCTCATCAGATGAGTAAAGACCATAGGAGCTGTGCTTAGGCCAAAACACAGGGCTTGGAACTGATAGACAACCTTTCCGAAAACGAATCTCAGGAAAGGTTGGGAGTCTGGATGAATGGGAACGTGAAAGTATGCATCTTTCAAGTCCAACGAGACCATCCAGTCCTCCTGTCTGACCGCTGCTAAGACCGACTTGGTCGTCTCCATCGTGAACGTCTGCTTGGTGACATACTCGTTGAGAGAGCTGACGTCCAGCACCGGTCTCCAACCTCCTGTCTTCTTGGCCACAAGAAAGAGACGGTTGTAGAAGCCCGGGGATTGATGGTCCCGGACTATAACCACTGCCTTCTTCTGCACAAGGAGCGACACCTCCTGTTGCAATGCTAGCCTCTTGTCCTCTTCTTTGTAGTTGGGAGAGAGGTTGATGGGCGATGTGGTCAGAGGTGGTTTGAGGCAGAATGGAATCCTGTAACCGTACCTCAGCCAACTGACAGACTGTGCGTCTGCGCCTCTCTTCTCCCAGGCTTGCCAGAAGATCTTGAGTCTGGCTCCTACTGTTGTCTGGAGAATCTGAGAGTCAGTTCTTTCCCTTAGATGTCCTGGATCCTTTCCTAGACTTGCTCCTGTGAGAGTCTGGACGGGAGCTTCCTCGACTGGGGGCTCTACCACGAAAGGGCGGTATGAACCTCGTAGCCGGGGTATCAGCCACTGGGGAGCGATAAGTCTTGGGGACTGAGGTGGCAACCTTAGACTTACGAGCCGATGAGGCTACAAGATCGTGCGTGTCCTTCTGTATCAGGGCAGCAGACAAGTCCTTAACTAGCTCCTCGGGAAAGAGGAACTTTGAGAGTGGAGCAAAAAGGAGTTGTGACCGTTGGCAAGGTGTAATGCTGGCGGAAAGGAAGGTACACAGTTGTTCCCTTTTCTTCAACACCCCTGATACAAATAACGACGCTAGCTCACCCGATCCATCTCTGATGGCCTTATCCATGCAGGACATTAATAGCATGGCAGAATCTTTGTCCGCAGGAGAGGTTTTCTTGCTGAGGGCCCCCAGGCACCAGTCGAGAAAGTTGAACATTTCAAATGCTCTGAACAACCCTTTTAGTAAATGATCCAGGTCTGAGAAGGTCCAACAAACCTTCGAGCGTCTCATA
This sequence comes from Palaemon carinicauda, assembly GCF_036898095.1. Taxonomy (NCBI): domain Eukaryota; kingdom Metazoa; phylum Arthropoda; class Malacostraca; order Decapoda; family Palaemonidae; genus Palaemon; species Palaemon carinicauda. The sequence continues at coordinate 27,789,471 of NC_090728.1, read as the reverse complement.
GCAGTTCTCCGAGGCGAGTCCACCAGACTTGAGAAGTCAGCCTGGGCAGAGGCAGGTACTCCTAAGCCTGGTGCTTCCCCTGTGGCATACCAAACGCTAGCTTTCGAAGCGAGCTTCGTTGGAGGGAACATGAAGGAAGTCTTGCCAAGGTGTTGTTTAGACTGCAGCCACTCCCCTAAGATCCTTAAAGCCCTCTTGGAGGATCTAGCTAGGACAAGCTTAGTATAGTTGGACTTAGCTTGTTGTACGCCCAGCGAAAACTCAGATGGTGGAGAGCGGGGAATAGCAGAGACGAAGTGGTCTGGGTAAATCTCCCTGAGTAGAGCCAAGACCTTACGAAAATCAATCGACGGTGGAGAAAGCTTAGATTCGTCCACGTCTGATGAGGGATCAAGGTGAGCCTCCTCATCATCCGACACCTCATCAGCAGAGGGTAGCGAAGCGATCGGACCAGAATGCTGAACCGCAGAGTCAGAACGGGTAGGAACAATAACAGTGGTTTCCTCTTCCAGTGACTGTTGAGGGAAAACCTGAGGCTCAGACTGCAAAGGCTGAACAACAGACGAAGCAGAAGGCAGGCGCATGGGTGAAGGAGGTTGACTCCTAGCAAGAGAGGTTGAACCCAAGGATTGCACAAGCTGAGCGGAGGACGGAGGCGGAGTAGTCCGTTCCTGTTCCTGTGAGATGAGCGGAGCATGATGAGGTTGAGGCTGCGCAGAACAAGGTAAAGTTCTCGCAAGCTGAGGCTCCTGAGGCGCAAGTCCAGGGTGTAGAGGAGCTTGCCTTGAGGAGGGTTGAGCTCGCTGCAGCGATGGCTGAGCAGACAGACTCACGGAGGGGAGAGGTTGTTGTACCCCAACCGAGAGTTGCACCACTGGTGGAGCAGCAAGGGGAGGCGGAGGAAGAGTGGAATAACTCTCCTGATCCCAAAGCAAGGGTTGCCTTAAAGAAGGCTGAGGCTGAACACCACTGGGAACAGCGAACTCCGAAAGTGGCTCAACATCGTACGCCTGGCAGATGGTGCTGCGACCAGGCGGAGCAAGTGCAGGCGGGGCGAGCACAGGCGGAGCGAGAACAGGCGGAGGGAGTGTAGGCGGAGGAGGAGGTGCAACACTCTCAGCCCGACACTCACGCATCAAGTCCGAAAGCTGAGCTTGCATGGACTGAAGCAGGGTCCACTTGGGATCGGCAGAAACGATAACAGACTGAGGTAAAGTCTTAACAGTCGGGCTCTGTTTTGGCAGAACCTTACTCCTCTTGGGCGGAGTACAGTCGACAGATGACTGAGGCGAGTCAGAGCTGAGCCAATGACTGCAACCTGGCTGAGCACTCGCGGACTGGACTCTACGTTTAAGCGGTCTCGAGACCTGAGACCAACGTTTCTTCCCTGCTAGTTGATCAGCGGACGAGAATAAGACGGGCTCAATCGTCTGCAGGTGGGAGTGACGGTCTAAGGAAGACACGCCCGCAACCACCGAGGATAGTTCTGTGCGCCTAACAAGGCCTGTCGAACCCTTAAGCCCTTCGACATTGCTTCTCCCCTGGGCATGGGAGCTTGCAAGAGGTCCCGGACTGGGAGGACGACTGGCTCGCACAGAAAAATCCTCACGCACCACACTGGCACCACTAGCACTTGGCACTGCACCGACACTAGCACTCGTCACAGCACTGGCACTAATTCCACCCACTGCACTCTTGACCTTCAGTTCTTTAACTTCGGCCATCAGAGACTTATGGTCACTTACCACTGATTCTACTTTATCGCCTAAAGCCTGAATAGCACGCAAAACAACTGACATATCAGGCGGAGGGCACACAGTAGGTTCGGGGGTAGCCACTACAGGGGTAGGAAAAGGTAGGGGATCATGAGGTGAGGAAAACATAAAGAGTGAGAAGAACTTCTCCTAACTCTACCTCTCTCTAACTTAGATGAATATTTTAAAAGACGGACAAATTCCAATTCCGAAAGTCCGGCGCATTCCTCACATCGATTTTCTAATAGACAGGGCCTGTCCCTACAGTCAGAACAAGCGGTGTGAGGATCTACCGAGGCCTTCGGAATACGCCTATTGCAAGACCTACATCGTCTATGGGAGGGGGCTTGCGAAACGTCAGACATCTTGTATTCAAAGAGTTAGCCAAAGGGTGATCCAAAAACAAGCAAAATTCGTTAACCGTTATATCAGTATTATATAAAAGCTATCTAGCTAATATAAGAAGGATTCCAGTAAAGCGACAGCCGTTAATCTGAGAGAATACTTCACCAAATATCCGTGAATAAACTCGAAGACCATAAGCGTATCCCAGAACGTCTAGCCGGAAGCACGACAGAGGAATAATTGAGGAGGTGTCAACAACAAATGATTGAGTACCTGGCCACAGGTGGCGCTGGTAAGTACACCCCCTTCTAGTATTGTGATAGCTGGCGTATCCCTCCATAGAATTCTGTCGGGCAACGGAGTTGACAGCTACATGATTATCGGGTAAGTTTAATATTGAAAAATATATATATATATATATATATATATATAATATATATATATATATATACTGTATATATATATATATATATATATATATATATATATATATATATATATAAGTATACTGTATGGTTTTTTTTTTTCAACATTAAAGTGTTTCCTCTAAAAATGGAGAGGCTCTGAAGATAAAATGGCACAATTGTCAGAGGCAGATTCTTACTAAAAGTACTGAATCATGTATGAACCCTCTCTGCAGGAAATTTCTTCAACAATACCCACTTCATAAAAAAACAACACAAGGCTCATCAGCAGTATTTTGAGACTTACAAACATATTGGACTTTTCACATTATTTGCATGTGTTCTTGCAGTTCCCAAATACCCAAGTCATTCCTCTTGTTACAGACATTTTTCCCCATCTATCAAGGATATACTCTTTCTAGGTGTTCCTGTTCTCTTCCTTCTTAGTTCTTCATGCCTATGCACACTTTTCCTCCACCTGTTATCATTATTCTTTTCATATGGCCAAATCATCTCCAAATGCTCTGATCTATTCTTTTACCGATGCTGACCTTTTTACCATTTCTTTAATATATCTACAAATTTCTTAACCTTTCAGTCTTGGTTAGTCAAGTAACTGATTCTATATAATAAGATAAACCAAATACAATATACTGTATTTTAGAATATGAAGAACAAATAAAAACTAAACAAGAGCAAATTATGTCACATAGAGCTATAAGTAAATGAAACACATTTATGCAACTTGATTATTATCAAAAAGCTGATAGCAATGAATTTCCTTACAGAAATATGGATAACCTATAACCTTTTTTTTGCAGCAGACCAATATACTAAAACTGTTTTTTAGATTAATGAGAATGGGGATGACTTTTACTTCATCTGCAAATTTTTGTCTCCTACATCACAACTATTGGTCAGATATCAAAATGATTGGTGGCTTTTGTGAAATACATCATTATACAATATGTATTTGAATGAAACTGACTTAAAAGTACAATATGCTTTAAAATGAACTGAAATGAGTAGTGTTAGTTCTATTGCAAGTGCTCTAAATGCTTATCAAACAGCGATTCATTCAGTAACTAGTAAAGCTTCTACTGCTCTATGAAAATGCTTCCATTTTATTAGGAACAACTAGACATAATTTCTGAAAATGATATAAATAATGTGCTTTTGCAAAATTCACTCAGTGTACAAAAGGCCCATGCAGCTTACCACACTGAAGACTTCTCCGGTCTATGGAAAGCAGAAGCACAAAAACACCAGATAAGTAAACATTTAAGCTGGATATGGGGTAGGCTACCTCTTTTAAGGTTAAGGCTTTGGACTGACAACCAACATAACACAAATGTTCCTAAAAAGCCATTCCCCAAGAATAATTGCTAGCTTATTAAGAGAGTGGTTACATTTCAAGAACCTCACTCATTCATCAGCATCAGTCATAACCGACAATGAAAATTTAAGTTTTTTAGGATCTCGGAAAAATGCTCAAAGCCATTCAAGAGCAATGCAAGTACGAAAACCTTATAATCTGCTGACATTAAAATAACTGTATTGTATAGTAATCCCATAAGCTTTCTTTTGTCTACTATATTTCTTTAGAAGATTACTAAATATGTCCTACAAAGTTCCATGCAAATTATAATCTTATTCAAAGCATATCTAAATAAAATTTATAGTTCCAATGCTACTTCAATTTTCTCTCAAACACCAGAGTTTCATTAAAGTCGTCTATACCTGTATTATAAAAATTACTGAGAATATACAAAAAGAGCTTATAATTAAACACTAAGAATATCTACGAGAAACTGTAGTTATGAATATGAGTGATGTGTATATTTCCTAAAACTGAAAAAACCTTATAGCTAATAAACATTCAATATAAAAACCAATTACAAATATATAACACATTCAGCTTAATAATTACATTATCTTTAGATGAAAGCTCTGGGTGTGATTTTACTCATTCAATTCTATATCACCTATTTTTTCCATACTCTAAAGCAACAATGCAGATATCACTTAGGGAAAGATATCATTAATTGAAGCTTTGCTTATGCCTTCCCTCTTTCCAGACTGCATTTCAAATCTCTATCTAAATGAAATAAATATGAAAGCAATATTTTATGAAACTAAATATAAATTTCAATGCTGTCTTCATCAATGTGCATTTTCTATTTCAGTTCAATTGATAATTATCTTAATTAAAACCAAAAATTTCACTAAAAGACTGCTAAAAATTTGCATTACTATATTCTATTTTAATGAAAACTTTTAGTGTAATTTATCAAAGGAGGTTAATAGCACAGCACATAAACTATACGTTGCACTGTATACTGTACAATTTTACTTGATAAGGTAACCATATATTTCTGTTGAAGGTCAAAATCTCATGATTAGCAACACTAATCAAATTTAAATTCTCGAGTAAACTACTACAGTATTCTATACTACACAATACAAAACCAACAGAGGGTAAGAATATGATTAGGATCATATATACAATTTCTTCTATTGTCAATACCTGCACAGAGTGAGCTTAATAAAAGATGCATAAAATTAACATTCAAATGATTACCATTATGAAAAAGAGAATATTTATGGACTGGACACTGAAATGGCTTGAAGGAGCATTTGAAAAATTTGCTATTCAGTACTATATCACGATTAACTAAATTTATTGCCATATCAAGGCAAATTAGATTGATTGCTACTGCTTCTTAGATCCCACAACATTCAATACGAAAATATCACAATGTATTTCAAACTTAATTTATGTAGTTTCCCTTAATATCATGAAAGAAATTTCTACTAAGAAGTCTATATATATATAGTATTTAGATCAGATCCTAACATGTTCTGCTCTTGCATATTCATACGCTTCTGAAACTCCTCAAACAATTAATGAAATAATTGAACTTTTGATAATTAGCAATGCAATCGACTACCTGTAAATGATTAAATAATCTGAGATATAGCATCAATTTCTATGTATACTGCTCTACTAGGTATAATGGAGTATTTTGTTCTTGCAAAATATTATAGCTATACAGTATTTGGTTATTAGCAATTTAAACACTGATAATACACAAACATTTTATTGCTAAAGCACTAAGGTTGAAAAGTGCTTCAAGTGCTTAAGGTGTCTAATTTTGAATTAGTCAAACGTTTAGATACCTGTATGTGGTATCTGGAAAATTCTAAAATGTAGAACTGCTGAAGGAATACAGTACTGTATCTTGCACAATAAGAAAAATAAAAATAGTACACTTTTCACAAGATTTGGTTTGCTACTGCTCAAGAGAGTAACACTGTTTTAATGAGGAATAAAATATAATATCAATAAGACCATGGAAAATAAATTGGCACACTGAAGCAAGGACTAAATTATACCCTCTTGAGATTTTAATAAATGAATAGTATAAATGGGCTTTAATTGTAAATGTCTGTTAAATTCTGTGTATGATCTTGCAAAGAACAAATTAACACACACTGATCTGGCATCCATCAGCAGTGTACAGGTACTGTACAGTATTCCCAAGAGCTTTGTTTTTGTCTACCATAAATTCTATTTCTTTTCAACACTCATTCAAAACAATTTAATCTTAAGAGCTCTTTCAGTCAATGAATAATACCAACTGGTCAATTATTTCTATTCATATTATTTATATTTACAAGTTAGATACTGTACATGTATTTTTTAATGCTGATAACCAAAATTTCTGGAGGTCACAGTCCATGAAAAGACATTTTAAGTGGATATAAATGCTAAGGATTATAGCAACAATGCATTAAGAAATTTGCACAGAACATTTCATACAGTCTTTAATTAGGGTAAATAATCATGCATGCAAAAATACTATATCGAAAAAGGAAAGGATTCAGCCAAGATCAAATGTCCAAAATCATTAAGAATGCTGCTGGAACATTATCAATTAAAAAAGGAAAGTATGGGAACAGAACTTACTGTAATAGCACAGCACATTAGAGCATGCTCAGTCATTTCTTTGGCCATCATCTTAAACAGCTGCTTCTTTTTCTCAAAGTCATCAGTGTAGCCACCAACAGTCAAATCAAGATGAGCCGAGACACCTGACGTTAAATCAACAAGAGCATCGCTAAGGTTTCCTCCCTGGAAAATAACATTCTTGGTTAATTATTTTCAAAACTTTCAAGGCTGTAATGAATTTAAAATTTTTACCAATTCTACTGTAACAAAGCCGTAATTATGATGATATAAAATCTGTGACAACAATGATTGCCAACTTTGAAAACTGTGTCAAGATGAACACCAATTATTGATTTTTGGCATATTAAAAATATTCTCTTTTATGCTATAATATACAGCTTCCAAGATAATTATACTGTACTATCATTGCAGTAATTTTCAAAGAGCAAAATAAAAAATAATACCTCTAAAGCTTCATATGATCCATGCAATTTGGCATATGCCTTTTCTAACAGGGCACACCAAAACTCTCCTTTTTCTCTAGAGTGGGTAAATAACAGCTGCCCTTCTATCGTTGGCAGTAGATCATCGATCACAACATCTACCCACTCCCCAAATCTCCAGAACCGAAAGTGGAATATTCCTGGGTGCAAGTCTCCATATTCTTGGTCTTTGTAGTCGGGTATAACCTGCATTCATAATAAAAGATTATCAGTTACAATCTAAGGATTACAATGTGAAATGAATTTGACAGTTAATACACGAATGTAAAACTTGATAGAAAGCTGATACACAAAAATTGTTTTCCAGAAATAAGACAAAACGAATTAACATAATGTGACCAGTCACTCATTTTGGTGGGCAGGCCCACTTTTAGGTAGGACAGTCCTACTTTTAGGTGGGACAGTCCCGCTTTTAGGTGGGACAGTCCCGCTTTTAGGTGGGACAGTCCCGCTATTAGGTGGGACAGTCCCGCTATGAGGTGGGACAGTCACGCTTTGAGGTGGGACAGTCACGCTTTGAGGTGGAACAGTCCCACTTTTAGGTGAGACAGTCCCGCTTTTAGGAGGGACAGTACTGCTTTGAGGTGGGATAGTCCCACTTTGAGGTGGGACAGACCCGCTTTTAGGTGCGACAGTCCCGCTTTTAGGTGCGACAGTCCCGCTTCTAGGTGGGACAGTCCCGCTTTTTCAACGTCCGTTCCGCTTCTTTTAAAGTTATCAAAATGTCCCGTTTATATTTTACTTTTGTAAGTTGTGTTCCGCTTTGTACCCATTTATCCCATTTTTTGGGGAGGGTGCTATAATAACAAAACTGGGTTAATATATGATAGTTTAATTGCTAGCGAAAATGAAATTCGCTATAAGAAATGGGCGAGTGCTGGCTAGTTTGTTGTTTTTCTCTATATGTTTAATAGGGGCTGGGGCATAATAACTTACATATCAGTTGATTTAAATGTGAAGTACAGTGAACCCTCGTTTATCGCGGTAGATAGGTTCCAGACGCGGGCGCGATAGGTGAAAATCCGCGAAGTAGTGACAGCATATTTACCTATTTATTTAACATGTATATTCGGACTTTTAAAACCTTCCCTTGTACGTAGTACTGTTAACAAACCACCCTTTAATGTACAGAACACTTAATGCATGTACTACAGCACCCTAAACTAAAACAGGCACAAATATTAAAGGCGATTTTATATCATGTGTTTCCTAAACACCTAAAAAGCACGATAAAAAATGGCAACCAATGTTTTGTTTACGTTCATCTCTGATCATAATGAAGAAACAAACTCATTTAGTGTACACATATATGTACGTATAGGTTAGTTTTTGCATCGATTATATTGATTATACAGTACTGTATGTTGATTTTTTTATTACCAATGTTTTAGTTTACGTATTTTTCTTAGGACTTCCAAATGAAATCTTTTTCTTTATGACGCCGCCTGAAACGACGGCGTGTACGCTCAGTAAACAACCACGCTCAGAACAAACAAGGCATTTAACGCGCATGATGATAGTGATAAATAATGATACAGTACATACAGTATTTACAGTAAAAGCATTTACAAAATATGTTACCTTACAAATATAAATTATACAGTACTTGTACGTAGCAAAGCAGGAAAACAATTTGAGAGAGAGAGAGAGAGAGAGAGAGAGAGAGAGAGAGAGAGAGAGAGAGAGAGAGAGAGAGAGAGAGAGAGAGAGATTGTTTTACGTACGTAAATGTAAATTTTAAACAAAAAAAATATGATAGGTTACAACATGTAGACTTTTAAAACCTTCCCTTTAACTTAATGCATACAGTACGTACATTACTAAACTATAAAACAGGTTAAAGTAAAAAATAAAGATTGTTACTGTACTCACCACGAAAGAAGTTCAAGAAAAACTTGAATGACGATGGCGATGAATTTGCTGCACAGTAGAAATGATGATGATGAAGCTGATGATGTGTTCTACTGTGCAGTCAATGATAGTATTTTACGTCTCTTCAGACGGAGGTGTCTTTTCCTGGGACACCTCTTCAACTTCTTCAATTTCTTCCGAAGGCGTACTAGCAGGAGGAACTGGCTCTTTTTTGCGAGGCTGGAAAAACATTGTGATCGGAAGTTGTTGCCGCTGCTTCTTTTTTCGATCCAAGAGCATCCTGTAGGGAGTCGTGATGTCATCAACCTTGTTGCAGAATTGCATCGAGCGAACCATATCCTCGTCCCACTCTTGTAACATTTCTTTCGCCTCCTTCATATGGTTGCAGAACTTGGCAAGCCGTTCTAATGTTAAGCCCGTTTCTTCGACATTTTCTTGGGTCTCTTCCTGGGTACCCTCACTCTCTTCCTCACTTGCCGATTTCGTCAGGTCTTCGAGGTCTGCGTCAGTTAGGGGCTGGGAATGGCAGTCCAACAACTCGTCGACGTCTTCAGTCGTCATGTCGCCAAACCCGTCACCCCCAATTATGGCAGCCAACTGCACAGATTTCCGTATTGCAGAGTGTTGGATTTCCGACGGAGTAAATCCCTTGTCGTCGTAAACAATATCGGGCCACAGCTTCTTCCAGCTCGCATTTACGGTTGCAGGTTTCATCTCTTGAAGTGCCTTTTGAATATTCTGCAGGCACGTGGCTATGGTGTACTGCCGCCAGTACGCCTTCAAGTTGAAGTCTTCATCCTCGTCATCTTGGGCAGCATCCACACACGCAACGAGGTCCGCCAAGGTATTCTTCGTGTAGAGGGCCTTGAACGCCCTGATAACCCCCTGGTCCATTGGTTGAATTAATGACGTGGTGTTGGGTGGCAGGAACTCAACCTGAACGCCCTCACGCGACAGGTCAGTTGCGTGTCCACCAGCGTTATCCATAAGGAGAAGGATCTTGAATGGCAAGCCCTTCTCTAAGAGATATTCATGGACTTGCGGGATGAAACACTGGTGGAACCAGTTGGAGGTCAGCATCTTCGTAATCCATGCTTTTTGATTATGCATCCAGTACACGGGAAGGAGATTCTTATTTTTATTTTTCAAAGCGCGAGGATTTTTCGACTTATAAATAAGCCCCGGCTTTAACAAAAATCCAGCAGCATTGCCACACATCACGAGGGTAACGCGATCCTTGAATGCCTTAAAGCCAGAGGCTTTGGCTTCCTCTTTGAACAGGAAAGTTCGCGACGGCATTCTCTTCCAAAACAAGCCGGTTTCATCCATATTAAAGACTTGTTCCGGCTTGTATCCACCTTCAGCGATAATGTTCTTGAAAGTCTGGTTCACGTAAGTTTCAGCAGCGGCAGTGTCAGCGGAAGCAGACTCCCCATGCAGGGAAACGCTTTTCAGGGCGAAGCGTTTCTGAAACTTCGCGAACCATCCTTTGCTTGCGGAAAAACGTTTCTGAGGCTGGGAATCAGTGGATGTCCCTGGTTGAGGATCATCTGCATCATCATCATCTTCAGCATGGTTGCCGTCGTCCTCTTTAGGTTCCTTTGCAGCAAAATTCTCATATAAGCTCAAAGCCTTTGTTTGGATGGTGTTCGTATCCAACGCTATGTTCTTCTTCCGGCAGTCGGCAATCCACACAGCTAAAGCACCTTCCATGCGTACGATCGTTTTATTACGCGTTGTAACGACTCGCTTCGCTGATCTGCTAAAGGTGATTGCAGCAGTCTTTCTAATGTTCGCCTCGTCCTTCTTGATGTAGCGAACGGTGGATTCGTTGATGCCAAAATGGCGGCCGGCAGCCGCGTAACTTCTACCATCTTTTAACATGTCGAGAAGCGTAACCTTCTCAGCTATCGTCATCGTCCTTCGGTTGCGTTTAGGCTCACTACCAGCCTTACTAGAAGCAGAACGCTTGGGAGGCATTGTAACAGAAAGTTCAACAAAAAGTTCAACTTAAAACAGTCGCACACAGCACAGATTAAACTTCACAAAGTTAAGAACGTCTACTCAGCAATACGCGGAAAGAGAAAGTGAACGATGCAGCCCCGCGAGAACTTTGATGCTGCGGGTAGAAGATGCGGGCAAAACACCAATCACAGGCTAGATAACAAAACTTGAGTTTTGATTCGTCATCTATCAGCGCTTGAACCAATCACAACCCGTCTTAGTACTATGGCGCGTTGGTTACTCATAGAAGATGCCCCCGCGCATACTGAACGTACGTAGATTAAGTACAATACCGTAATAATAATAAATAATGATAATAATACTGTACAGTAATAATAATAATAATAATGATTAATAATAATAACAATAATAATTTTATTAACAACAACAACAATAATAATAATAATAACAATAATAATAAAAATTTACGTACGCTATTTTACGCCTCTCTCTCTCTCTCTCTCTCTCTCTCTCTCTCTCTCTCTCTCTCTCTCTCTCTCTCTCTCTCTCTCTCTCTCTCTCTCGTACGCTTACAGTATTCGAAATGTGATTTTTGCAACAAAGAATATTATTGGATGCAGTACTGTACTACGTACGTATACATACAAAAGATTCATGGAAAAGAAGCACATCCATTACAGTACACACCATTCTAATATGGTATGACTGCATCTGATTTGCGTTTCATGTTCGATTTAATTTTACTACGTACTGAATTATCGTATGATCACATTCTCTTTTCGTGTTTTATTTCTTTCTGTGCTGAATTATATATCATATGTAATGCAATGAACAATCAGTAAGAGCAGATATTACTAATTACAGTATTAATGGAATTACAGGTAACAAAATATCGTATTTGGTTGTCTTCAGATTTCGCGGTATTTTCAAATTTTCCGGAAAATCCGCGATATGTATATATATATGGGTTATGGGAAAACCCCGCGAAGTGGTGAATCCGCGATTGTCGAACCGCGAAGTAGCGAGGGTTCACTATTGTTTTTTACTCTAAGTCCATTGTTTACATCTGAGAGACTGAAGGGGACTTACTGCGCATGCATTTTTCCCATGGATTACGGAGCTTTCTGTACATTTACAATGATGTATTTGTCAGGTGGTTTTTTAAACCAATTAAAAGCTTACAATTACTTCTTCAGTTCCCGGATGTTGTTCAACAGCAGCTATTTTTTTCCCACCTTCGCCTTCAGTTTCAAGTTAACCACCATCTCCTAAAGATGTCTTGAAGAGTGAACATCAATCTATTTCGAAATTTAGTGTACAGTAATTTCTTTTATGTCGCCAATTGATTATAATGGAAATGCTCTCCGTTCAGTATAAAGCTATTGTTACTCATGTGAAATTAAAAAATAACAGTGAAATAAGGCCTCAAAGGTCCAATTGTGACTTAATTTTCAGGGAAGGGCAACACATTTTCTACTGCAAAGCTTTTGTAATGATTGCCAAGTAAACAAAAAAGGCGACGATGTCAATCATAAGGTAAGGAATTAGTTGTGATTAACTTTTTCATAATGGAAGGATTTATTTGTGATTTACTTTATCATAATCTAAGGATTTATTTGGGAAGAGGGGTCTGGGAGGCTTGCCCTCCAGCTAGGGGTTTTGACCTGGGAAGGGGGGTCCGGGGAACTTGCCCCCCCGGCTAGGGGTTGTGACCTGAGAACTACTATGTTAGGTTAGGTGGGTTTGTTAGGTTCTGTACCCTTTTACAAATCTCAAAAGTTAAATAATCACGTTTTGACTTATTTTCAACCATTTACATGAACCATATATTTTTCCAACTGGTCATCTTGGGCTTATTTTGCATTTCTGACCATTATTATTGCTGCAAATCACTCGTTCAAGACATTACCCCCCACCCCAAAACACCAGTTTCCCACTTTGGCCCCATAATTGTCTTTACAAAAGGGGGTCCAAAAACTCATGAACGGGTGGTTTGCCCAGTAAATGTGTAGGAGAGCTCCGCGGAAGATCTTGAAGAATTTAAACACCTACAATTCACTATTATATCATATAGAACGCTTATATAATAGTCAATATATGAGCAGCTTCTATTTAACGAAGATATTCGTGTGTATAGTTATGTTTCACTTGGATTTTTTCTAAGTGTTTGTTTTTGTTTACTGTGTGATGTCTTGGCTAAAATGAGCTGTTTCACCGGCTTACTGCGTATGGCAGACTAGTTCTCAATGCTATTCTAACCAATAACAGGTGTTTTCTTGACGTCACACTGTTTGAAAACCAATCATGGCGGTTTTTACAAATCTAGCCAATGCTGACACTTATTACTTCACTTATCCCTGCTATTTTTCCACCAGTTACCACAGTTTACGTGAAGTTCCGCGGATGAATATTTTTGCACGTCTCGGATCTCCCTTCAAACTGAAAAGCTCATTTTGCTGTGAAGTATGGAGCAATTAGCAGGACCTTCATCCCGTTCCGACTGTGTCACTTGTGGCAATTGCTTTATTTCTTATGGGGATTTTTGTGTACATTATTCAGGGAAAGTTGATTTGCTAATTGCATTTGCTCAACGTCATGGTTCGATTTTGGCAGAGAAAAAGTGCCCTAATTGTGAAAATGTGTGCCGTATAGATTACAACAAATTAGCATTCCGGTGTGATCGTAGTGTGGTTACTCGTGGGAAAAGGAAGAGGAGGTGCAATTTTTTCGTGTCTTGTTTCAAAGGTACATGGTTTGGAAACGCAAAGTTAGATATCGAGACTAATTTGAAGTTTGTGTTCCTTTTTTTGCAAAAGGCGTTTTCATTTGAATTTGTTTCGTTTAGGGGTACAGGGCCCCATAGGCTAGGTTAGGTGGGTGTCTTAGGTTCGGTGGTGCCCTGAAAATTACTGTGGCCTTAAGGGGGGGTCGCAGGGGGGGCGGAGCCCCCCCCCCGGTAGGCCTAGGTAGGGGTACATGGCCCCATAGGCTAGGTTAGGTGGGTGTCTTAGGTTTGGTGGTGCCCTGAAAATTACTGTGGCCTTAAGGGGGGGTCGCAGGGGGGGCGGAGCCCCCCCCCGGTAGGCCTAGGTAGGGGTACATGGCCCCCAGGGTAGGGTAGGTAGTTGTATTAGGTTCGGTAGTGCCCCGAAAAATCACTTTTCTCCTCCTCCCCCCACCCCAAAACCCCGCTTCCCACTGGGGTCCCCCATAATTGTAGTAGTAGGTTTATGCTTACATTTTCTGTGTAAGAGTTAGGTGGTTGTAGGAGGATTATCTCACAGTTTCAAGGTAACTGTAGCTCTAATTTACTGTTTTCTTTCGTTTTCTACTTTTAGAAACTTTTAAATCGAGCGCGGAGGTCTCCTACACAATTACCGTTTGCCCCAATAATCATGGTCAGAAATGCATAAAACACAAGATAGCGAGTAGGAAAAATATATGGTTCATGTATTTGGCTAGAAATTAAAGTATCATATATTTACCATGAAATGTCTCCACTTTTATAGAAAATATATGGTCACATTAAATTAACATGAAATACCATAAGAGAGCAAAGGAGGGCTTACTCACCCTATGCCATAATTCTTTTACACCGGCTAGTGTGGCACATGCTGCAACAAACCAACAGTTACCTAGCTGTCCTTGAGTTACATCGTTTGCACTAACTCCCTCAACAAATAGTCTAGGGTTGTCTACTATCTCCTGAAATGTAGAATTCAACATTACAACAAAGAGATAAAAAATTTATCAAGTTTCAGTAAACCAAAGTGACAAAATATATAGACATGGCTACAATTGGTTATCTCAAATGGGATTTCGATTTTGTCATAAAAATCTCTTGGTTCAATGATTATCTCGAATCTTTCTTGAATTAAAGCAGTTATTTTAGTTGCTACTTCATACCCAAATGGGGTACTATATACAGTTTATTACATTTAATCCTGACTGAAATAAAGGATAATGATAAATGCAATGCTTACATGTGGTCGTTTCCAAGTAACCACGCCTGGTGGCTGTTTTGAGAAGAATAACGTCGAATCATGTGGGGGAAATTTTGGATCGCTGAACTTCTCTCCTAAAAGCAACATAATTATGTCAACTAGAAAACATAAGGATTATACGTGCGTGCTTTGATATCCTGCATATTAAAGTCTACATTGTTATCTCCCCTATATAATAAAGAGCAAATGCCTGACTATATGTGTAATTATATATATATATATATATATATATATATATATATATATATATATATATATATATGTGTGTGTGTGTGTGTGTGTGTCCCGTCACACTCAGTGGCATTGTCAGATGTATAACTATTCGGCCTCTTCCCATCCCACGGGTTGGGGGAGGGGGAGTAGTCATACCCTGGTGTGCTTGTGCGTACATGCATCTATCTAAATATTTAGCCGTCATATTTGACGGGTCACTGTTATGTATTAATAATTCCCAATAAACTTAGTACTTCACATCTATGGTCTACGTGGAATTAAAATCATTATGATTTAACAGCAATAAATTAATTCTACAAGTTATAATTATCATTGATCTGAAACAAAATTCAGATGCAATAACTACATGTGACATTTCAAATTACAAAGGCAGTTCATTACAGCGATGAGATCACTCTATAAAATTGTGGTGACATCACTTCATGTGTTAATATGGTACAATATCACATCTGTGGATAATGTCAAGAATGGATCAAAGCTAAGCCCTGCAACAGTTTCTGAACTCATATCTATTTTTGTTTTAAGTATATGCTCATTCAATTTGAAGATCGATAAATTGTTTTAAAGTTTTAGCACGAAAAAAGTTAATACTGATCACTTGGGAAAAAGTAGCAGTCAATGGAAAATTTTCTTTCTATATAAATACACTACTCTTTATCAATAATATTTCAGATTCACAAATGTTTGTTCAATTAAAAATAGATAACTTAATACATACATAAAAAAAAACTAATCAAATGAGACTTTACTGATAAACTAAAACCATGTTTTAGATTGTGAACGTATCCATTTTCTTCCTGAAATATCAAGAAGACTTGTAGCACTGGAAGAGAATTTAAGGACTAAAACACAACTGTCTTTGAAAATGCGTTAAACTTTCAAAAATAATTTGATAGAGAACTAAAGATGAATTTACCTCTATTGATACACTCCTTCCTGAGCTTGGAATACTTTTGTCCTTGGAATGGAGTGGCATTACTAAAGAGGCCCATTGTGACCCTGATTTACATCTTCTAAATCTTCAACTTCTCTTTCAGTTTCCTCTTTGCAAAGATCACAGGTGTTATACAGGTGTCCTTTATTTCAACTGTGACTTTTAACTGCTCATGCGTTGCTGTCCCAAAATACTCAGTTCCACTAGATTTTGTTCTTTGTTCCTCTGAAATGATAAAATTCAACGATTAATCGAATATATCATAAACACATTGCCAGTAGTAAGAACTCACAACACCAAAACCAGTTTCAACTTCTGCACCAGTATATGGCACCTGTGGCATTGAACATTAGAATTATAGTGTTGTACTGTACTCTGACAACAGGTTAATTATCATTCATTGTAAGCTATGTACTCAAATGTGATATCGATGGCTGGTAAAACACAATGGATTCCTGATTTATGCCAGGTATTCATACCTCAGGTACTGTAACGGCATTCTTAAAATATATTTGGGATATTTAGTTCCACTTATGATGTGCGATTTGGCAGTCAATAAGGTCAGACTTCATGAAATAAAATCTGTACCTATGGCGACGATGAAGGATAACAAATTTGTAACACATTATATACACAAACATATATATATATATATATATATATATATATATATATATATATATATATACACACACACAAAACTAGTCTCTATGCCATTTTATGCACAAATTTCTCGAAATACAAGAATTTGAGGCCAGCCTTATCCCTGTAGAAAAAAAAAATTAAAAAATAGAAAAATAAAAGAAGAAAATAAATATTGAGAGATGATCCTTTCCTCTCTATAAAATAATCTAAAGGCGTAGGCCTACCTCTACTTCGGATTCGCTCAAACCACTGTCTATAACCATCATTTTTCCATCATACAAATATAAGATCATTATTTCACCAAGGTCCATGAGTACTGATGATAACATATCAACATTTAGTGTCTTTTTTTTTTGTCTTTTCTAGTTGTTTTTATTCCAAAATAGTCAGGTAAAAAGCAAATAGCGCAAACCACATGAAGACAAAACACTCCTTAAGGATTCATTAATCTTCACAAGATTCACTTATTTTGTCATTTCCTGTTCACATGCCTCTAAGGACCTATTTTAAGACCACCATTAAAGATGGCGTGTCTGGTAAAATCAATTACTATCAATAACAATTCTCTCTCTCTCTCTCTCTCTCTCTCTCTCTCTCTCTCTCTCTCTCTCTCTCTCTCTCTCTCTCTCTCTCTCTCTTTATATATATATATATATATATATATATATATATATATATATATATATATATGAAAAATTAATTTGAAACATATCTACCGCAAAAATTAACAAATTAATAAAATGACATTAAACCAATTTATCATGAAAACTGACACATGTATCCGGATAGCGAAAGCCAAACTCTTGAATAGCAAGAAATAAGAGATAATACAAAACTCCGTGCTATGGAGGGTCATGATTCCTAATCATTTGATCTAGAGTTATACAAACGATTAATACTACTATGAATACGAATACACTTCCAGGAACATAACAATCAGCCATACATATCACACACACTTCCTTTCTCTTCATTGACAAAGAAGAGGAAGATAATAAACGTGCCTGTCACCAGCCGGAAATAAAAGAGGAGGTTTTAACGAAATATCCTTTTTTGAATTAGACGTTAATAAATCTTACGGAAGTGATTTAGTGTAAAAAAAAAATGAACAAATTATCACGGCTTAATGGTGTGGCTGTATGCATAAGGTTAACCTCTCTGCAACGCTAATATCATCTAAAAACCATATTCGGAATAAATGCGACAAGCTGTGACTCGGTGGACGTTACGTGAGAGGAGGGACTCGTAAAACCTCTAAGGAAATACTCGAGAAATGAAGGAAGATCACTTCTTCACTTCAACAAAGGAGCTTCTGTCTCAACTATCAATGTGCATTTGACTTGAAGGTTCATGGAGTTCGAACACGGTGGTTCCAAGTCAAGTAGGATAACTGTTGCGTGCACTTAAAGGTTAAAAGCCCGTTTATGAATAGCTGAGGCAAGGGGCAGTGACGATGCCCTAGCTAGCAGGACAATGCCCTATGACTGGCCATATATACATGTGATCAGAGTCCAAGTCCTCTCTCGACCCAAGCTAGGACCAGGGAGAGCCAAGGAATGACTCCTGGTGACTCAGCAGATAGACCTATAGGCTCCCCCAAAACCCCCATCCTTAGGTCACAAGGTTAGTGGTTGCAGACACTGTAAGAAACTATCTAGCTTCAGAGGGACTCGAACCCCAGTCCGGCAATCACCAGGCAGTGGCGCTTCGAATTGGCAACCACAGCCCTTAAATCAATATCCAACATACAGAAAAACCTTTTAAGTTTTCTTTCTCACTGAGAGAGAGAGAGAGAGAGAGAGAGAGAGAGAGAGAGAGAGAGAGAGAGAGAGAGAGAGAGAGAGATCTATAACGTTTAAAACGCTTACAGAAGCCTAAAATTACTGCCAGATCTTTACTCTCTCACACACACACGAGAGAGAGAGAGAGAGAGAGAGAGAGAGAGAGAGAGAGAGAGAGAGAGAGAGAGAGAGAGAGATAATTTTCGTGGAGCTATCCCTCCCGGTAAATTGCAGTTCCTTAGTAAGCAATCATGGGTATAGAACAAATTATTGAGTAATAGATGTAGTATTAATTTGATGATTTCTCTAGATGGTAAAATGCGGACTTGAGTTGCTAGTATGGATTTTATTCAAACATTAATCGATTATTTTTTGTCTGTTCTGTGCGTATTACCTGGCTTTGCTCTAAACATTTAACAATCGATAAACAAACAATAAAATCAAAACGGAGACGAAGGAGAACACGACGAAAACGGCATGAAATTTATACACGGGTAACTGACTTCGATAAAACCATTATAGTCATGATGAAGGAGATAGGGGGTTATAAAAGAAAATCAATTTTGGGGCCTAAAACCAACAACGGTCATTCGTCCTTCCTTTCCCAGAGAAAGGGAGACAGTCCACGAATATCCCAAGTCATGCGGTGACACACAACATTTGTAAAATCGTTATCTTCATTGTAAATCAATAAATGATTAAATAACTATACGAATAATAACGTATTTAAGTTTCCTTTAGGTTAACTATTTGACATTCAGTACTTCCATAAAAACTTTGTTTAGGCAAAACGAAAAACTGTTAAGTCGTGTAATATATAAATGGCGATTTTAAATATTTCCTGAAATGGTCGAGAAGTTGAAATCTTAGATTTTTGACGAATAAATGGAACAAATGAAAAATCTTGAAGTGCAGAAATGTTTATATCCTAGAATTTTTTTTTTTTTTTTTTTTTTGTTACAAAATTTATTCGGTGCACGTCTGTTTCACATTCAAAGCTAACATTTTGAGACCCGATGATGACTACTGCAGAACAATGTAGCCAGTAAGGGGGCCGGCAGGAATTCCAATATATGAGGATATAGGAAAAAAAAAACGCAAAATCCAGAAAAAAAAAAAAATCAGAGCTTCGTATGGCAAAGGAGAATGCGCATACGAAATATTTTGTCAAAATTCCTCTTACGTTCATAATTACAGGGTAATTAGTAAAAGTAACTCAATAAACCATAAACATTGTTCCCTACAAGAAAATGCAGTATTTCTTCTGCTTTCGTATTTTTTAAATTTTTTTTCTTTTTAAATTATACTGACATACATGGTACGCGCACCTTAAAGCACAAAATAACAGTCAGCAACCAATTTCGATTTTTTTTATAGCTTTTACATTAATTTCATAGTTTAGAGAGAATATGGAATCTGGAGATTCTTCAATCCTGCTCATGAGAAGTCTGGTAGATTTCGTCTCCCTACTTCAAGATCATCACTCATCTGAGGGAAGATGCGCACGCACGCACGCACGCACGCACGCACGCACACACACACACACACACACACACTAACAGATGACGGGAGGAGTTTTCTGTTTCCTATCAAATAATCAATCATAGGATGAAAAGCAAAATATTTAACATTTCCAAATAGACCATTTTTACTGGGTTTCTCAAGCATCGACTGCCTCTAAACAATATTTCTGGTTTACTCTACATTTTAATTTGAACATATACATTTATTTAAAACTGGCGTCTAGAAAAAGATAAGCAGCCCATAAACCTATGAATGTGTGTGTGTTCCTATTATCATTCCCGTGACTAATGCTAAAACTTGCGACAGTGAGCCAACTCATGAAATGTTTTTCTATGCGCTGTTGCAAAGGCTTATGGTACCTCAAACCCTGAAACTGAACCTGAATTGCAGTATAAATAATAGAATATATCAATGAATGATGTTTTTGGTCCCTCTTTCTTTAGTCACTACACATCTGCATCAATCGATCATTATATTTCTCTAAAAATAAACGGTGAAATACGTTAAAAGTATAATCAATAGATGTGATTGAAAACTAATAAAAGTTGTGTGTTTGTGAGAGAAATAAATTTTGTTTATACACCTTCTATCTTTTACCCTCATGTACCTAAGTCCGACTTAACCGATAACCGGTTAGAAATACGATGAAGACTTCATTCATTCAGGCAATATCTTTTACCAGGAAGAGAAACCTCATCAATCAGCTGAATCAGATCCTGGCATTCCAGAGAGGAAATTAATGCTGAGAGGTTCCCTCATGTTAAATCAATCAGTGTGACTTGATATTTATTAATAGCCCACATGTTGGGATACTACCGCTGGTGAGGTATTGGTTTCTTTGACTGACAATATAGTATACAGTAGATCCCTCTCTAGTTACGGCTCATTTTTCCTTTGCCTCTGCATACACCGAATAGTGTGGCATATTCTTTCCACATTCTCCTCTGTCCTTATACACCTGACAACGCTGAGGTTACCAAACACTTCTTCTTCGATCAAGGGGTTAACTACTCCACTGTAATTGTTCTATGGCTACATTCCTCTTGGTATGGTAGATGACACTCTTTAGATGTGGTAAGCAGCTGCTCTAGGAGGACACTAAAAAATTAAACCATTGTTCTCTAGTCTTGGGTAGTGCCATAGCATTTGCACCATGATCTTCCACTGTTTTGGGGTAGAGTTCTCTTGCTTGAGGGTACACTCGGCCACACTATTTTATCTTTATTTCCTTCCTCTGTTCTTTTTAAGTTTTTATAGTTTATACATGAAAGATCTTTTCTAATGTTGTTACTGTTCTTTATCTTATTTTAATTATTCATTAACATTCTTGCAGTTTATTTATTTCCTTGTTTCCTTTCCTCGCTGGGCTATTTTTTCCCGTTGGAGCCCTTGGACTTATAGCATCCTGCATTTCCAACTAGGGTTAAAACTTAGCTTGTAATAATAATAATAATAATAATAATAATAATAATAATAATAGTTTTGGGTAACCCCATAGCCTCTGTACCTTGGTCTTCCACTGTCTTGGGTTACAGTTCTCTAGCCTAAGGACACACTCTGGCACATTATTCTGTCTGTTTCCTTGTTTCCTTTCCTCACTGGGCTATTTTCCCTGTTGGAGCCCATGGGTTTATAGAATCTTGCTTTTCCAGCCAGGGTTGTAGCTTACCTAGTTATAATAGTAACTAGAACGGGCACTCATTAGAGCGCATATCTTCACCACCGCCACTTATGTCACCAAGAAAAACTGGTGATGCTGTGGGTTTTTGAGCCCAAAACAATCGATCATCTAAAGTCGGATAACAATGGCTACGTAGTGACAAAACTCGCACTTTCTGTAAGTTCTTTTACCTTTGACCCCAAACCGCTAACAAGGGTAATCACATCACTATATCACAAGCTAGGCAATTGTATTATGCACATTTTGGCATTAGTTTCATGCAAATCAGATAAAAATTGGCCACATGGCAAAAATATGTTTTTGACCTTTTCGTGGCATTGGCCTTGACTTTCGACCCAATTGCTCCCAAATATAATCAAATTGTCATTGAATCATGGCTAATCATCCCATCAAATTTCATGAGATTCGGTCAAATAGTTTTGAGTTATGCAAATCACAAACACACATAGACATACAAACAAATAAATATGCATGCCTATTAAAATATAACCTTCGCAACGAATTGGGCGAAGGTAATGATAATGCGTCATTCCTGATTAACTTATTCACTGCAATGGATAAATAATTGAATAACACCCGCTTATTAGATGAGGAAAAATTATATCTTAAAAAATATTAGATAAATCCTTAGGAACTCTGGTCATTACGATATCAAGAAAAAAATGAATGTAAAAGATTTTCCATTTTTTTTTTTAAGATAATTTGAAAAACAAAAACCATACATATGAATATCTATAAACCCTGTCATCAAAGGAGACAACAATATAAATGACACAAAACCGCTGTTGGAAACAGATCCTAAGACAGTTTGAATCCACCATAAAGAGATTCAAGCGCTATCAAAAGTGAGATTCAATACGTCACTATACGGATGGGAAATTTAGGGTTCTTTATTAGAGTATAGAACAACATCCAATTACTTTTGAAAGAGAACCTAATATTATGAATGGCAGGACCAGCGTTTAAAACAAGTACTACCTAGAATAAAGAACTCCTTGGAAGACTGCCATGGGCAACGGGAAACAAATAATGAAAGATGTGGTGGAAGGAAGAACATCGGACACAACTATACTCAATTTTTTTTAATGAGACGCATTTGCACCGGATCGCAGCGGTGCCCTTTTAGCTCGTGAAAGTTTCCTGATCGCCGATTGGGTAGAATTATCTTGTTCAACCAATCAGCGATCAGGAAACTTTTCTGAGCTAAAAGGGCACCCTTGCGAGTCGGTGCAAATCTGCCTCACTAAAAAGAATTGACTATAGGTTAGTCACTACCTAAGAATCGAACATAAAATTTCGGTACCCAAGGCGAATTAAGGAAACATATGGGAACGTTGCAATGCACATAGCTGCGGCACGAAACAAAGGGTTTTATTCCCATAATAAATATATAACTATGGTGTTTCTTATTCTACTTTAGTATATAGTATCCATAAAATAATTGTTACTTATTAAACTTTATTATGCCGCTTTATATGGAAGGTTAATCTTGTCACACGGGGAGTATCAACAACTACTATGCGGAGTTGCCAGATAGCTCCGACTGTATCAACGTCTATATAAATAATAAAGAGGAAATAATTTGCCAACGCGAAACATCTGCGGAGGCTTTTGTACACCTGCAGTAATATTACATCACCTACCGAAACAGTCTTATACAAAAAGGATGCTATCTTTAATCAAGTCACTGTGCATGCTGACGAGAAGGCTTGTCCAATATTAACTTGAAAAAATAAACAAAAAGGGATAAAAAATAAGATAAATATAATAAAAAATCAGTTTTCTAGCCTAACTGGTTACTTGGACCAAGGGAAAACCAACAAAATGAACATAAGCTTCCACCGAGGTCACATAATTTCCTTCAACGCGACAAGAAAATTACGCTAATTATAAGATTACGATGATCCCTTTACAAATAAAATAATCACGCTCAGAACATTTTCACCAGAATAATGGATTTTTTAAAATATATTCTTTTCATTGCTTGAGAATTATTATTGATGCTGCATTATTCGAGGTTTCGAGTTTTCTTCCTGCTGTAAATGATTGCTTGTTATTATTATTATTATTATTATCATCATCATCATCGTCGTCATCATCATTATTATTGTTATTATTATTATTATTATTATTATTATTATTATTATTATTATTATTATTATTATTAGCTAAGCTAACAACACTAGTTAGAAAAGCATGATGCTAGTAGCCCAAGGGCTAAAACAAGGACAAATATCACAGTGAAGAAAGGAAATAAGGAAATAAATAAACGACATAAGAAGCAATGAAAAATTAAAATAAAATATTCTAAAAACATTAACATTACAATAGATATTTGATATATAAACTATAAAAGGACTTATGTAAGCCTCAACATAAAAACATTTGTTCCGAGTTTGAACTTTTGAAGTTCTACTGATTTAACTACCCGATTACGAAAGCATTTGCAAGTTCGTCTTTATTTACGTGTTATAATTTTCGCTCTCCCAGTTATACGGGGTTTTACATTAGCGGAGGTTTAAGTTAAAAGTTTGCAGAAGTTTATTTGGTTAGTTAAATGCTCATTCATTAGGCATAATATCATGTGTAAACAGCAACGCCAATTACGAAGCCCAACCATTGTTCAATGCGATTAAGGTAGTTACTAGAATGGTCTGCATCGTTGCTATTATTTCGAAAACCAAACATGAAGATATCCTTTCTTTAAAATTACAGGATCTTGATTCAGGTCAAAATTCCGAGTTAACCTTTAAAATTAAGATTTATAAAATCATTTATTAGTTTACACGTAATCCTTTAACAGTCATTCAAACGAATGCTTAACTTCTTTGCCAATAAGAATAATTGAGTAATAATAATAATAATAATAATAATAATAATAATAATAATAATAATAATAATAATAATAATAATAATTGCATAACAACAACAACAACAACAACAACAACAATAATAATAATAATAATAATAATAATAATAATTCAAATGAGCCTATAGAAAATAAAGTACTCTAGATGTTATCATAGACAGACAACCCCAAACCCTATCAACTTAAAGAGTTTATCATTTATAGAATTTCAGTTGAGAATATAATACCAATGCGGAAAAAATAAAAGAATAATTTTTTTTTGAAAAAAAGTAGATGTTAGAAACCAATAATAACCATAAAACATTTACTTACAAATACGATATAGTCATATTTAAGTTTCGTGTATATCTGTATAAATTCTAGTGTACACGACCCGTCAAAGATGACAGCTAAATATTTAGATGAATATGTACACACGCACGCGCACAGATTCGACTCTTCTCACCCTCTCTCCACTTCCTAACTACAACATGACAATTGTGGTTTCCGAGTAGTGTGGCTCTCGGGGTACCCCCTCTCACCAGTGTATGACTACTCACTCTCCCCCTTACTGGAGGGACTGGGAGAGACTTTTAGTTATACGTCTGACAATGCCGCTCAGCGTTACCGGAAGGAAACGGTATATATATATATATATATATATATATATATATATATATATATATATATATATATATATATCCAGGCATTTCCCTTTTATTATATAGGGGAGATAGTGGGCGGTATTCATAAAGAAAAGGATATGCTTATACTTGCAAAATATGAAGGCAATCCTTCTACTTGTATTCATAAACATTTCAAGCAAAAGCTTCTACTTTTAGAGCAAAAGCATATCCTTATAATCACATAAAAGTAAATGGTTATACATAAAGAAGACCCTTTACTTCATGTAAAGAGTATATCCTTCACAAAAGCTGAGTCTGGTCAGTAGCAGACTGCAGTTCGAAGAGAAAGGTTGTTCTGTCCGATTCTCAGCACGATGGCAGATTTTGTGGATGTGAGGCATGTTAAACAATACTTGCCCCGTTTACCCACACTTGATCGTGATTTCAAGATGTTATTCCGTTTTGAAGAACAAAATGTACAGTGGCTTGCGGACAGATATCTTGTCCACACCTGGAATCTCGATGAAATATCAAGGTTAAGCCATAACTTGGTGATATGCATTTTACATTTGCTTTTGCATGTATAAACAGTTGGGAGAATACGAAGGCTGCTGTATTTAGGGATGTATGTATGTACAAACAGTATATATGTATGTATATATATTATATATGTTATATATATGTATATATTATATATATGTATATGTATGTATATATATGTCTGTGTATATATATATATGTATATATACATCGTATAAATATTCATATATACACAGAATATTCAAATACTGCAAAAGCTTATATACATGCATGTATATACACATATATAAACTATATATATATATATATATATATATATATATATATATATATATATATATATATATATATATCGATTCGTACGAGAAATAGATTGTTCTAAATCCCAAACCAAAAATAATTTAGTTGAAATCAACTATTTCAATTCGGTTTGCTTTAAACCTCCATTACCCTTCGCCCTTCGTCCGGGTACCTTAAAGTTTCCTTCAAACTGCAAAGTTGAGCATTTAGCGTCTTCAAAACTTTTCAACTCAAATCCATAAATCAAATTACGTAGTTTATTATTATTATTATTATTATTATTATTATTATTATTATTATTATTATTGTTGTTGTTGTTGTTGTTATAAAACAAGAATGGAATTTTTCGCGAGTCCTAAAAGAATTCGGAAGAAAATCTTCTCGGATTTCCAAATGGCTTCAGAAGAAATAGCCATTGACTTAGCATGGAATTCTGAATACCTCCAGAACGGAATCTCAGAACGGTATCGGAAGAAAACTTCCCGGATTTCCAAATGGCTTCAGAAAAAATAGCCATAGACTTAGCATGGAATTCTGAATGCCTCCAGAACGGAATCTCAGAACGGTTTCGGAAGAAAACTTTCCCGAATTTCCAAAAGTCTTCAAAGGGCATAGCTGTATACTCGACATGGATTTCTGAATGACTCCAGAACTGAAATTTCCAGGAGCATTCCTGAACAACTCCTCACCGAGCTTCAAATGACTTCTGAAGACCTGATCTTCATTTTTTTCAAACGTAGCCTGCAAGACCTTACATGATCTGTATGTAGCTGGCGAAATCTAACCAAGGAATTGCGCGTCAATAAGAGTAAGAAGAAATGAGTTGATGACTGGGAGAAGGATTTCACTTAACTCACAGAGATCGCGTTCTGGCGGAATAGGAAGCTGCCAGTAAGAATTATGTGTTACGTCTTTGGAACACCATCAACTACAGATGGTTTTGGTTGCTGTCGAAGTTGCCGATCGTTCGTTTTATATCGCCCGACCAATAGAAAGACACGGGATCTTCCGTTGGGAGCTGAGCTTTGAAGATCATAATGTATGCGCTTTGAAGGATCCTTTGCTTGGGCTTTTGCAACGATGTCTTGTTAAAGGAGACTCTTAGAAAAAGTACGAGGCTTTGTATCGGTGCAAAAACGGATTGCGGGGAATGAGGATGGAGGCAAAATGGTTCAACTGAACGGTGAGTGACGTGTAGTTCTTCAACAGGATTGTCCCAAAATTCGCCATTGAAGTAAGGACATATCCAGACGACATTGGTAAATACATCATGTTGCTCGTCATTTACTTTTGCATGATAATGTATGCGGAGAAATCGATAGTATTCATCTCTTTACTCATTGCCCAGATAGGTAAAGAATAAATGCCTTCGATTTCCCTGAGGAATCTGACGAAGTGAGGACTCAGGCACTGAAATCTCTTTTGAAATCTAGAAGGACACTGACGAACTAAGGAAAAGAGACAATGAAATCTCGAAAGAAACAGATAATCTAATGAAAGAAGATCTTGAAAACTAGAAGACAGGAGAGAACAGCGAAGAGGAGCCTATAATGCCAGAGGTAAGACACCTAAAAATAGAGAGCCTCTAATGCTAAAAGTATGGAACCTAGAAATATATGTCAAAGAACTTCCAATGCTAGAAGTGTGGGAGCTAAAGAGAGAGGTCAAAGAACTTCTAATGTTAGAGGTAAGGGAGCTGAAAAGAGGTCAAAGAACTTCTAATGCAAGGGGTGTGGGAGCTAAAAAGAGGTCAAAGAACTTCTAATGCAAGGGGTGGGGGAGCTGAAAAGAGGTCAAAGAACTTCTAATGCTGGAGGTGTGGGAGCTAAAAAGAAGTCAAAGAACTTCCAATGCTAGAGGTGTGGGAGCTAAAAAGAGGTAAAAAAAACTCCTAATGCTAGAGATGTGGGAGCTAAAAAGAGGTCAAAGAACTTCTAATGCTAGAGGTGTGGGAGCTAAAAAGAAGCCAAAGAACTTCTAATGCTAGAGGTGTGGGAGCTAAAAAGAGGCCAAAGAACTTCTAATGCAAGGGGTGGGGGAGCTAAAAAGAGGTCAAAGAACTTCTAATGCAAGGGGTGGGGGAGCTACAAAGAGGTCAAAGAACTTCTAATGCAAGGGGTGGGGCAGCTAAAATGAGGTCAAAGAACTTCTAATGCAAGGGGTGGGGCAGCTAAAAAGAGGTCAAAGAACTTCTAATGCAAGGGGTGGGGCAGCTAAAAAGAGGTCAAAGCACTTCTAATGCAAGGGGTGGGGCAGCTAAAAAGAGGTCAAAGAACTTCTAATGCAAGGGGTGGGGCAGCTAAAAAGAGGTCAAAGAACTTCTAATGCAAGGGGTGGGGCAGCTAAAAAGAGGTCAAAGAACTTCTAATGCAAGGGGTGGGGGAGCTAAAAAGAGGTCAAAGAACTTCTATTGCAAGGGGTGGGGGAATAGATGCCGCCAGCGAGGCTTTGGCCCTTTGGGGAAGGCCCGGCAGCGTCTGTGTTCTTTCTGATGCGTAAACTTAATTAAATACAAGTAAAAACAGGGTATAAATACGTATTATAAATACTAAACTCTTTCTTATCTTGACAGTACAAATGAAATCTTACAAGTTCCAACATGTAACTAAGTGCTCCCGAAACACGAGTCAACCTTTTACTTCTGCTTGGAAGATATCCTCGCAAGTAAAAGGTAATCATTATGAATATGGAAAGAAAGATTATCTTATACTTCTACCTTTTGCTTCAGAGAATTACCTTGTACTTCTACCTTATGCTTACAAGGATATCCTTCATTTATATGAATACCTCCCAGTAATTCAATCATACAAATCGATTAAAAACCGAAACGTATCTGTGTAATTTCGTTCAAGAAATTTAAGAACAAGGAATCTTCAGTTAGCAGCCATTAAAAATAATACAAAATAAAAAAAAGAATATGGTGAA
>NC_090728.1:27750634-27755634 GCF_036898095.1 Palaemon carinicauda | reverse complement strand
TTTGACGAGTAGCCAACAACAACAAGAACAACAACAATAATAATAATAATAATAATAATAATAATCATAATAATTATAATGGTAATGATAAATGAATAGTGCTATATAAATTCGTCAATAAGAAGGACAATATGATCCAGAACATCCTAAAGAAAGCAATTAAGAATTTATTAAATGAAGCTATTTTGCATTTGTAGTGGTGCTATTCACCACAAACGGATAATTGCAATTTTGCTGGGTAATATCTTCAACAGGTCAAATATCGACAATGAAAAAATTCCACGAATAAACCTGTATATAACCTGAAAGCAATAATTCTGAGAAGAATGAAATAGAAATTAAACTTCGAACTAACAGTTAGAAAAGCAATACTAAAACCTTAATCTTTGCATGGCAAAACCAGGAAGAAAGAAACAATACAATTAAGACACAATTCGAAATTATAGAGATATTTTATCTTCAAGTATAAAAGGCCCCTGCAGTCAAGTCAACGACCATTATCTCAGTGACATTAAGCTAGAGTCAATTCTTTTTAGTGAGGCAGAATTACACCGACTGGCAGGAGTGCCCTTTTTAGCTCGGAAGTTTCCTAATAGTTGATTGGTTGGACAAAAATACTTCCGACCAATTAGCTATTAGGAAACTTTTCCGAGCTGAAAGGGCACCCCTGCGAGTCTGTGCAAATCTGCCTCATTAAAAAGAATTGACTTTACTGAAGATCTAGCTAATCGCTCCAATTTACAAGAGGCGCATTGGGAAATTTCCTGAAAAAGAATGGGCCAAAAGTCATAAAACATGATGAACGGACTTCGCGTGTTCGTCATCAAGCAATGTGGGTCGGGCACCTTCATTAACCTTATTTATACGATAGCGAAGTCAATACCTCAGCATTGGGGATGAAAGGTAATATTCATTCTTTTTGCTTTTGACAGAAAAACAATTTGACATACAACATAAAGTCCTTACATAGAACAGTTCAGGAGCAAGACAACTCTATCTTCAAAGATAAAATGCCATTTCTTTAGAAGCTAGAAGAAAAATCTCCAACACTGATAAGACAAAAAACGAGTAAGAAATAGTTTGATCTCAACTTAAATGCCAATCAGGCTAAACCTTTTTAATATTGAATTTTATGAACTCTAGACATATAATCTTTCATATGTATTTGTTTACATACGTGCTTGCACTACACATATCTGTGTGTATATGTCAACATAAGGGCCTACACGTGTACATGTACTTAGTATATATACATTGCTGTAATTTTTCTAATAATCATTTATCAATTATCTACAAAAAAATCCTAAGTACATATCATTCGGTGACTTAGCTTACATCGATAACCAAAATATATATGCAACCACTCAAGGTGGAGAGGATGGCAATACATTACCTGTGCACTAATTGCATTTGAGCTGAAGGAAATTAATAATTGAAAGGTCATTGTGGATATCAAAAAATTATTATCGAAAGTTTTAGGGTATGTGGTCAACACATTTTATATGCACACACACACACATACAAACACACACACACATACAAACACACACACACACACACCTGTGAGAAAAATCTAATTTTATTATTTCTAATATTGTTCTCCAGTCTTCCTAGAGTAACTGAATCTCACCTAAATTGTTGTATGAAACGTTTAAGCCTATTAAATTACATATGCATTTTCTGGTTCCGTCGTTTCATTGTCTTGTGCTTGTATAATATTTTTCCTAATTCACATCATCTTTTGTATTCAGACCTTCCAAGACTTTACCTTCCACAAGATCCTCTTCCCCTTGTTTAAAAGGAAAGCCAATCTTCATTCATAAATCTACTTAGTTTGCTGGACAGGGATGCGTTGTAGTTTTTGTGTTATTGACCAATGCATGATTGTAATTCTTTTGCTGTTCCTTTTTTTTTTTTTAGTTTATCCTAAACTTCGTTTCTTTTCCGTACTGGGCTGCTTTCCTTGGCCCGTAATAATAATAATAATAATAATAATAATAATAATAATAATAATAATAATAATAATAATAATAATAATAAAAACAAGATTGAAAACTAATGAAAAGAGGTCAATATCAAGGCCTATTTCAAAAGCCAAATAACACATAATAACTACATTTAAGGATGTGAGGTTAGATTTAGTAAAATTATGCTAGCAAAGACCTTGAGTTTCATAAAGAAACCTTTGGATTCTATACGGCAAACACTTAGAAAGGTGATTTGCTCACGTATCCCCGTAAACCTTTTCGTTTTCCTTAATAATCATCCGTTTTCATTGACATTGTCTTAAGCTGCTATTAAAAATAAACTTCTTGATTAAGTTGGATAAAATGAAAACAACTCAAAAGCTTCATAGACATAATGTAGATTAGAAATCAATTATACGGAAGAGGCCACCCAATAAATATTTCCATAAGGTTTCACCAAAATCAAATTAGTCATTCTTAATATGGCAACTACAATACAAGAGTGTGCGCATGCGTGGAACAAGATTTCTTATTTCAAGCTCCATTGCCGAGGTAAGAAATACAAAAGAAAAAAAATTAAACAAACGAACGTGGGATCCAGGGATTGAGACAAGAATGGGTATAAACAGTTCGAGAGGGGAGAACTCTTCAACTACCTGATAAGGGTTGGCAAACTTGGCCGCTGAAGAGATAATTAATAACGACCTATAGGCCTAAACTTTATATAGTGCTTGAAAAAAGTACAAAATGAAAGACAAGATAAGACATTGATGAATCTATTTAAGTAAGCTTAAAGACAGGCTTATACTAAATGAAAGTACCTCTGATAAATACCAGCTGTTTATTATTATTATTAGTATTATTATTATTATTACTAATTGCTAAGCAACAACCCTAGTTGGAAAAGTAGGGTGCTATAAGCCCAGGGGCCCAAGCACGGAAAATAGCCCAATGAGGAAAGGAAACACGGAAAAATAAAATATTTTAAGAACAATAACATTAAAATAAATATCTCCTATTTAAACTATACAAACTCTAACAAAACAAGAGGAAGAGCAATAAGGTAGAATAGTATGCCCAAGTGTACTCTCAAGCAAGAGAACTCTAACCCAAGACAGTGGAAGACCATGGTACAGTGGCTATGACACTACACAAGACATGAGAACAATGGTTTAATTTTGGTGTGTCCTTCTCTTAGAATAGCCTCTTACCATAACTAAGGAGTTTCTTCTACCCTTACCAAGAGGAAAGTGGCCACTGAACAATTACAGTGCAGCAACCCCTTGGGTGAAGAATTGTTTGGTGTTGTCAGGTGTATGAGGAAAGAGGAGAATATGTAAAGAATAGGCCAGACTATTCGGTGTGTGTAGGCAAAAGGAAAATGAACCGTAACCAGAGAGAAGGATCCAATGTAGTACTGTGTGGCCAGTCAAAGGACCCCATAACTCGGTATTTGATAACTTGCAGAAACACAACGCCCTTAACTGCCCATACGTGAAAAGGAAAAGTTAGGCATTACGGCCAAGTACAAATGGTTTAAGTGACCGCGTGTGCATTTCAAGGGCAAAATTCCATATCGAACACTTCCCTATAAAATCAAATGTTTTTTACAGACCACTTGATAAACAAATTCTACAGCCTGCCTTTTCTGCGTGTTAGTGGTGATAAGAATGTTTTAACATTCATTTAAACTCGTAACTCTATCTAATTATTTATAAATTGATTCACTTGTTTTTCTCAGTACATTCTAGCTTTGACGGTGAATATTAATTAATTAAAGGATTTATACGGTAAAAGTCGGTTTTCATCTAAAATACATGGCTGATTGGATTATAAGCCACGTAAGTTGTATTTTTTCAAGGGGTGGAGACTTACCAGTCCCATGAGTCAAACTTGGGCTGGCAAATCTCGACGTATTAAAAAAAAAAAAAAAAAAAAACTTACGTGGCCTATAATCCAATCAGAAATGCATTTTAGATAAAAAAAAATCCACGTAAGTACATCGCACTTACAGACGCAGGTTCTTTTCTTTTAATGGGTATAATGTAAGAACCAAGAGAGATGGTTTTACTAGAGTTATCTGTTATTATTTTGGTTATCTTTTCCGAATTCTAATTTTTCTCTTGTGCCATGGTAATTAAGTGGTTCTTTGCCAATCTATGTTTAAAAATACCTATATGTACATGCAGGATTTCTAAACGTTGATTAGTGTTAAAACGGTATAATTTTGGCCTAAAATAAGTTATTTCAATATCGATATAGTGAAGGTCGGATATCCACGTCCATTTAGTTTAGGAAGGAAGATATTCCTCTTTTTTAAATACATAAAGATAGCTTATAAGCAGCATAGGTAAAGAAAAGGTCATTACACTTTAGCAACATATCCTGTGAACGGAACATGAAGTGCCCATGATCAACCTGAAATGAGTAGACTCAAATTCCCTTTTCCTCTACGTAGGAGCCAAGGCAATGAGCTGCTATTGACACAACAGGTAGAGCCTTGGGCCATTCCAAAACCCTCATAACTATACTCAATTTTTTTTTAATGAGGCGCATTTGTACAGACTCGTAGCGGTGCCCTTTTAGCTCGGAAAAGTTTCCTGCTTGCTGATTGGTTAGAATTATCTTGTCCAACCAATCAGTGATCAGGAAACTTTTCCGAGCTAAAAGGGCAGCCCTGCGAGTCGGTGCAAATCTGGCTCACTAAAAGGAATTGACTACATCTAACAGGGCAAACAAGGTCTTATAATATCTAACTTTTCCAACTAAATTTGAAGCTTCAATAATAATAATAATAATAATAAATAAGAGGAGCTTGAATGAACTAGGGACCTACGAGTAAAAAGTCACACAATGCTACCATACTTGGATACATTTCGGGAACTTTACACTAATGGTGTTCTTGCTATAGAATTCAAAGCCAGTATTTTCCCAACTACCAAGTATAAACTTTCAACACCTCTTTACTTGTACAATATATCATTTTTTTTTTTTTTGCGGTTTCTATATGTGTTATTTTGGAAATGCTCCTGA
>NC_090728.1:27733134-27745634 GCF_036898095.1 Palaemon carinicauda | reverse complement strand
ACGTAACCATGACGGTCCCTGGAACTCAGATGGCGACAAAGCTAATACTCCAGGAAGAAAGCTCCGGATATGACTTCATCTCATGGCTTAACAAATGCACTTGTTTGTCTATGGCATCTATTATACGATGGTCATTTCTATAACCTTGTGTTAAGATTGTTTGTCTATGGCATCTATTATACGATGGTCATTTCTATAACATTGTGTTAAGATTACTAATGCCATTACAATACTATAAGCCTGACAATACTGCATCTGTGTTGTACGTTCTAAAATATTTACAGAATAAAGTGACACATCCGATATCCAGAGACAACATCGTTGTGAGAAATCGGATGTGAACCAATAATAAAAACGATTTGCTTTATTGAGAACTTGATAAAAAAACAACAACAAATTTGATTTCATAAGATTATAAAAAGCCGTCACTGAAGATATAATTCAAACACCTCATTAACTACAACTGAGAAGAACTTCCGGCAAGTTCTTTACTCAGTTGAAAAACATGATATAAACTAAATTACCTTCATCCTTCTATTATTAAGTCTTGATTGTCAGAAGTATACGGCAAATGGATAAACCAAATAACTAACACAATATCTGCGTTGATAACGAACGCACTAGCTTGATAGTTAATTCAGATACAAAAGAAAATGTAACCAGTTGTAATGAATATGACTCATACCAGGGAAAAAAATCTGTTCTTCACTCGTCTGATGCGATAAGAAGCAGATAAGCGGTGATCGTTCTAAACCTCGAATGTAAAAATAGCGACAATTTCAGTATAATGACGTCCTCTATAACAAACATGACTAAATTCTCTTATCTGCGATATAGCAGAATCACTAGGGGGAGGAATGTCCGCCCCAATACATGATTAGTTATCGACTAAAAATGAAAAAAGTTGAAAAAACACTATTAAATGAGAGTGCCTTAAGATAATCTGAGAAAAAGAGAGAGAGAGAGAGAGAGAGAGAGAGAGAGAGAGAGAGAGAGAGAGAGAGAGAGAGAGAGATCATACGAACTATGCTATTTACCTGTATAATCACCTATTGTATAAGAAACACATAATTTGCAGATACAAATTACCATATCGCAAAACAAAGCATGACTCCCTGACTCACTACCACACAAGGTTATCGGATATTTGGTTGAACGACTGATAATAGGAATACCGATGGGATAACACATAACACCTTGAATGGATAAATTCATGACAAAAAAACCAATGATTCTTTATAAAATAAAAAACTTAAGATATGACTTAGATAAACCTAATCCAAGACCACGAAACCTTCCCCAAAGGTTGAGAAACGTATCCCACAAAGGTCCATTACTAATTCCTCATATATTTGGTGTCAACCAAGAGGCCTACCTCGGCTCATATGATCTTAATCCTACCCAAATAACTTTTTTTTTAAATCCTGCAAGCAACCATACAGACACACACAATAAACGAACGGACAACCAGATCGAATCAAAAGCGTAACCTCCTTGGAGGTAAAACAGCATATGAAAATAATGAAACACGTGTGTATGTGCCTATTACATACACACACACACATTATATATATATATATATATATATATTGAGGCGTTTCCTCCAACAGAGGAAGGCTTAGGCGAAAAAAACACTACAGTATATCAGCCATTATCACGAATACCCGTGAACCGCTGCAGTGTGGATGAAGAACGAAAGGATGACCATCCTGTACAGTAAAAAGCCCCCTATTCTATAGACCTTGTCTACACTCACTGTGCTATTTAGCCTTATCTCGCGCGTGAACTCTTGCACTTGAAGGTTTTAAAGGTTTAAAGGCCACTCATGAATGACAGAGGCAAGGGGCAGTGACATTGCCCTATCAATCATGACAATGCCCTAGAGACTGACCATATATCATATGATCAGCGCCCAAGCCACCTCTCCACCCAAGCAGGACAAGGAAGGGCCAGGCAATGGCTGCTGATGACTCAACAGATAAACCAATAGGCTCCCCCAAACACCTCAACAAGGATTGTAAGGTGTCAAACACTAATGGCACTAACGAGACTGAGTGGGACTCGAACCCCCGACTGGCAAACACCAGGCAGAGATGTTACCAATCAGGCCACAGCCTCAAAACGACGATTTTCATTGTGGTTAACAACTCTGAGTCAACAGACACCCTTATAACGAAAGAAGGTGCATGTAGGATGGATCATTAGCTAGGCAATCACTCCACAAAGCCTGCACTTTTATAGTTCTTTGAATAACTAGTCATCGTTGATAAAGTCACAGCAAGGCCATTTTTTAAGCATGTGCAAATATCCTAAACAGCAACATGGAATCCATTTCCACATGCAAAACTTTAACATGAATCTTACAAAAGCCTTTGTGCCTCTCGGCTATTTGCTACCTTCGATGTTCATAATATTAAGATCTATTTAACGACTCTTTCCCGCCATCTCCTTCCCTTCCCCTACATGTTCATATACATACATAGTGACTGTTGATCTGGTAGTTCGAAGACTATAGGGTCGCAACTAAGGTGCACAGGGGCACAAGTCTAGCATTCCCTGCCCAAAACACTTGCTCAGTCCACAAAAACCTCTTACTGATGCCATTCCTCTGACAGGAAAACACGTATGATGAATAAAAACAATTAAATAACTATATTCTACCCCTTAAAATATCTATATACTAAATATAGGTTTTAGAAGAGAAGGAAGACACAGGCATACATGGCTGAGGACTATGAAGCGCTAAGTAGGAGATGATGAATGGAGAAGTATTGGATTAAAAACTCAAGATAGAGACGACTGGCAAAATCTAACCGAGGCTCTTTGCGTCAATAGGCGTAAGAGGAGATGATGATGAAATATAGGTATTACTATCAAACATAGACACAGTTCACTAGGCTTAGTGGCATTTTTCAGGCTTTGTGAGTTCTGAAATACCAGAACATTCAATTCCACTTTCGTTGTGGAGAGATGGAAGGATAATAACGAAGGCTCTTTCAAAGATAATCAGCCAAAGAACAAACAATGCCTCGGCTAATGGATTCTCGTGATAAAAACGAAGTGTTAAGGTCGACGAAGCAATTATAATTCACTTGACTTTCAGTCTTCTTGACTTCGGAATTTATGTGCGGCACGACATTCCCTCAGACCTTTCAGAAACGTGGCACCTTGAGAGATTTCAAGAACGAATATATATGGAATTTGTATGGGTGTATATATATATGTGTGTGTGTATATACATATATATATATATATATATATATATATATATATACTGTATATATATATACTATATATATATATATATATATATATATATATATATATATATATATATATATATATATATATATATACTTGAATTCAACTTTTTAATATTATTATTACTGATACTTTAACAATTACATTTTACTAATATATTAATTGCAATAATAAGAAAACGATTTAGCAATAATTAATCATCTTTGATGCATTTACTCCTGTTAAAAGAAACAGCAACATAAATGTGGATACTGATATTGCCAATAACCAACGATCATTCCTCACCTTTAATATTCTTAAAGTTTACTCGTACAGAGCATAGTATCGAAAGAATAACAGCAGCTCTAACGAATAAACATAGAAATGGTAAAGAAATAAATAAGAAAAGTACAATAAAAATAAATAAACAATTTAAAGAGATTATGAACATTCTTTCCCCCAATGCTGGCGGTTAGTCCATTACTTCACCTGACAGACTGAGTCCCGAATATTTCCGAATCATTTTGTACCACTCGGTGTGTATTTTTCGCTCTCATCTCTTTCTCTCCATTTTTGACTGTGTGTATCTTCTCCGGCATACATTTATTTCTCAAGTTTGTATAATTATGATATCTTTTCGTAATGCAAACATCATTACGTGGTACCTATTCAAAACCTCCCTGCCTGCAGCAGCCATTGCCTGGCCCAACTTGGCCCTAGCTTGGGCGCTAACCATGTGTATAAATGGTCAGACTCTAGGGTATTATCCTGCTAGAGCATTGACATTGTCCCTTGCCGCTGCCATTCATGAGCGACATTTAAACCGCAAACCTTTAACGAAATCCTCATTATAATTAAGACATCGTTAAAGGCTTACGTATTAAAGGTCACTCACGAATGGCAGAGGCAAAACATGGTATGTACCCGTATTCTCGAAATCTTCCTTTTTAATTATTAATTTTGTAAAAGATTTTTTTTTTTTTTTTTTTTTAATGAACAAAGGACCAGCAAGTCAAGCTTTTCCTTTTAATATGAAAAGGGTTTCAGGCGACCAAATGTCCTCTAAAAACTTAAATGCAAATAGCTTGAATGAATACAAAATCTAAAATAAAGGTCATATCTTTTGACGGACCCGCATTTCCATTCATCCATCTCCACAAACAACTTTATAATCCAATGATCTGTTAACGCCACGGCTGACAAGTAGCCTTTCTACAATCTACAATTCGCTCAAAGCAGTCGTGTGTACATTTCAAGGTTCATAATTCATTCACTCTAACGTCTACAGTTGAGAGAGAGAGAGAGAGAGAGAGAGAGAGAGAGAGAGAGAGAGAGAGAGAGAGAGAGAGAGAGAGAGAGAGAGAGATAATTCTAGCAACAATAACAGCTCTCATAACAGCAATACCAAAATCAAACATATTTCTAACACGAAAATTATTTCCTTATGTTTAGAATCAAAGAGAGATCATGGACGAGAGAGAGAGAGAGAGAGAGAGAGAGAGAGAGAGAGAGAGAGAGAGAGAGAGAGAGAGAGAGAGAGAGAGAGAGAGAGAGAGAGTAGAGTCTGCATGTACATACCACACTATACGAGAAAAACTACTTTATTGACAGAATACTGTCACGCGAATCTGATCGAAAAACGAGAGAGAGAGAGAGAGAGAGAGAGAGAGAGAGAGAGAGAGAGAGAGAGAGAGATTTACTTGCAATCATAGTAATTAAAGACTATGATTCAATTGGACAAATTCAATTTCTACGCAGTATACACCTTTAGAAACTTGTACAAGTATGGTGATTACTTAATTAATCATTCAATTAAAAACTAAATTCAAGTTACTTAACGTCGCTTTTATCCATTATCACACAATACTTCACTATTCAAAGCAAACCAGCAAAATTTACAATATAAAAACACGAAATATAAATTAAACTAATGCAGTGCATAGAATAAATTAAAGTTGTTTTTGTCCCTGACTTAGATAAAGCTTCGATTCGTCAAAACAAGAGAACGAAATTGAGCAATTTTACGTATGACCAAGTGTTAACTGACTTTCTGGCCAAAGAGAAATGAATAATGTATTTCCACACATCTTTTTCCATAAGCTTTTGATTCGTGCCACATAAATCATTTGAACTGATCTATCAAACAATCGCGCATTGAAATATCGCATAGGGCTATACAGTGAATACTGCACCCAAAAAGTTTTGCCTTCAAAAATCAAACATACATGAAATTCTTTCCACATCCTGAATGATAGAGGAGACAATGACAAGTCTTAAATTAAAGAGGGAAACTTGTCATTGAAGGTTGCAGGCTGGAGAAATCAGATCCCGGAGGTTGTTACTTGGAGAGGTGAGGTTATGGAAAATTGTTGTTTTGCCTACACAAACTCATTATGACAGTTTCCTGACAACGAAAACATAACGATTTCCCTAACAACACCACAGTGAGTCGTCTCTACGTGAAATATCTTAAAATACCCTGCAAATGAACTATGGCCCAATATATATATATATATATATATATATATATATATATATATATATATATATATATATATAAATATATATAAATATATATATATATATATTCAAATATGCCATATATTTTTTATACATTCATTTCTTGATTCTCTTAACGACCTCGGGCTCAGAGGCCCAGGCGAAATCACGCCCGATCAGAAGCTATTGTCTTTGCGTGATTTCACCTGGGGCTCTGAGCCCGAGGTCGTTAAGAGAATCCAGACATTAATGTATAAAAAATATATGACTTATTTGAATATGAAAAACACGTCTATATATACATATATATATATATATATATATATATATATATATATATATATGTATATACATATATATGTATATATATTTATACATATATATACACATATACATCTATTTATACATAAACATATATATATATATATATATATATATATATATATATATATATATAGGGCTCCCTTATATTGCAGAGAAAACAAAGGAGGGGAGTTAATTTCTACCTACTACAGTATAAGCACAAATGCCACACAGAAATACCGGAAATTTCACTGCATAGTATTCAGGGGGAAAGAATGTTATTACACAAGAAAACAGAATTGCTCATCCAATTCGTTCAAACTAAAATAATGAAATTCTCGAGAACTAGGAACCAAGAAAAATAAAGAATTTCCTATTTTCTTATTACATTCTCGTAGTTAATAATAAACAATTTTTAATGTAGCATCAACAATTGGCAGCGCTCCCAAGACAACATGATGAAAGTTAAACTAGTTCTAAATGGCATCTGAAGTAAAGTGCCAAAGGCAGAAAAAAGAAAAAAAAAAAGCATTTACTGTATATCTCATTCTACACAATGAATATCTTTAATAAGAGTTCTGTATCATTTGAACTTACTACGTTTAATGATTATTGGCATAAAATCTTCATCAACTGAAGAAAACAAAGGCCAGTTAATAATGAGAATCAATGTCCTAATTTAAAAACTGACAGTTCAATAAAGCAATACGATGTTGGTCTAAAGCAGTGGTTCCCAAAGTGGGTGGGGGTGGATTGATATTGAGGGCGGGGGGGGGGGGAGGCGAGGCAAAAGATAATGTTGTGGGGAGGGGGCAAGGAGGGGGCAACAGTGTGGCATGAAGTGCATGTAAGTGATAAAGAGCCTAAGTTTTTTTTTTTTTTAACTTTAATGACAAAACATATCTCATAACCACTAAGGCAAAGAAACTCGTATGCAGTTTATATATAATAAATTTTACATTAGAATTATAATTATATTACGTAGTTTAGAGTAGAACAAGGGGAGTGCAAGGACTACTGTACATCTCCAAGCCAGGGCCGCTAGCCTGAAAAAGTTTTGGAACCACAGGGAAAGCAATACGAAGTTGGTCTAATCCAATACTGTGCCTAAAAGCTCTGGTAGATACACTGCAGTTCTTCCTAGATACATTCTCACCTAATAACTGTAAAATAAAGTTTTCTCTCTAATGAACCCTTCATCTATTCTTCGTAATATCAAATGTAAGTTGTCCAGACGAAATATTGTAAAAAATCCTTATTGTCCGCTAAGGAGAATGCAGGGTTTCTTCTGCCCAAAATAAAGATAACAATCAGAGAAGCACTCGGGGCCACACTTTGAACAAAACCAAATATAATTTGTGGCAAACCAAATGGGCTTGAAAGTTTAAATTATCCTTCTGAATCCTGCTACAAATTATAAACTAAACAAGTACAGATTCATTAGCTATGAAATCACAATGCTTTCACTTTTAGAACTATTTTACTTTGAAGAGAGTTTAGAAATAAAGACAATTTCTCAACGGGCCTTGGCCCAGTTACATCAACGACTAATAGAGATAGGCTTGAAGCCTGGTGTTAATTATTAATGGATGGAATGATGTAAAATAACATAATTTACTAAATATGCTTTGGAAGATGATACATAATATAAATTCCTTTATGAAAGTAATAATAAAGAGCAACTTTTTGGATTATATATATATATATATATATATATATATATATATATATATATATATATATATAAAATTATACATATATAAATTTATATATATATAGATATTTATTTATCTATTTATTCATTTATATATATTTATTTATTTGAGTAAATATATACATTTCATTCCGGTCACGCTCAGCGGAATGCCAGACGTATAACTACTCGGTCTATCCCGTCCCTCCAGTAAGGGGGAGAGGGAGTAGTCATCCCCAGGTGAGAGGGTTTGTAGTTCGCGTAAACTAGTAATACATAATAACATAAATCCCTTTGTGAATGTAATAAAAATTGAACAACGCATCATCAAACATCAATAATTATCACAATTAAAGTAAATGAATAATAGAACCCCTATTCCAGCGTGATGGAAAACTGCTGATAAGAAATCATGGCACCAATGTCATCTCGTTTCAACGTACCGCAGCAAATCTTTCAGAAGGCAAGGAAATCTGTGGATTCACCACACAATAAAGCAGTGGTTCCCAACCTGGGGGAAATTTCCCCCTTGGAGGAAATTTGAAGCTACCAGGGGGGAAATAATTACACTACCTACTAACTAAAAAAAAGTATCAGGTAACAAAGCTAGCCCTGATATTGATACACTGGTGCACAAGAAGCAGCCTCAACCTTCTCACTAATTCAATTTTGAAGTAGAAGAATAAACAAAAGTCCTTTTATTTTGCTACTAGCCGCTCTCCATATACTGATAAACAAATAGTTACGGAGTAAAATGGATAGAGAGCGGTTAGTAACAACTAACCTCATAGCTCTATGGCTATGCGGTTAGCTGTTACTAACCGTTCTCTATACATTTTACTCTGTAACTATTTGTTTATCAGTATATTTGTATAATGGAAAAATAAATTAGTAAGTCGTCACAGTGTGTTTCAACTACACTTTCCCTCATACATATGAAGGGGGAAATCTGGAGGGTTGCACTGGGTGCAGGGGGGAAATGACAGGAAAAAGGTTAGGAACCACTGCAATAAAGATAAGAACACGATGTGGTAACAAGTGTCTCACTAGCGATTGATTGATTTAGAGTTTTCTGACATCCCGATATCGAAGGTCATTGACGCTGATATCGTTTATTCATCATCATCTCCTCCTACGCCTATTGACGCAAAGGGGTTCGGTTAAATTTCGCCAGTCGTCTCTGTCTTGAGCTTTTAATTCAATACTTTTTCATTCATCATCATTATAAAGAATAAAATGAAATTAAATTCAAAACCATAAAATCAAACAGGTCAGTTAAAAACCTTTCAGAAGACCTGCTTCTTAAATAAATCTAAAAATATCGCTAGCATAGTACATCACATCCTGCCCGATCTCACTACCTAAAATAATAATGGGTAAACACAATCAAATGAACATCCAAGGTATCATCTCCCAAAGGTAAAAAATTTAAATAAAATTTTATATGGCACTAGAAGACTCCTTGCATAAATGCAAAATTTACGTTCAGTGCCAGAGGCTTTTAATTTCATTTATTGTAAAACTACCAGTTATTCATCCATTCAGAGTTCATAATCTTAACATTCACTCGTTACGAAAGGAGTAATGATTCCTTAATTCTCAAAATTTATTTCTCAACTGCAATTTGATTTTCTGTATAATTCTTTCTTTGCATATTTTGTGTTGCTTTCATCTGCATCTTATTTCAAGAGTCCTCAATCTGATTTTTAAAATATCTTAAAGAGGTTGAATCAAACTAGTATTTTTCTTTGATCAAAGGCAATTATGCTTCAGATCATGGCTGGAAGATATCCCGACAGCCAATCTTTCTAAGATTTATTTCCTCATGCATCTCAAGAACTTGTGCCTACAATTCGATTTGCCCTTGATTAACATCCACATTCCGTTCAAGTGCCACGTTACCACACACACAATAATTACAGTTAATCGTAAACTACTGAAGTGCTGTGCGTTTCTCTTACTATAGTCCATTTCTTTTAGCGATGCATATCTGCACCGACTCGCGTGCCCTTTTAGCTCGGAAAAGTTTCATGATCGCTGATAGGTTAAAATTATCTTGTCCAACCAATCAGCGATCCGGAAACTTTTCCGAGCTATAAGAGCACCGCTGCGAGTCGGTGCAAATATGCATCGCTAAAAAAATGGACTATAGTGTTATTAATACTTAGGAGTGCCTGCACTATCAATTAAAACACTGCACAATTGCCTTACATTTTCCTGACGCATTAATTATAATTTTTTATTTTTATTTATGTTCGTTAATTTACCTTAAGCGTTATTCCTTTCCTTCTTATTTTTTATTTTCAATCTGTTTGCAGACAAGCATTCTATCATATGGAAAACTTGCTTTGCAGACCAAAAGCCTCTCTTGGCCTATTCGCTATGAGTGACTGTTCATTTTGAATAGCAATAAGAACGCTCTATCATGTGGAAGTAAACATATATATATATATATTTTTTTTGTCTTTTTTCATATGCACATTAGCACATTTTCATGAATGAGAGAGATGAATCAAAAAGCAAAATATTGACGTAAGTTTTCGTTCTACAGCATATGTACGTCAACTGATTGTTATTCTTTTAAATCTGATATGTTTTCTTCTTCTTCTTCTTCTTCTCAGCTTCAACCCATTTCTATATGGGGTTGCCATTATGATGAATGAGTCGTCTCCATCGATTTCTGTTCTGTGCTTCGATTTCCTCAATACCTTTCCATAGCAAATCTTCCCCTACATCGTCACGCCATCTTTTTCTTGGTCTTCCTGTCTTACTTCTACCTTCGGCGTCAATGACCTTCGATGTCAGGATGCCACAGAACTTCAAATCATTCATTCATTCTTACTTCTACCACGAGTTTCCATCTCCATCATATGTCTT
Organism: Palaemon carinicauda; assembly: GCF_036898095.1. Lineage (NCBI taxonomy): Eukaryota > Metazoa > Arthropoda > Malacostraca > Decapoda > Palaemonidae > Palaemon > Palaemon carinicauda. Next base: position 27,735,022 of record NC_090728.1, on the reverse strand, counting down.
CCAACATGATGTTCATTTCTTCGTATCAAGTGCCCATTACATCTAAGCCTTCCCTCTTGTATTTTCTTTGATACTTCAACTACCTTTGTTTGATCCTCTTATATACTCATTTCGAATCCTATCCTCCACTGTTACTCCAGACATCTACCTCAGCAATCCCATTTCTGATACATCCATCTTCTTCTCCTGTTTTCCCTATACTATAGGTGGTCTTACAACCGTCCTATGAAACTTTCCAAGACTTTATTGTTTTTACTATATACTATAAAAATAATAGTTTTCAAGGAAACATACTATAATGAATGTATCAACCGCTCGTCATATGCAGTACTGTAGATTTTTTTTTATACTTATCATTATTACAAAACACTGATAAATTTTGAAATAAAGATGTTCCAAACATACTACATACATACAGATGTTAACTATGAACTACCCTAACATTTCTTACATATACTGTATAGGAGTTCACACGTTTTTTTTTTTTTTTTTTTTTTTTTTTTGCCATACACATTTACCCCTGAAGGGGGTAGTGGAAGGGGAGTTCAGTCTCCTCGTTACTAGGCAAGTCCTTTGTGTTGAGGCTTCTCACCCCCTCGTCCTTTATTTTGATCCCGACAAATGTAGGTACTTATAGGTACCCCATTAAAGGACCTTGGGTACCCATTTACAGCTGGGTAAACATCCCGGCGGTAGCTGGGATCGAAGGGGTCCCAGATATTCACAGCCTGAACACTGAGTCACTCAGCTCCCTCCCCACAATCACAGACAAAATAATAAGTCACAGTAGGAATACTCTGCCAATTTCTTCCTTGTATCATAGTTGCATAATGACATGCGATGTCTAATCTTACACCTGATACAATAGCAAAAATATGTTTAGTCTTAAACTTGATATAATAGAGAAAATATGTTTAACCTTAAACCTGATTCAATAGAGAAATTATGTTTAATCTCAAATTTGGTACAATAGAAAAAATATATTTAATCTTAAACCTGATACAATAAAGAAAATGGTCATTCTTAATTTTGATACAATAGCAAAAATATGTTTAATCTTAAACCTGATACAAAAGAAAAAATATGTTTAATTTTACACCAGATACATTAGAGAAAATATGTTTAATCTTAAACCTGATACAATAGAGAAACTATTTTTAATCTTAAATTTGATACGATAGAAAAAAAATGTTTGATCTTAAACCTGGTATAATAGAGAAAATGTGTTTAATCTCAAATTTAATACAAAAGAGAAAATATGTTTAATCTTAAATTTGGTATAATAGAAAAAAAAAGTTTAATTCTAAACCAGATACAATAAAGAAAATATGTTTAATCTTAAATTTGATACAAAAGACAAAAAAATGTTTCTTAAACCTGATACAATAGTGAAAATACTTTTAATCTTAAATTTGATACAATAGAAAAATATGTTTAATTCTAAACCTTATACAATAGAGAAAATATTTTTAATCTTAAATTTGATACAATAGAAAAGGAATATGTTTACTCTTAAACCTGATACAACAGAGAAAATGTGTTTACTCTTAAACCTGATACAACAGAGAAAATGTGTTTACTCTTAAAGCTAATACAACAGAGATGAAATATGATAAGGGAAATAAGAAGTCGAATGTCTTCGAAAAAGAAATAAACTATTCTTATGAAATACTTTGTAAATGACTGGAGTGAAGGAGGCAAGGATTGACTAAATCAGTGACTTCTATGTATAAAAACTCTCGCGTTCAGTCAAGAGATTATTTTCAATGGGATTCATCAAATCATATTTTAGTATCTGTCAAAGCAAGAGTTAAAAGAATGAGAGAAACGACAGGTGAGACATTGGTGTTTTATGAAAAAGAGAGTTCTTCCTCCTTCTCTGTTTCAA
>NC_090728.1:27718134-27730634 GCF_036898095.1 Palaemon carinicauda | reverse complement strand
TTTGCCAGTTAATTATAGCTACCGAAGTCAACGATTAAGAGAAACACATAGAACGAAAAATACCTGTGTATCTTGGCTGCTGCTACTACTACTACTACTACTACTACTACTACTACTACTACTACTACTACTAATAATAATAATAATAATAATAATAATAATAATAATAATGTGCGTATTTCATGAAAAATGAAACAATGTAGCCATTACTTCAACAACTTTCCTCAGAGGTGTTATCTTCCGACATAAGCTACTGCTAACACCCGCCCCCCATAATATTTAACGGTTGAAATTAATGTGTAAGAAGCAGTTGAATGGGGAGGGTTCTGTGCAAAGCTCAGCGTGTAATGCATTGTGAGCCTTAAGTATCCTTTCCTTAAAATCGACGAATATAATTAGTCTTCTGATAATCGAGGTTTAATAACTTACAGTTGTTAAAGGCTATTACAAAACGATTACTATGACTCAACAGCACGTCACTTAATTGCCTTGTAATATATTCTTTTGTAATTGACAGTAATGTGTGGTATACCTAACAATGTAACCTACTTTTATATAATAGCATAGAAACAGATAAAGATTGATTACCTTAGAAAGTATAACACTGTCCAATACGTTCTCGCATTTCATTCATGTTTTTTTTTCAAAGGCAATTTGACGGAAGGGATTAAAATTATCATTTTATTATGACGACTAGAAGGCAATCTCTTCTGTTTTCAAAGTGAAACGATATAACTCTAAAACTTACAAGCATCTAAACTCTCTCTCTCTCTCTCTCTCTCTCTCTCTCTCTCTCTCTCTCTCTCTCTCTCTCTCTCTCTCTCTCTCTCTCTCTCTCTATATATATATATATATATATATATATATATATATATTACCTCGGTTTACGGGTGACTTAATATAAGAAAATTGGTTTACGAGCATTGTATCGGTCTGTGAGCAAAAATTTCTCTGCATATGTGCATTTTTTGTGGACACGTACTAATGAGACTAACACAAAATCAACTAGAGGGGCAGTCAGTAGAACGCAGACCTCCACCGCAGCAGCTTATTTCTCGATCTTGACCTTTAACCTTAACATGTATTATTTAGCGTGGATTTTCATACACTCAAATATGAACCAAGTTTGAAGTCTCTGTGACAACGATGTCCAAACTTATGGCTGATTACGTGAATTGAACATTTTGTTGACCGCGACCTTGACCTTCCAAAATTTTAATCATTGCCAGCTTTGTACATAACAATTAATCCCTACAAGTTTCACTGCTCTATCATTAAAATTGTGGCCAGGAAGCTGTTCACAAACAAACACACACACACAAACAAACACGGGTAAAACATAATCTCCTCCCAACTTCGTTGTCGGAGCTAATACGCTGTGCCTATAAGTCACATGGATTGTTCACGCTGTTCATGTGAATTTAACACATTTTCATGCCATTTAAAAGAAAAGGAAAAAGCAGTCGTCTCTACACATGTTCCTTGTCCAAAAAAAAAAAAAGTGTCCATAAAGCATAAACTAAGTTATCCAATTATAGATGGTGAACATCGTTCAAAAAAGAGAACTGATATTATACTAGAAATTCTCCTAGATGAAGATTCTCTTTCCAAGCAGAAACCCCCGCCCCCCCCCCCCCTCTCTCGACTTTCTCAGTCCAGCCAGAACTCTCCTCAGAGATACAGTGCAGTTAATAGAACAACACTGTTTTTAATGTGAATTATTAATTATTATTCCATTCTGACGTTCGGAGTCATAATCAGTTCAATAAATTCCATTGGAAACATTTAGAAATGAGTTATGTATGTATTTATGGACTTTTGAAACGCATCGAATGAATTTCTAAAATTTCTTATGGGAAAACCTGTTTTTAGAATACAAGCTTTTTGTTTACGAGCTTGCTGCCGTGATGAATTAAAACACGTAAAACGAAGTACTCATGTATATTTCCACTAAAAGCGGATGTATATGAGGTGCTCGCTTTCTCTAAACAGCATCAATCATTTCTCCATTTGCTTAAGGAAGAGAACGTTCTCAAAGAGAATATATTTATGTAGTGTATATACACATATTTGTGTATGTGTGTGTTAGGAGAAACTGCTTAACGTCCTCATCGTTAACGGTGGGTTACCTTTAAGTGTGTGTGTGTGTGTGTGTGTGTGTGTGTGTGTGTGTGTGTGTGTGTGTAATCTTACCCTTTACAATGTAAAGTACCACATACATTAATGTAGAATAATCTCGAAGACTTTCTACCCGCCCTTAAACAGATTAATAGTATAGAGAAGTATGAAAAATATAGAGAGAAAAAAGGTGGAAGTAAAGCACAAGGTACGTGAGGCAAAGAGGGCAGCTGACCTGAGGTGGTGTCAGGGATTGGGTCAGTCATATGAAGAGAATAAGAAGAAGTCTTAGAAAGAAGTGAAGAGAGTAAGGAAGGCTGGCTCAAAAATTGAAGAGACAGTGAAAGATGGAAATGGAAGGTTGTTAAAAGGAGAGGAGGCAAGGAAAAGGTGGGCGGAATATTTTGAAAGTTTACTGAATGTAGAGGATAATAGGGAGGCAGATATAATTGCTGTTGCAGGTGTTGAGGTGCCGGTGATGGGAGATGAGAATGAGAGAGAGATTACAATAGAGGAAGTGAGGAGAGCACTAGATGAAACGAGAGTAAGAAAAGCATCTGGTATGGATGGTGTGGGAGCTGACATGTTGAAGGAAGGGGGGTGTGACTGTACTTGAATGGTTGGTGAGATTGTTTAATATGTTTTGTGTTGTCAATGGTACCAGTAGATTGGGTTTGTGCATGTATTGTACCACTATATAAGGGTAAAGGAGATGTGCATGAGTGTTGTAATTCAAGGGGTATTAGTTGGTTGAGTGTAGTTGGAAAAGTGTATGGTAGAGTAATGATTAATAGGATTAAGGATAAAACAGAGAATGCAATCTTAGAAGTACAGGGTGGTTTTAGAAGAGGTAGGGGTTGTAAGAATCAGATTTTTACAGTTAGGCAGATATGCGAGAAATATTTAGCAAAAGGTAAGGAGGTGTATGTTGCGTTTATGGATCTGGAGAAAGCGTATGATAGAGTTGATAGGGAAGCAATGTGGAATGTGATGAGGTTATATGGGGTTGGTGGAAGGTTGTTGGGAGCAGTGAAAAGTTTTTACAAAGGTAGTAAAGCATGTGTTAGAATAGGAAATGAAGTGAGTGATTGGTTTCCGGTGAGAGTGGGGCTGAGACAGGGATGTATGATGTCGCCGTGGTTGTTTAACTTGTATGTTGATGGAGTGGTGAGAGAGGTGAATGCTCGAGTGCTTGGACGAGGATTAAAACTGGTAGACGAGAATGACCAGTTGTTGTTTGCGGATGATACTGTACTGGTTGCAGACACAGAAGAGAAGCTTAACCGACTAGTGACAGAATTTGGAAGGGTGTGTGAGAGAAGGAAGTTCAGAGTTAATGTGGGTAAGAGTAAGGTTATGAGATGTACGAGAAGGGAAGGTGGTGCAAGGGTGAATGTCATGTTGAATGGAGAGTTACTTGAGGAGGTGGATCAGTTTAAGTACTTGGGGTCTGTTGTTGCAGCAAATGTAGTGGAAGCAGATGTACGTGAGAGAGTAAATGAAGGTTACAAAGTGTTGGGGGCAGTTAAAGGAGTAGTAAAAAATAGAGGGTTGGGCATGAATGTAAAGAGAGTTCTATATGAGAAAGTGATTGTACCAACAGTGATGTATGGATCGGAGTTGTGGGGAATGAAAGTGATGGAGAGACAGAAATTGAATATGTTTGAGATGCAGTGTCTAAGGAGTATGGCTGGTGTATCTCGAGAAGATAGGGTTAGAAACGAAGTGGTGAGGGTGAGAACGGGTGTAAGAAATGAGTTAGCAGCTAGAGTGGATATGAATGTGTTGAGGTGGTTTGGCCATGTTGAGAGAATGGAAAATGGCTGTCTGCTAAAGAAGGTGATGAATGCAAGTGCTGATGGGAGAAGTACAAGAGGAAGGCCAAGGTTTGGGTGGATGGATGGAGCGAAGAAAGCTCTGGATGATAGGAGGATAGATGTGAGAGAGGCAAGAGAGCGTACTAGAAATAGGAATGAATGGCGAGCGATTGTGACGCAGTTCCGGTAGGCCCTGCTGCTTCCTCCGATGCCTTAGATGACCGCGGAGGTAGCAGCAGTAGGGGATTGAGCATTATGAAGCTTCATCTGTGGTGGATAACGGGGGAGGGTGGTCTGTGGCACCCTAGCAGTACCAGCTAAACTCGGTTGGGTCCCTTGTCAGGCTGGGAGGAACGTAGAGAGTAGAGGTCCCCTATTTGTTTTGCTTCATTGTTGATGTCGGCTACCCCCCAAAATTGGGGGAAGTGCCTTGGTATATGTATGTATGCATGTATGTATGTATGTATGTATGTATGTATTATTATTATTATTATTATTATTACTAGCCAAGCTATAACCCCAGTTGGAAAAGCAAGAGGCTATAAGCCCAGGGGCCCCAACAGGAAAAAATAGCCCAGTGAGGAATGGAAAAAAGAAAATAATAAACCATATAAGAAGTAATGAAAAATTAAAATAAAATATTTTTAAAAAACATCAACAACTCTAAAACAGATAATTCATATATAACTATAAAAAGACTTATGTCAGCCTGTTCAACATTAAAACATTTGCTGCAACTTTAGCCTTTTGAAGTTCTACTGATTCAACTACCCAATTAGGAAGATTATTCCACAATTTGGTCACAGCTAGAAAATTCTAGAATACTGTGTAGTATTGACCCTCATGATGGAGAAGGCCTGACTCCTAGAATTAACTGCATGTCTAGTATTACGAACAGGATGGAACTGTCCAGGAAGATCTGAATGTAAAGGATGGCCAGAGTTATAAAAAGTCTTATGCAACATGTATAATGAACTAATTGAACGACGGTGCCAAAGATTAATATCTAGATCAGGAATAAGAAATTTAATAAACCGTAAGTTCCTGTCCAACAAATCAAGATGAGAACCAGCAGCTGAAGACCAGACAGGAGAAAATTACTCGAAACAAGGTAGAATAAAAGAATTAAAACACTTCTTCAGAATAGATTGATCACCGGAAATCTTATAAGACTTTCTCAATTAGCCAATCTTTTGTGCAATTGAAGAAGACTCAGAGCTAAAGTGTTTTTCAAAAGTAAATTTGCTGTCGAGAATCACATCTCAAATTTTAAGTCATACAAAGTTAAAGAAACATTATCAATGCCGAGATCCGGGTGTTGAGGAACCACTGTCCTTGAATTACCTACAATCATACTTTGAGTTCTGTTAGGATTCAACTTCATACCCTATAATTTGCACCATGCACTAATTTTAGCTAGATCTCTATTAAGGGATTCAGCAACACCAGATCTATATTTACAGCAACACCAGATCTATATTTAGGAGATGGAATTGATGCAAATAGTGTAGCATCATCTGCATATGCAACAAGCTTGTTTTCTAGGCCAAACCATGTCATATGTATATAAGATGAAAAGTAATGGGTCAAGAACACTACCCTGTGGAACACCAGATATCATATTCCTATATTTACTATGGTGACCATCAACAACAACTCTTTGAGATCTACTTAAAAATTCAATAATAATGCTCAGAAACGACCCACCCACTCCCAACTGTTTGAGTTTGAAAACAAGGGCCTCAAGATTAACACAGCCAAAGACAACACTAAAATCAAGGCCAATTATACGAACTTCCAGACCATAATCAAGGGATTTCTGTGCAGCATTGGAAATTGTAAGAAGGGCATCACATGCTCCAAGCCCTTTACGAAAACCAAATTGCAAACTAGGGAACAGATGATTACCTGATTACCTTCAGCAAACCTATTAAGACGTTTTGCCAGAAGACGTTCAAAAATTTTAGATAATATGGGAGTCATGGAAATTGGGCGGTAATCAGTGGGACTTGAGCTACCACAAACACATTTACAAAGTGGAATAACATTACCAATTCTCAAACAAATGCGAAAATCACCTTTTCTTGATGACTTGCGCAAAATAACAGATAGTCTTTAAAGAAAAAAGAAACCTACAATTTTTGCGAAATCACTAAAACCGTGATTTTGTAATCGCTTTTCATTAAGAAAATGGAAAATTGTCTTCGTAATCTGAGAATAATAAAGTTTAATCTTTGTTATGGTTATATGAAATAATTCGATAACCATATTCTTCAACTGATATTGAGATGTGATTCGGCGAAGGTTGTTTCAAAAACATTACGAAGAATATATATTCACTTTTATAATGACATTTAAACATTTGATTCACAATGAAATAGATCATGCATCCATTTTATCCTTCCAAACCTCTGCCCACTGATTTTAACTTACCACTGGAAACACTGGAAAAAAACACAAATTTTTCTTTAATGTCTACAAAATTATTAAGGAGGTCACTTAAAGGTCTATAGGTTTAAAGGTCGCTCATGAGTGGCAGAGGCATGGGACAGTGATAATACCCTTGAGACTGATCATATATACATATGATCAGCGGCAAAAGCCCCTCTCGACCCAAGCTAGGACCAAGGAGACAAAGGCAATGGGCTACTGATGACTCAGCAGGTAGATCTATAGGCTCCCCAAAACCCTCATCCTTAGCTCACGAGGGTGGTGATGTTGCAAACACTACAAAATATTATTAAACTTGAGCGGGTCTTGAACCCACGTTTAGTAGATCGCCAGGCAGGGAGGTTTCAAAAAAGTTACCACAACTTCTATATGAAGAGTGATTATACCTCCCATAATTAAACCCAGCAATCATCTAACTGTAATTTATAAAGGGCCTTACATCACTATGAATATGACTTATTAACTGTGGCATTTAGTAATGAAATAAAAGTCAAGATATTCGCTGAAAAAGATTACTCTTACAATGTGACATTTCACAGCGTTTGAGTTCCAAGAAGCGAGCGAGGGTTGGTAAGTAAACGCCACCGTCAACATTCCTATTTATTTATTTATCTATAATCCCATAAAGAACTAGAAGAACCTTACTACAGACATAGCATTTCTTTGTACAGCTTTATTTAGCTAAATTATGTTAAAGATTCCAAGGCCAAACTAACGGTTTTGCTAATCTTAAGCCTTTAGATATGTATTTGCAATATGTTCCGATAGGTTCAAGAAATGAATTACTATGTAATCACCACTTTTTTATACTTTCAATAATATCATTATTGACGATTACACAAATGGGGCGTTGTATACCACAACCCCACACAAAATTAGTCATAGCAAGCACACGACAAAGCGACCAACTAAGTAATGAACCTCACTGATAAAAGTATTAACTACACAACTGTTATCATGTTTCTATCTTCTCCTTTTTTAATCTTATCAACAATGACGGAGTTGTCATTCCACTGTACGATTCTTTTTTGTATCGTATTCGCCGAATCAAAGCCTCCAGCGATATGTTCATTCGTTATTCATTGAGACTTCCCTCGCACCTAAGTCCTTAACTAGTCCTTGAACTTCAAAAGGAATTTCTGTATCAAGTATTGAAACGTATTGCTTGAGCAAGCAATGGTCGATATTTATTGCTGTTGAACAACAACAACAGTAATAATAATATTATTAATCATGAGGTGTCAAACCCGGCAAACCCCGCCACTGGCACTTGATTTCTATAACCTTGCGGGAATCTTCACGAGAACACTGTCGTTGCTCTCAATGTTGTTGTTATTTTTTTTTTTTTAATATCTATTAATAATAGTAAACGAGTGTGATACGGAACTTACTGAAATGACTTGTTATTGAATGTGACATTTCAAGGTCACCGAAGGTCAAAGGTAAAATGTAATTTTAAAGGCTTACTGTCTGTCAATAATATTAACGGAGTGTGTATCCGTACTCATTTGACAGTTATGACCCTCTGAAATTCAGTGACCTTGAAAATTCGAACCCCCCTGAACTTTGAACCAACTAATCTTTAAAATCTTGCATTTTCACCGGTTTGATATATAGAATAATATTTTCGGCACTGGAAAATGAAGATTTCGGTCATGATTTCAAGTAAATCGGGTATTTGACAGTTTATAGTCAAAAATAGATTTTGACATTTCAGCCACTGTGATCTTGACCTTGACCTTAAGAGGTACAAATTCTAATGTGTCACAGAGCATTTCTCCTGAAAATCTCAAGTAAATCGCTCTAGTATTTTTTTCGTAAAGTTCCTAACAAAACAACAAAGAAACAAACAAAAAATCTATCGGTAATTACTGTAGTTTAGTATCATTTGTCGGATAAAGCTCTGTAGACTTTTGCTTTAGATTATTGTTAACTTTAATGACACTTGAATATTTATCATTATATTCAGAAGCATGAAAGGCATAGTAAAATGTCATTTAAGCCAAAAATGCTTTTTAATTTACTCCAAACCACTCTTTATGGAAAGCGGTTAATTTCCACGTACCTGTTATCTTAATGAGGCAAATATTTAACAGGTTAATTAATTGTAGAACAATATTTTTAAAAATGACAAATTCCAATGTAATTCAACCAAGATACACTGACAACTATTATTATCTCAATAGTGACTTGAATAGAACTACTTCTACTATATTCATAAGCATGTCAATCACTTGCAAAGAATGGAAGGGCTCTTTGTCAAATATAATAGTAAATTAACTCTACCCATATAACGAGTATAAATTGTCCAGAAAACGAAGTACAGATACAATTCTACTGAAATCAATGAACTGACAACTCGATTGATCGGTGGCACAAAAACCAGATACTGAAAAAGCACCCTTCATCATATTTTAATCTAAGATGGAATGCGTAGCCTAGTGACCTAGAACTTACGTCTTATCGGATACGTACTAACACCGTATGTATTACCAAACTCCGTTTCATAATTGTATATCAAATCCTCTCGTTTTCCAAGAAAACAAGTCTGAGTAATTCTATATTAACTATGTGGCATCAAACAAACATGGATGAATAATTTATGGACTGAGAATATAATATATTGCCTTAGTATTAACAATGCTGCACAAGACTTGCTTTGAGCTACTCATCACGTATCATCTGATATTCAACATGAATGTTGCATGATTTAACTTGAAAAAGAACCAACAACAGCGAAACAGCAGTGCACCGTTGGCCCGAAAAGCCCCAATCATTGGCGTTCCATCATTGGAAAAGAATAAGGAACGTAATTGTACTCAATTGGGTACTTTAACAGGAAGAGCGAACTTTCGGAACATTTCCCAAGACATTTAAGATTTCAATCCATTTTCCAGTTGAAAGATATTACATAAATGGATGTGAAAAATGTAATAAAAAATGTAGTCCAATAAAAACGACAATAAATAAATGAGATTGTAGTTAAAGAAATGAGGAACACGCCCCTTTCCTTTCCCATGAAATATCTACAACCATGGAAACATTGATTAAAACATTGATTGCACATTAGTTGCCCCATATCGCGCTTACACCCTGGCGAAGGTCACCGCCCACATCTGAGCCATGGTGTAAACATAAAAAAGACCCTAAAAGAAAAAAAACAAGTACAACGATAGATTAACAGTATCAACTTCTTCCATTATGTTCGCCAGACACTCACTTTAATAACTTCTTCTGGGAAAAATAATCGTGAAAAAAAGTAATTTATAGTCAGCTGTGGACATAATGGATAAAACGTTAGTGTTGTCTTTAATGAACGATCACTGCAAATGTTTGCAACTCGCACAGCTCGTTGAGAAGAGGGTGATAATAATGAAAGTAATTGTGTAACATGAACATTCAATATTTCACTGTATCATCTATAATTCACAAGTATAGACAGCTTTTCGGCTGTGGCTCTGTGTAACAAGAGTTCCTGCATAGGATTTTTCCAAATTTTGACCATCTTTTACATTCAGATTTTCGGGGACATACCATCCTCTTCGTAGTACCAGGTGTGCAGTTAACCCTCTCCATCATAGTGCTCAATACTACAGAGTAATCTAGGAGTTTCATTACAGCTGTGACCACGTTGTGGAATGATCTTCCTAATCGGATAGTTGAATCAGTGGAACTTCAAAAATTCAAACTTGCAGCAAATGTGTTTATGTTGAACAGACTGTCATATGTCTCTTTTCATAGTTCATATATGAAAAATGTTTTAATGTTGTTACTCTTCGTAAAATATTTTTATGTTAATTGTTCATTTCTCCTTAAAGAGTTTATTTACTTCCTTATTTCCTTTCCTCAGGGGGCTATTTTTCCCTGTTGAAGCTATTGGGCTTATAGCATCCTGCTTTTTCAACTATGGTTGTAGCTTGGTTAATAATAATAATAATAATAATAATAATAATAATAATAATAATAATACCAGTAACTCCAACTAAATATAACGAGAAAGCAATAAAATCTATTATTATTATTGTTATTATTATTATTGGCTAAGATACACCCCTAGTTAGAAAAGTCGGATACTATAAGCCCAAGGGCTCCAACAGGGAAAAAAGGAAACTAAGGAGAACGGTGAGGTACTACAATTTTAATCTGGAGATACAGCAATGTTGAAGCTTGAACTCCTTGTGAATTCATGAGGCTTTGAAGTCTGGGACTGGTAATCTGAGAACTATTTATTAAGTTAACCCTTTTACCCCCAAGGTAAGGTTAAATTTCGAGCACATTTTGCTATATATATATATTTTTAAATTGCTCTAACAGCCTTAATTTTTGTCATAGAGAGGTCAGGTTGGTCTCATTCTTTAGGAAAATGCCTGAAGTTTCTCATAAATTTATCAAAAACATGCAAAAACATGTAAATAACATTGTTTTGCAAGAACGTACCGGTACGTCCTTTGGGGGTGAAAGGGAGTGAGCGGATGTATAATCAAATTCCAGAGTGGTTATTCATAAGAAATCTAAAAGTTCATTGCTATGCTATTCCTCAGTTCATAACATCGAAATTATAGCAAAGAGGAAGCAAAATCAACAGGCTTATTGAATAATAGGCGGAAATTCGGAAGTTTCAGACACACTTCTTCCAAATTTGTCACATACATCATAACAGGAATATCCTAAAGTAATTTGATAATGCAGCAAATTATTGGTTCACCAATAAGTAGACATTTCCATATAAACATGGGCTGCAAATATCAAAAGATACAAGATGGCCATCTCTAAATTGATTGAATTTCAATTATCTCATGTGAATCGTATACTCACATATAAAAAGAATTTATGAACGATAAAAATGTATTTCCTCGAATTTCATTAGGTAGTTGCAGACTTGTCGTACCATCATCACACCAATGGACGGTTTTACAACTTTTTCATCAACCAACTTTTAGAAAAGTAAGAAACAATACTTTTGCAGTCGATGCACAGAGTTATGATCCACTGTTGCTGTTTTGTTAATACTTGGAACTGACTGAACGAAATTTCTAAGTCTACCTTTTATAAACGTCTTGTCATTTTACAAATACTTTCCAGGTGTGTGATAATAACAATATGAAGATCTACATTAGAAAACACAGGAATATTTCTTCATATCTCCCCTATATAATAAAGAGCAAGTGTCTGACTATGCATACAAATATACTGTGTGTGTGTGTGTGTGTGTGTGTGTGTATATATATATATATATATATATATATATATATATATATATATATATATATATATATAATTTCTTTCGTATCACGCTCAGGAAGACAGTGATTAGTCATACCCTGATGAAAGAGGGTACCCTGTGGAGAACATTCGGAAACCACACTCTCCCACAAGGAGAGGGTTTTGGAAGGGATGAATCTCTGTGCGCGTGTGTGCCTATTTATTTAAATATTCAGACGTCATTTTTGAAGCTCGGATACACTAGTATTATATAATTTACTTTTGATAGCTGAAAGCAGAAATGCTATAAAGTGTCAGAACATCAGAGATTCAACAAAGAACAACACTTGAATCAAGACAAAACGCTGCATTCTAACATCACTAAAACGAATATATTACATCTTTCGTCACATAAAGGATATCATTATGGATGTAAATTCAGATGCATGTCCGTAAATGTGTATCTAGAAAGGTATTAACACAAAAATAATAATAAAAAACCTTCGAAAAGCAAAGAAGACTTTTGAAGATATTCAACTCATGAGGCACAAGTTTATATTCACTTTCGCGAACCGGATTCTTTGGTATCGAACCTTCAACTGACACAGGAAATTGACGATAATGGAAATGCTGGTGAAGAGAGATATAACTAGAATAAAAGCAAATGCGAACTGTATTTAGAGACCGAATTACTTGATGATATTCATCATCATCTCCTCCTACGCCTATTGACGCAAAGGGCCTCACTTGATGATATATAAATAAAAAACATCAAATAAACGTTAACAGGAAATAACCACATGCGGGCATAAGGCTATGAACTTGAATGTAATTATATTATCAATACTACGCACACAAAATTACTCACCATAGTCTAATAGCTATGGGAATAAAAACTTTATGTCGCATGAC
>NC_090728.1:27703134-27713134 GCF_036898095.1 Palaemon carinicauda | reverse complement strand
ATAAAGCGCAGACTATATGTCACGAGGAAGGAAGGATAATTATGTTGTTTACAGGTTTCCTTGGTGTACGATACGGCAATGTGGCAACGGAAATTGTAGCACAAAATGTCATCGTTCATCCACTTGTTAAGAGCTTGAACAAGGCAATAAGTGGTGGCCCACTTCTTTCTTAATCTATCATCCTTCGAGTAATGGCTTCGTAAGCGAAAGGTGTGTCATCGTAGTGGCAAGAGTCATTACATAAACCTACGCTCTTCACTTCACGCCTGACACCTGTGGGTCAGAGCATCGGTCTCTAACCAATTCCTTTAGACGAGAATAAAATGCGACACTACGCCTTATGCAAACAATAAGAGAGAGAGAGGAGAGAGAGAGAGGAGAGAGAGAGAGGAGAGAGAGAGAGAGAGAGGAGAGAGAGAGAGAGAGAGAGAGATTGTATTGTTATCTCCAGATTATCAATAACGACTTAAACACCAAGGAATAAGGGGATAACAGTTACAAAGTTTTACATACAAACACGTAGACGGAGATGGCTTGGGCATGCTTTTCGCACTCCCCAAGAGTGATTAGTTCACCAACCCTCAACTGGGCTCCACAAGGCACTAGAAGAGTAGGAAGACCCTGGCCTACATGACTGAGGACTATGAAGCGTGAAGTGGGAGACGATGAATTGAAAAGTTTTGATTAAAAAGCTCAAGACAGAGACGCCTGGCGAAATCTAACTAAGGCCCTTTGCGTCAATAAGAGTGGGAAATGATGATGATGATATTAAGGCTGTTTTGCTTGCTTAACTGTAAGTATTCAAAGTAACGATTTCCTCTAAATTGGATAGGACGTCAAGCGTCGTACTAAGCTAATCTTATGAAGTGGTTCACATAGTCACTCACGGAGTTCATTATCTTAAGGGTTAAGTTCATCGTGGGAAGAAACATCATAAACAACATCAAACCAAGCGTTCTCAGACGACCTGTATATATTCACACATTCATACATTGTTCCTCATTTGATAAAACTGAAAAAAAAAATAGTTCAACGACTGAAATTTCACAAAATATTCATTCATTTTAGAGTAACTGAATTATTACACCAAATATTAAAATGAAAAGCCAATGAAAGAGTTCTGAATGGTAATGAAATGTTTGAAAAATAGAATATTGGGGAATTGGGTATTTTTAAAATATAGGAGTGCTTACGTATGTGATATCCGTATTTTTTAATAGGAAAAAAACTAAGAACTTTTTGGATGTAAAATGAAAAAAATCGCATTATCAATAATGAAAGACTTTATCGAAAGTTATCGAGAATCCTCCAAATGCATTTGGAAATTAAGCCATTTTTAACAAGGATTTATTCACAACGATAAAAAAAACTACCGCACTTTTCAAAAGATGATGCTAATAATATATGCTAGAAACAATATAAATACCGTACTTTTCAATAGACGATGCTAGTACTATACACCAAAAACAATAGGCCTTTTTATAAAAAATTCCAAAATGATAAATTTCAATAGATTTTATCCGTGTGACGAGACAAGCTAAACGTCACTGGTAGACTGAACTTTCATTATGAAGCACTGCACTGTTGACACAAGTAGCTACCAGCCGTGACATTCACTGAATACATCGCCAAAGTTGACAGTTGACGCACGCTACTTGAGACACCCAAGCAACAAGCACCTGACTATTTGGGGGACTGACAACTATCTGGCATCGTTTTATCAATGGTCATTGGCACACAGACAGTTCAGCAATCTCCTAATTTGTGATTCTGAATGTTAAAGTTTACACACACACACACACACACACACACACACATATATATATATATATATATATATATATATATATATATATATATATATATATATATATATATATATGCCTATACAATAAATGCAGCCGTTTCTAGTCCACTGCAGGACAAAAGCCACAGACTTGTCCCTATTCATGTCTGGGGTTTGGACTTTTCATCACGACCCTGGCCACTGTAGATTGGTGATAGGGAGAGACTTTAGTTTGATCGTACACAGCAAACCAACCTAGTATGGGTGGCCCTGACTAGTACAACTTTGTTGATCAAGGGGTTAACTAAGGCAATGTATTTGTTCAGTGGCTACTTTCCTCTTGGTTAGGGTAAAAGAGACTCTTTAGCTATGGTGAGCAGCTCTTCTAGGAGAAGGATACTTCCAAAATCAAACCATTGTTCTCTAGTCTTGGGTAGTGCTATAGCCTCTATACCATGGTCTTCCACTGTCTTGGGTTAGTTCTCTTGCTTGAGGGTACACTCGGGTACACTGTTGCATCTAGTTTCTCTTCCTCTTGTTTTGTGGAAGTTTTTATTGTTTATATATGAAATACTTATTTTAATGTTACTATTCTTAAAATATTTCATTTTCCTTGTTTCCTTTCCTCACTGTGCTATTTTCCCCGTAGGAGCCCCTTGGGCTTATAACATCCCGATTTACCAACTAGGGTTGTTGTAGCTTAGCATTTAACAATAATAATAATAAATAATACACAAACCCTTTCACTAAGTTAAGTTGTATACATATGTGTGTGTGTGAATCCTAATGAAGAGTGCCAGTGTCGGAACAGTGAATGCTTCACCCTATTGATATAATGACATCCTGGCCCCACCCCACCCCCACCTCACCAATACCGCCACTACCACCACCGCCACCGCCAAATCCCTGCCCAAAGCCTTTTTCTGTGAGTGTACCGACCTCATTCTACCGTCACTTGACCACAAAGCAAACCGCAGCTTTCATTATACACTTCTCCACTGAGAGTAATACCTCTTAAGAGCGGTAAGACTGATGGGGGGATAATAGCTATCTCTTTATATAAATGAGAGAGAGAGAGAGAGAGAGAGAGAGAGAGAGAGAGAGAGAGAGAGAGAGAGAGAGAGAGAGAGAGAGAGTCATTTTCGATGTATCTGCCCCAAGAGAGTAATTTACACTACGCACATGGCCTAATAACCAATACATTACAAAGCCCCTTTCATCATTGCAGACATTTGCAACGATACTTAAAATGCACACTGCATCCTTGGAATTAGATACTTGTTGAATCAATGTCAAGACCATTAACATAAACTGGTTTTTGCCATTTTTTTCATTAATCAAACACATAAGCATAAGTTAGTGTACCAATCGTCATACATTGCCCAACCAAGCAAAAGAATCGATTGCAAGTAGAAATATACGTATCTTCCTTGTGCGTGTACATTTGCTATTTTCTTATAAATAATTAAGTTACTTGAAATATATATAGCCTGCATACAGAACATTTACAGGAGGATATGTGCCTATAAATAATAAATCGCATTATTCACAGCCATTCATCTTCTGTGTACAACAATGGAAGCAGGCATACAATATGAAAGTAACTTAGACCGGCTCTATACAACAGTAATTTTTAACAACAGTATAGTTACATTAACATACATGTATGCATGCAAACGTATGTATAAAGATACCCTTACACACACACACTCACACTAACATACACACACACACACACACACACACACACATATATATATATATATATATATATATATATATATATATATATATATATATTAGTTTTGGCTAATTTTTCATGGCCGGATGCCTTTCCCGTCGTCAACACTCCCCATTCACCCCATCATTATATATATATATATTATATATATATATATATATATATATATATATATATATATATATATATATATATATGTGTGTGTGTGTGTGTGTGTGTGTGTGTGTGTATCGATAGGTAGATAAATAGATATATAGGAAGTTATTACATTTCTATAGCTTAAACACAAAACGGCTAAATGAGATTAACGCCTTAACAGGAAGGCCTGAACGATAAACTGTCACTCATACGATAAGCAGCCTAAACATCAATAACTGATAAATGCCTTTCCATGAAAGTAATTCCTTACTAGTTTAATCAAATATACTGCACACTATCATGCATATGGCTAACTGCAATAATTCATTATATACAATAAATAGCCACAATTATCCACTTACGCCACTTACAACAAATTGGAAAGTAACCTCTTTCGTGTGATAGACTTACGTTTTTAATCTTGTATCTATTTACTTATTCGAATCTCTATTGGCCATTTACCAATATCATTATACACTTCCTTATGTGAATAGTGAATGAACAATCTTATCGATGGTAAGACTCACTTCCATGAACTATTATACAGATAAGTTGAGACTCGGTTCTGTACACTATTATAGAGATATTGAGACTCCATTCTGTACACAATTATACAGATATTGAGACTCGATTCTGTACGCTATTACAGTATACATTTAAGTTAAGACTCTGTTTTATACACTATCATACAAATGAGTTACGACTCGGTTCTGTACACTTTTATACAGACAATTTAAGACTCGGTTCTATACACTATTATACGGATAAGTTAAGACCCGGTTCTATACTCTGTCACAGATTAGTTAAGACTCGATTCGATAGACTATTATACATTTTAAGTTAAGATGGTTCTGTACCTTATTATACAGATAAGTTAAGACTGTTCTATACATTATTATACGGATAAGTCAAGACTGTTCTATACACTATTATACAGATGAATTAAGACTTAATCTATACACTATCATACAGAGGGGTTCCTTATCCGGTGACAAGGACGGTATAGTAATACGCGGAAGGGGAGTGCTCACGGCACAAAATCAATTCATGATTAGCCCGACATCAACACACTATTGAACGTGCACCTATGGAGAGAAGATGATTGGGAGGACTTCCCGGAAGGGTGGCTGAACTCTCAAGGCATAACTAAACCGTATTAAGCTTTGTTGTTAATCCAAGGAGAGTACGGTTTGAGATCGAAGATTCGTAATCCCGCATAGTTTCAAAGCAAGTATTTATTTTCAGTTATCATATACAAAAACCGTTGTACTTTTTCTATTATTATTATTATTATTATTATTATTATTAGCCAAGCTAAAACCCTAGTTGGAAAAGCAAGATGCTAAGCCCAAGGGCTCCAACAAGGAAAAATAGCCCAGTGAGGAAAGGAAATAAGGAAATAAATAAATGATGCGAATAAATTGATAATATATCATTCTAAAAACAGTAACAGCGTCAAAACAGATATGTCCTATATAAACTACTAACAACGTCAAAAACAGATATGTCATATATAAACAATAAAAAGACTCATGTCTGCCTGGTCAACATAAAAACATTTGCTGCAACTTTGAACTTTTGAAGTTCTACTGATTCAACTACCTGATTTGGAAGATCATTCCACAACTTGGTAACAGCTGGAATAAAACTTTTAGGTTACAGTGTAATCGAGATGTAAAAATCCACACAACAGGATAATCACTATCTCAACTTATATGTAAAATAAAAAAAAATCAAGAAACGGGCCAAACCAAAAAATGAAACGCAAAGACAGTTCGTTGAAAAACTTTTTTAAGAGAGTAGGTAAAAGTACCATACTGTTGCACTGCTATTGGAAAAAAAAAGAAGCAGGTAATAAGACAAGAGACAAAAATAGGCCACAGCTAGTACCGAGGCTACGGAGTAATATATATCCCTCAAATGATTTGTTTAATCAAGATTCCTCGCAATTACAGTGTACAAGCTACGAAAATTTCTTAATGCAACGGCCGCTTCTAAAATGATCTAACTTGAATAAGCTGTCCATCTGAGGCCATGGAAGTTGACAACACTATATTCAACGACTATGGACAGCACGTGTTTCATGCACGCTGTACACTGTAACGATTTTGATTATTATCTTATCACTCGCTCTTCCCTGCCATGTTAATCAACCAGCCTGTATAAACTTGAAAGTTATGCCTATTGTTTGAATTTTTGTGACGTTTTTGCTCGCAAGTCGTAGTATCTAACCTCGGTATCTATTAATAAAGTTTATGCATTCACCTCGCCTCTCAGTTATTACCTAATTTGCTCCACACACACACACACACACACACACATATATATATATATATATATATATATATAAATTATATATATATATATATATATATATATATATACAAGGCTCATTAGCATAACGTCGAATTCCTCACTTTTATCGTGCATGCACTCTTGCACTTTTAATAAAGCCGCTCATGAATGGAAGAGGCAAGGGACAGGGACATTACCCTTGCAAGCAGAACAATGCCATATAACCATATATATATATATATATATATATATATATATATATATATATATATATATATATATATATATGATCAGCGACCAAGTCTCCTCTCCAGGGAGGGCCAGGCAATGGATGCTGATGACTCAGCAGATAGACCTATAGGCTCCCAAAACGTTCCATCCTTAGCTCACGAGGATAGTGAGGTTGCAAACACTACTAGAAACTATAGAGCTTGAGCGGGACTCGAACACCAGTAAGGCGATCACCAGGAAAGGATGTTTCCAATAGGCCACCACAACTTCCTAGATATCCAAGACCTCTGCCTCAAAACACTTTGATCCATTTATTTTAAACTTGCCATAACCTAACAGGAGTGTGATGGCCTATTGGAAACGTCTCTTTCTCGTGTTTTGATGGATTGGGGTTCTAGTCCCGCTCAAGCTCGATAGTCTTACAGAGACTGCAACCTTACTATCCTTGTGAGCTAAGGATGGGTAGTTTGGGGGAACCTACAGGTCTACTTGCTGAGTTACCAGCAGTCATTGCCTGGCCCTCCCTGGTCCAAGTTTGGGTGGAGAGAGGGCTTGGGTGCCGACCTTGAGTATATATGATCAGTCTCTATGACACTGAACTGTTAGCTGGGTCACTGTCACTGTCCCTTGCCTCCGGGATTCAAGAGCAGCTACTACTTCTGCTTACGTCCACACTTCTTCCTGAACCACGTAAGCAAGTCGTTAATGTTAACGGCTTCAACCTATGATCTTGATTAGCGCTCATCATACAAACTTCCACAAAAACGAGTTGCCTCAGAAATACCTTCACACATTTTAAACAAAGTTTCTATGTAAATTCTATTCTATTGACATTTTTTAGCACACACCCTGCTACCTTTCTTGTTCTTGTTTCTCATACTTCTGTCATCCCACCATCATCCGTTTTGGTTACCTCTAAGTAGTTAAATGAATCAGCCATTTCCATTCTTCCACAGTACATACTAACATTCAAATATAGCTTAAAATAGAAGATCATTCTTTTTATTGTTAATGTGAACATGAAAACATTATATATATACATATATATACATATGTATGTATGTATGTATGTGTATATATATACCTATATATGTATGTGTATATATATAATGTATACCTTTATATGTGTGTATATACTGTAAATACCCATATATACGTGTATGTATATATATATATATATATATATATATATATATATATATATATATATTAGAGAGAGAGAGAGAGAGAGAGAGAGAGAGAGAGAGAGAGAGAGAGAGAGAGAGAAATTTTCAGATGACACAGTTCTCTTTAGTGAATCGTGAGAGGAATTGCAAAAGATGATAGAAGACCTGAATAGAAAAAGCAGAAATGGAGGAATGAATATAAATATGAGTAAAACCAAGATTATGTTGAAAATCAAAATGCCGAGACAACAAATAATGGTTATGGATGAACCTATAGAAATTGTAAATTAATATACTTACTTAGAACCAAGGAGGTTATACCATAACTGTTTCCCCAGGACATGAGACAGAAATTAAGAGAAGGATAAGCATGGAATGGAGAGCTTTTGGTAAACAAAATGAGATTATGAAATGTAATATGTCATATTCTCTTTCTAAAAAGAAAAGTATTCAATCAGATGGTCCTACCAGTATTTGGAACCTTACTAAATCCTTAGAACATAAGCTAGTTACAACTAGGAGAACATTGGAAAGAATCGTAATAGGAATAACAGTAAGAGACAGGAAAAGATCAACATGGATACGCAAGAAAACTAAAGTAGAGGATATTCTAACAACATATAAGGAAAAAAATGGACATGGGCAAGGCATGTAACGAGGATGACAGATAATAGATGGACAAAAAGAATAATAGCATAATAGGTCCATGGAGATTACAAAAGAAGCGGGGAAAGGAAGAAACACGATGGATTGATGAACTAGGAAAATTTGCATGTCTGACACCTTTTTCCTGCAGTGGACTATCGATGGATGATGACCATGATGATGATGAGGGATATATCGTGAAAAAGTATGCCTTTACAATTCTTTTGACAATAAATTTACAATGAAATTTATTATCTACGGTAATCTAATTTCATATTCCTAGCAGGGTGCTCCACAATGTACCATAAAAATACCATGGCTTGCTGTGGAAGTTTCAAAACGGGAATCATCCACTGCAATAAAAAAAAAAATCAAGAGGTAATGTGGAAAAAAGTATTGATAACCCTTCGCTGTGACCACGTCTTAGTTCATTTCGTAATTTTCATCATATATTTATAAACCTGTCTGAAATTCATTCTTTTCAAATTGATTTGTTTTTAACTATAAAGTATATTTAACAACCTATAAATTATGTACAGGGTTTTAAAACCATTTCTCGTTCAGACAAAATGTTAATTGCAATAAAAGATTTCTCGACTTAGGCTATACATTACGTAGCAGCGTCATCAAGAGAACCTTGCAACGATTAGCCCGAAATTAAGAAAATTACAGAAGGATTTCATTGATTAAAGACTTATTAAATCGATTAATGACGCATTCCACCCCTTAATGTATACCCTATGCTGCAATTTTTTTTTTTTTTTTGCAAGCAATTCTCTACACAAACATTAATATACGAAAACTTACAGTCTAAAGATTGTGGGATATTTTACAGGGACCATGTATTTAGCTTTTACACGTAGCAATGTCATTCATTTACATGTAACTGTCTACTAAATAATATCTTATACCAACAATGACAAGATTTCGCGAAATTCAGAAAATTTTATTTTCACACTGATTCAATATCTTAATGATATCAAAATGCCACTTGCAACAGTGATTCTGATATCAAATGGGCGATAATGTTTCAACTTTCATAGGTGTACAAGATTTGAAAGTTGAAAGAGTCCTTGAAAAAAAAAAAAAACATTGGAAGTTTACTGAACCTTTCAAAAAAATATACTCGTTTCAGGAAAAGGGATTGAAAACAAATAAGTTAATCATCGTAAAAAAAAAAAAAAAAAAAAAAAAAAAAAAAAAAAAAAAAAAAAAAAAAAAAAAAAAATTATGCCACTCAAATTATACTTACTATACTTACGTATCAACAAGTCAATTGTTTACAAACTGCAACTAAACAACATTATTTCGAAACTGACGAAAAAAAAGGTAATACAATATAAAATATAAAAAAGAAATTCTCAGAGAGCACCACACGAGAAAAGGCGAAACCTGACTGACGAAATTACAAATCAAATCCCAGATACTTCCTATAAAGTCGTTCAAATTCTATAAGGTAATTGATTTGATTTTCTCTCTAGCAAAGGAATATGGTCTTAAACCCCGTCATATATCAATCTACTATGGCATTAAAACAGCAAGAACAGATATAGAAGTAATGTTGTCACAAAACAGACATTTGATTTTATTTTCTCTAGCAAAGGAATGTGGTTTTAAACCGTTAGACATCAGACAAATAGCCCGTAAAACACAGCAAGAACAACTGATATAGAAGCAAGGACTGTTATGAAACAGAGTTTAGGAAAGAACAAAAAGAGGCAAGTAACACAAACCAGGGCTTACAGAATGTCCTCGGTCGAGAAGGGAGGGAAGGGAGTCTCAAGTCTCAACATCTGGGAAGGCTTACTACTCACGCCCAACTTCTGTCTAAAATTGAATCTAGACTCTTCCGTCTTCAAAAATGCCCCTGTCAATCATTTTGTTAAATTTTGGGCGTTGTGACTTTGATTTTTATTTCAAAGTTGGGTCGTTCTAAATTGGATTTTTTCTAAAATTTTGGTTGTTCTAACTCGGAATTTTTTCTTCATTTTGGTCGTT
>NC_090728.1:27695634-27698134 GCF_036898095.1 Palaemon carinicauda | reverse complement strand
AGACTCACTATACAGTAGAGCCCACCAACAATTCTTTACAATCTATTGCTTAAAATTCCAATGATAAGTGTAAGAAAACACCCTCCTACTCCATGTGTTCAAGTTTGAAAACAAGGACCTCATGATTAACACGGTCGAAGGCAGCACTAAAATCAAGGCCAATCATGCAAACTTCCTGACCAAAATCAAGGAATTTCTGCAAACACTGCAGGAAGGGCATCACATGCTACAACACCTTTACTAAAGCCAAACTGCACATTAGGGAACAGATGATTACTTCTGGCATACCTATTTAGACGTTTTGTCGAGACATTTATAAAGTTTAGATAATACGCGAGTTATGGAAATTGGGCGGTAATCTGCACGGCTAGAACTACTACAAACACATTTACCCAAATGGAGTAACATTACCAATTCTCCAACAAGTGCAAAAAGAACCCCTTCTTGCCAACTTCTGAAAAATAGCAGGCAGCATAAGAGCTAAGAAAGAGGTCTTTATAAAACAAAATGAAAAATACTATATGGGTCTACACCTCCACAAGTATCAAGGTCCAGTATGTGTTTTGATTATATGGGACCACAACGCTAACCTAGTTAGTTTAGCTTCAGTAAATAGGGAATGAGAAAGATCGAGTTTCTCATTAATCTGCTTACAGTCAGTTTTGACCTCTGAGTGATAGAGCCAGCTGGTTTACGTAAAGGAGTAATTGTTGAGTCCAGCCAACACCAAAGAATTCAGATTTGAGGGTACACCACTATCTAATTCTAAGCTCTTGGGTTGTACTACAAAGCGTTTCTTTTATGGTCAAATTGTATTCCTTTTCAGTTGAAACATAAACTATTTGAGGAACAGTTCTTGATTTGCCAATGAAACCAAAGAATGAAACCGAGGACGTCCAAGGAGTCAATAAGTTCAGGTTCCTGGTTTCACAAAACGTTCGCGGGCACTCCAATGGATGCAAAGCTTCTTAGCCTAATTAAATCTAGTCACTACAAAAGCATTGGAAATATCCAAATAGACATACAATGTTTTAATTTTACTATTTTGCGGCATAAGTTACAATAAACCTCGTTCCCAGCTTTGGCACCCTATTGCGGTATTTTAAACTCATCTTTTAGTCTTATGTTTTCTGTATGCCCTTGGACTTTAGCTTGGATTCTTTGGCATATCCATCATTACAACATTCGTACTTAGTTTTCATAAACTTATGCATGAAAATATAATGAATTGCCGATGTTTTCTCATTTACATTGAGCAAGATTAAATTGAAGAGTGAATATTATTTATCAGGTTGATCAATAACTGTGTCTTTCAACCAATAAATAAATGTTAAATTAATATTTTGTAGCAGGGTCTTCAAAGACGATGACTTTCAAACATCAACAATGACTTCGAAAGAAAGAAAAAACACAAAAAAAGGCGAGTTTAATGCGGATGACAATAGCATGAATGCATAAATTTTACAAACAGCACTTCAAGAATAGTGGGTCGTATGCTTTCACATCTGCCGACATTCAACAGACTTCGTGAACAAAACAAACTATTCTCAATATCATTATTGTAAATCAATTCATACTGGATATAAACTCTGAACTTGAAAATATACAAAAGCATAAATACGCAACAGGTGAGGAATATAGACTACAGCAATTTGCTTGATGAAAGCACGGGAAGAGAGAGAGAGAGAGAGAGAGAGAGAGAGAGAGAGAGAGAGAGAGAATTATTGTCGTAACGAACTATCAAGCATTTTTTTCCTGAAACACCAATGTTCATAACTCGTTCAATTGTTATAAAGCTCCAGGCAGCAACGTAAAAATCGGGCAATTTTTCCTTAAACTCGACTAATTCTTGACAATGTACTTTTCTTTCGATACGGCAAAAATATCAACTATTAATTTTTGAACTTTAGATAACTTAATTTACAAGGGTAAACATTTAATCGCAATAATGAAAAACGAAAAGAACTTTTTTTATCAACGTCTTATCGCAAATACTTGGCACCAAAATCACAACACACAACAATAAAGCTATTCTTGGTCTGAATTAGGTTATCTACCCTACTTGAAGAAAACATACAACTACAATACTATACGCAATTCAAAAACTTGAATTACGGTTTTACCCTACAGTTATTTCTATACAGCTAATAAAAAAAAAATGAAATAACGAAAGTATAATAGAAGCTATATTCTCTCGAGAACTTGAAAAAAATGATACACACGGATACAGCTTTCCAGCATAATTCCTGAATAATCTTTTCCTGGGGTTCATACATACATACATACACACACATATATATACATACATATACATATATATATATATATATATATATATATACATAAATAATTGCAACTTTCTAGTCCGCTGCAGGACTAAAAGGGCTCATCTATGCCCTTTGTCATATCTGGTGTTTGGCCATTTTAATCACCACACTGGCCACTGCAGATTGGTGGTGGTGGGAGACTTTGGTCTGGTTGCTAACATCAATACACAAAC
>NC_090728.1:27630634-27690634 GCF_036898095.1 Palaemon carinicauda | reverse complement strand
CTTGTTTTATATATGTATATGACCTACTGATTGGAGCCAAAACATATATCAACCACTGATTCTATATTGCGTAAATATTTCAATTCGCCAGACATTTTCTCTTTGGGCATCCTGCATAATGCTTAACATTTGTAGCCTTTAATCACGATTATGACATAACCTATCTTAATCATCAATGAATAAAACGGACAGTGAAATTGTTCCTAAGAAATATGGAAAGGTTTTCATCCTTAGAGAATTATAACATTAGTTTCTATTTTGTTATTATTTGAAAATAAGATTATCGTACATCGTTGCGTCATTTCTACGTTTATCGATGACGTCAACTCTCATCACTATACGAGACTAGCAGAGAGATTTCTGCATCAATGTTTGGTACCAACTACCAAAGGCCAAAGCTGCCTCAGCAGCCTCACTCGATCATGTTACCTTCGGCTGCCTGGTCTGCTCAGTTCAGTACCTAAACTTAAATTGGTATAACATTCTTAAACGTTTTTTGTCCGGAAAGATTAACGTATTCCAAGGTTTTCATGGACTAGCGCTTATATATATATATATATATATATATAAATATATTGTTGCTTATTATTTGATGAGGATGCAAGTAAACAGAAAAAATGTAACTATAGCTTTTGACACAAAAGCAAGCGGTCTAGAGCTGTCCTCTGTATTTTTTTTTTGAAGAGGTTGAAAAAAGCGTATAAACCAATTAAGGAACTAAAATTATATTTGTCAGGGTGTTTAGAATTACTATCTCTCTCTCTCTCTCTCTCTCTCTCTCTCTCTCTCTCTCTCTCTCTCTCTCTCTCTCTCTGCATAATATGTGTGTACTGTAGTTTGGGAGGAAGCAGCTGCAAGCAAGTGAAAAGATGCCTTTGTGATTCTATGAAAACAAAAATGTAAAAATGCTGAGAATAAAATCGAATTGACATGCAACAAGAATTATGTCTTGGAGTTTCAAAAAAAGCTAATGCGGCTATGCAGGGTCGCTATTTCTTGAAAGCCATTTCTAATTTCTCCTATTTCCGAGCGGTTTGAAATCGTGCGGCTTAGAAATCAATGAGGATCAATGATGCCCTTCACACGCTGCGGAAAATATCCGCACGGCAGAATATCCGGACGATAGTGATTTGCAAACCACATGAGAATACTTAAGCAGTTTATGGTGCCCCTCAGACGAGAGGTTTTCCCTCCTGCAGTAGAAATTTTTTTTCCCTCATGATACGTACGAAAAACTATCCAATTTTTTAAGAGAGAGAGAGAGAGAGAGAGAGAGAGAGAGAGAGAGAGAGAGAGAGAGAGAGAGAGAGAGAGAGAGAGAGAGATGAGATGAGAATCGATCAGTGTTTTGCGATGATCCCGTCATGTTATTATTATTATTATTATTATTATTATTACTTTCCAAGCTACAATTTGTTACTGCAATTATTATTATTATTATTATTATTATTATTATTATTATTATTATTATTATTATTGTCGGGAATTTCGACCCGATCAATCGAAATTCCCGCCATTTGACTCCGCCTACGACTACGTCAAATTGGAGGGAGAGGAGAAACTCGCGGGCGAATGAATGTAGTTCCAGACGTGAACGTTTAGAGCCAAAAAAGGAAACCACCTGGTAGGAAGGCGCTGAGACTAATAAAATCAATTGCTGGTAATTTAAGATTAGGAAAAATAAAGTCATTCTGTTGTAACATGTTAAAAAAATCCAATGTAGAAATTTAGGTTCAGGGCAAATTGCGCCCAAAAAGGTGACGTCGGGGGTTGCGAGGATAGCTCGTCCTCTTTGATCCAACGTCCCCGACCAAAGTAAGTCCCCTCTAATTGTTATCTCTCCTCTCTACCTTGTCTACCAGGTTGGTTGTAGTAGAAGTTTGAGTGCAAGACTTTTAGTTTTTATATCGCAGTTTAGTGTAGAGATCCTTGTGATTGGGGATCTGAATCCTGAGTTAAATAAGAATAGGGATATTTGGTGTGTGATTCGTTGTGCATTGAATTCGAATTGGCACTATTTTCAGTTTGTTAATGAGTCCGGTGTGGACTTTGTGCTTGAAGAGCACATGCTACATTACCTAGGGTCAGTCTTGTTTTTCAGTGAGTTTTGTGAATGCTTAAGAATGTTGTTTGTCTTTATCAGAGTTTATTTTTGTAATAAAATTGTAAATTTTATCGCCGTATTTTAGTTAACTCCTGGAGGGTTTAGGGAAACCTTGCCTCTTCAAGGCCTTGCGATCCGCCCAGTACATCGGGCAGATTTAATTAACTGGTGAAAATCACAACATTTGGTCCTTCGAACCGGATCGCAAGCGCTTCCCAGAGCCGGACAGGACTAATTTAAAATATGAGCTTTTGAGAGAGAGAGAGACTAACAGTTAAGGTCCTCTACGTCTCGATGTGCGATCGCCCACGTGGGTCAGTTCTTTGAGTCCCTTAACGTTAAATTATCCTTTTCTCCTTGCCTTGTCCAACCCCCCAAACGTAAAGTAAAGTAATTAAGATGGCTGTATCCACGATCGTGCATATCGAGGCGTCGATGGGCCTACTGGAGGATTTGCTAAGCGAAACGCAAAGGGCACTGATTGAGACCTACTCCGAGTCCGTTTACCAGAATTTGGTAACGGAGTTGCAGGCAGAGGTCCGACAGCTTAAAGAGTTGTACAAAAACCAGAGAGTTAAATTAGAGTCTAGTATCGAAGCCCGAATTAGGCATATGCTAGGTGAAGCGACACGCGCTTCCACACTATTGTACAATAGAATAGATAAAGTGAAAGGCCCTTCAACGGGGAATGTTGCCCTCCCCAGGTTGAAGCCGCTGCCTCTCCCCACGTTTGAAGGGGAAGTGCAAGAGTACGCATCGTACCGTGAATTATTCACGATCCACGTGGATCGAAGAGCGGATTTAGACGAAGTGTCTAAATTCACGTATTTATTGGGGACGTTGGGCAAAGAGCCGCTCAGGATCATCAAATCCCTGAGTGTAACCGCCGCGAACTATAGAGTAGCATTAGATTTATTAGATAAGCAGTATGGCAACGTGCACCAAACGCTCGTGATTCTGCACCGCAAGTTAGCAAACATCTTTGTGCCGTCACTAAACCCAGTAGAATTAAAAAGGTTCCGTTTTGAGTTAACTATCATTATTGAGCAAATCAAAAGACTTAGTACCAATGACTTAGGCCAGGGCATGGTCATGAGCCTCATTAATCAAAAATTGTCAGAGGGAAAACTATACCGCAAGGTGGTAGAGCATTTGAGGAAATGCGACTATACGTTGGACGAGTTTTTTGAGGCAATAGATTTCATAGTAAGAATGTTAGAAGACGATGCATTGCAGAGAGGCGACAGTCTTGAGAGTGACAAAAGACCAGACAGTAGTGTAAGACCGAAAACCCATCCCATCCACCAAAATTCCTGCCCATTTTGTAGCGAACGGCACCCGCCTCACGGATGTCGCCAAGTGACAGACGTAGCTGCTAGACGTCGCATTTTACTAAAAAGGGGTCTTTGTTTCAATTGCACGAAATCAGGCCATCGTAGCGATAAATGTCCCGTATCAAATTCCTGTAGAAACTGTAATGCTAAGCACCACACTGCGATTTGCGATGCGGGTAGACCGCAATCAATCCCTAGTCATAGTAATAGTCAATCAACAACGTCCCGCCCCGTAGTAAATGCGACGCCTGCACAGAACCAAAATGCCCCCCGTCCGTCTAAGGTTAAAGTAGAATCTAAGCCGTGCACGAGCGCAAAGATCGCGCAGAGGTCTGATGTGGACCTCCCATGCACTATCTTGCCAACAGCCATGGCAAGTATTCAACAAAGGCAAGGTAGTAAGCGAGTCCGCCTATTTCTCGACTCAGGAAGCCAGAGGAGCTTCATCTCTGCAAAAATTGCCCGTCAATTAGGCCTACCGGTGGTAGGAAGAGTATCCTTGAATATAGCTCCGTTTGGTTCCGAGGAAATAAGCGGCCAATACGATGTAGTAAGTTGCAGGGTTGAAATGGGGAAAAGAATCGTGCGTATGAAATTGGTGGCACACGAACACGTGGACGTCCCGAT
Source organism: Palaemon carinicauda (assembly GCF_036898095.1). NCBI lineage: Eukaryota > Metazoa > Arthropoda > Malacostraca > Decapoda > Palaemonidae > Palaemon > Palaemon carinicauda. The sequence continues at coordinate 27,686,569 of NC_090728.1, read as the reverse complement.
ACATAACGTGGGTTATGTTAAAGTCAGACAGCATCTGTTGACCAAGGGAGTCACGTTAGCCGATCCAGCAAACCAATCAGATACCATGAAGAACGTTCACATATTAGTTGGGGCTGATTATTTTAGCTATTTTGTCATAGGTGTAGAAAAAGTAGATGGGATAAATCTTTTCTTAACGCATAATGGTATGTCCCCGTACGGGAAGGTGCCACAGTGGCTGTTCCAAGGGGAAAGGGTCGAACAAGTAAGAACGTTGAGAGTGTGCAGAATCACGGACGAGCCATATCTGTATGATGTAGATGAGTGGTGGCGATTAGACCGTGTTGGTATCGCCCCATCTGAGCAATACACTGTTCGCGAGGCCGAGGCCGTGCGAAAGGTATCGCAAAGCGTTGTAAGAAAACCTGAGGGATATCAGGTTAGCCTACCATTCGCATCGGATGCTAGGCCAGAAACAAATTATCGTAACGCTATGGCGCAGTTGGAGTCGTTGCAGACAAAATTCAGAAAGGATAGGGAATATCTTGAACAATATCAGGGAGTGATAGATAAGTATCTCGAAGCAGGTTTTATATCTGAAGTGAAAAATCCCGTAGTGGAAGGTTATTACATGCCACACTTCGGTGTTAAGAAAGACAGCCGTACCACCCCCCTTAGAATCGTGTTCAATGCCTCTGCCAAGTCACAAGGTTGCAAGTCCTTGAATGAATGTCTTTTGCCTGGGCCCAATTTGGTAGAAGTAGCATATAGTTTAATTATAAGGTTTAGGTTGAATCGATATGCCATGTTAGCCGACATAAGTAAAGCATTCCATCGTGTTTTGTTAGATCCTCGTGATGCCAAATACACACGATTTCTGTGGCGCAAGGCAGCTGGTCGAGCGCTTACCTTCGCCTTTAGAGTCGTGGTGTTCGGCATCACAGCTAGTCCATTTTTGCTACAGCAAATATTAAATTGTCATTTTAAAGAGGAAGGGCGCCCAGATTTAGTAAAATCTTTTTATGTTGATAATTATCTGGCCACGTTTGAAGATATAGAACATATGAGGCAAGAGCATGAGTCTGTTCATAACATCTTAAAAAGGGCGGGTATGCCCTTAGAAGGGTGGGCCAGCAATCACTTGGCCTTCGATAGCGAGAGACAGTGGAATGAGCCTGTGAGTGTGAACGTGCTCGGGCTGCGATGGGCCCGGGACGTGGACAGATTGTGTGTGAAAGAAAGCAAAAGGATCTGTGAGTTGGGGGAGGGATGGGTGCCCACGAAGCGTAGGGTACTTTCCCTATTAGTCTCCATATATGATCCGATAGGTTTGATAAGCCCATTATTTGTAAGGGGAAAGCTTTTCCTTCAACAACTATGGGAGGATGATGTTTTAGCAAAAGAGAGGGCTAAAGAGGCAAGTGAATTGTTGAATGATTTGAAAGCGGTGAGCGACATCACCTTTCAAAGATCAATAGGAAAAAAAGGCTTACAACTTCATGTGTTCACCGATGCCAGCAGTAAGGCATATGGAGCAGTAGCATATACTAGGGACGAACGCAATCGGGTAAGTCTGGTAACAAGTAAAACCCGGATCACTCCGAAAGGGATGAGCAAGCTGACGATCCCTAAGCTAGAGTTGCTGGCCTTGTTGTTAGGCAGCAGACTAGCAAGAACGCTCAAGGATCTGATCGAGCCACGGGAAATAGTAATGTGGACCGACAGTAAGGTAACGTTGGCATGGGTAGCATCGCCCGATGCCAGGTCTAATAAAAATGTGTTTGTTTCTAACAGAGTGGCGGAAATTAATTTTATTCAGCAGGTTTGTAGTTTCAGTCTGAACCATGTCCCTAGTCAGCAGAACCCTGCCGATATCCTATCCCGAGGCGCAACGGCTCAACAATTGCAAGCTAACCCCCTGTGGAGGAACGGTCCAGAATTTCTCAGGACCACGGGAAGGCCTGTTCCTAGCGAGGAGGAAGATTTACTACATCAAACTCACGTAGTAGCGGCGGTGCAGGAGTTGAGGGAGGAGATGTGTCCTACCCCCCCAGGCGAGATTTGGGACGTCCTGAAGAGGGAAGTAGGGTTCCAATTCTTGTTACGAGTAGCCAGACTAGTTTTAAAGTTTGCTAAGATAGAACGGCATCCGTTCAGTATTGTAGTAAAATTAGAGCAAAAACATTATTTGCCTACTGTTTATGCCTACTTAGAGGGCGGAGTCAGACCCCCTCGTGAAGTTGCTAATTTTGCTAGACAATTGAATTTAGTTTTGGTAGATAATCTCATCTGCACCAGGGGACGAGTGTCCCATGTAGGAGAAACTGATCATTTAATTCTCTTGCCAGCCAAAGGGCATTTGGTTAGGATGTATCTAAATTATTTACATCAGTTACATTTGCATTGTGGGGTGAATACACTAATAGGTATCTTTCGACAGAAATGTTGGGTGGCGGGTCTACGTTCCATTGCGAAGCGAACCGTGCGGCAATGCCCTGAATGCAAGCTGGCCTTCCAGCCTCTAACGAGACAGCCACCACCACCCCCCCCCCTGCCAAAGGAAAGGATCACCCTCACAAAACCGTTCACGGCGGTCGGAGTGGACCACACAGCAGCTATACACACGGAAACACGGCCAGGGTATATACTTATCGTAACTTGCATGGCCAGCAGAGCCGTGTACCTTGACTTCTGTCCCTCTTTGGAAGCAGAAGAATTCGTGTTGGCACTTAGACGGTTTAGCGCCACCCACGGTGCCCCACAGCTCATCATGTCCGATAACCATCAAACCTTCAAGGCTGCCAGCCACCTCCTGCAGGGACTTTATGAAGAGGATGAAGTCCAGCAGTTCCTGAGGAAAACTGGCATAAAGTGGCGGTTTCAGACGCCCCGTGCACCTTGGAAAGGTGGGTTCTTCGAGCGTTTGATAGGAGTAACGAAACGGACCCTCCAGATAGCCCTCGGAAAGAAGTACCTGCCGGACGCCCACGTGCTAACCCTCGTGAAAGAAGCAGAAGCAGTGGTGAATAATCGACCGCTCATGTACAGCGGTGACGAGCGCGAGGATGAAGTCCTCACCCCCTCCCATTTGATAAGAGGACACCAAGTCCACCTCATGGCCCCCATCTTACCGGACGACCATCTCAACGCAACCTTCACCTCTCGGAAGCTACGTGATCGTTACGTAAGATTGACAGATTCGCTCAAAGCCTTTAGGGAACGCTGGAGAAAGGAATACTTGAGTGCCTTGAGGGCCCGGCACGACAGTCGGCCCGGGGAACCCTCCAAGCTGCACCCCGGAGACATCGTGCTAGTGAAGCAGGACAATAAGAAGAGAGCGACTTGGCCACTGGGACGTGTCGTGGAGACGTATCCTGACGACAACGGAGTCGTACGCTCGGCGAAAGTGTTGTTTGAGGGTGTCGAATCGCTGCGAGCTGTCAGCCACCTGGTTCCCCTAGAAATAGCCCCCTCTGAGGATGACCATGAAGGAGACGACGGCGATGACGGAGAAGAGGGTGCTTACAGTTCGACAGCCGGAATGCCAGGGATAGCCGAGACGTCTGGGAACGACCAGGGTATGGCAACAGCTACGACATCTCAACAACCAGCCACAGGAACGAACGACAACGACGAGGAAGGTGAGAACTATGCAGTTAGTGAAAGAAGTGAAAATGAAAATGAAACAGAGCAGACGAACGCCCAAGGACGTTCTGCACGCCCATTGAGAAGGGCTGCCGTGAAACAGCGAGAACTAATGGACTGTCTACTGAAAGGTGACGATATATAAAAAGTAGCTGCAAACTGTAAGTGAAAAGGGGGCGTGTTCTATCTGGAAGGTAGGGAGGGTGGAGTTTGTGAGGTGTGCGTGAATCTGCGGAGGTTGGAAGTGCTTAGGGGTGGAGTACGGGGACGGGATGGTCTCTCGTGCGTACAGACCGAGCGTTGCACAGAACCTGCCCCTCCCTCTTGTACTCCATTAAGTAACAGCCTGCATGTAGCAGCGCTATAGAAGTCTCGATTATTGTGAGTTGAGACAGACTGAATTTGAATTGTCATTTATGTATTTCTGCCATTTCTTGAATTGTCTTAGGCCCATTGCCTAATTGTCGTTGCACTTGACTTATGATTGCATTTCTACCATTTCTTGAATTGTCTTAGGCCCATTGCCTCATTGCTTGCCAATTGAATTGTAAAATGTGTACATATCACTTATTTTTGCTGTTCCTTATGTGTATTACACGAGTGCTTTAGAATTGCTAGGCCCATTGCCTATTTTGATCTGTTATATGACTGTATATTATTGATTGTGTTTATTACCCCGGGGTAACATTGCTGTAGTATATTGTGCGTACTCTGTTCGAGTCGTTGCGGAGCGCTACGCAGCGAGCCTAACAGAGTCTCGGAGTAAGCCACTCCCCTCACCCCGAGTCTAGCTCCATCCAATTGACCGACGTTTCATCGCTCCTTATTTTGGGGCGTGGAGGATGTCGGGAATTTCGACCCGATCAATCGAAATTCCCGCCATTTGACTCCGCCTACGACTACGTCAAATTGGAGGGAGAGGAGAAACTCGCGGGCGAATGAATGTAGTTCCAGACGTGAACGTTTAGAGCCAAAAAAGGAAACCACCTGGTAGGAAGGCGCTGAGACTAATAAAATCAATTGCTGGTAATTTAAGATTAGGAAAAATAAAGTCATTCTGTTGTAACATGTTAAAAAAATCCAATGTAGAAATTTAGGTTCAGGGCAAATTGCGCCCAAAAAGGTGACGTCGGGGGTTGCGAGGATAGCTCGTCCTCTTTGATCCAACGTCCCCGACCAAAGTAAGTCCCCTCTAATTGTTATCTCTCCTCTCTACCTTGTCTACCAGGTTGGTTGTAGTAGAAGTTTGAGTGCAAGACTTTTAGTTTTTATATCGCAGTTTAGTGTAGAGATCCTTGTGATTGGGGATCTGAATCCTGAGTTAAATAAGAATAGGGATATTTGGTGTGTGATTCGTTGTGCATTGAATTCGAATTGGCACTATTTTCAGTTTGTTAATGAGTCCGGTGTGGACTTTGTGCTTGAAGAGCACATGCTACATTACCTAGGGTCAGTCTTGTTTTTCAGTGAGTTTTGTGAATGCTTAAGAATGTTGTTTGTCTTTATCAGAGTTTATTTTTGTAATAAAATTGTAAATTTTATCGCCGTATTTTAGTTAACTCCTGGAGGGTTTAGGGAAACCTTGCCTCTTCAAGGCCTTGCGATCCGCCCAGTACATCGGGCAGATTTAATTAACTGGTGAAAATCACAACAATTATTATTATTATTATTATTATTATGTGGATCCACCATTTACGTAGATGCCTGTTTTAAAACCATATTTATTATATCCACAAAGACCACTTTCTTCTTCACGTCCACCATCTCGAACAAACACCGACAGGCAAGCATTCTGTTCTTTGATGCAGACGAACCGCACGGGAAATAACCGCTCGTGTGATGACATGCTCTTTGACATGCGGAAATGTGCCTCACGCTTTCAAACCGCTCGTGTGAAGAGGGCCTTAGGGTAACCGTTAAATGTGCAGACAGAAGGAATGCCTCTGAACGGCCTCACAGACTCCAACGCCAGGCTATGGATCTCAAATTTAGCAATTTGTGAAAATCAACCTTTTTGACAAATCAGTGCAGTCTATTTGAACATTCTCAATAGAGGATAGTCTATTCATATCTGTTGTACATGTTATAATTATTATATGATCCTATTTCTTTTATGTGTATTATAGGATCCTATTTCATTTATGTGCATTGCGTCGTCTATACATTGGCGCTCATTGTGAGAATATAAACAAATGGTGTTTCAGTTTGGTAGCTCATTTACTCACTGCGTATATGGTACAGTATTATTCTCTATAGACTTTAGCTAAACTTTATCATCTATTATATGCTAGCAGCAAGTGGTTCATTAGCTAGCTGTGTATATTGTGAATTTATTAACTGACTCATATATGCTATTAGGAGTCGGTGTAATTTCATATTGAATTTATTTTGACTGCCGATGCAAATGCCATTTTATTTCTAATCGTGCTATCTTTCATTGCAGATATTATCATTGTCATGTGATGCCTTCCAATTGATAATAAACATTGCATAGACAAAAAGTGATTCTTATTTACTCAAAAAATGTTTTGGACCCTGATCACCAACTAGGCCTATAGTAGGCTTAAGTCTGTAACTTGATCTCGACATCAGGAAATTAATTCACAACCTATTTGTCGAACAATAAATAGTATTTTTAAGGAGACGTGTCCTTTATTAGGTTAGGTTAAGAAATTTAGTGTTAAAGTCTGAACATTTTACAAGTAGACCTATTCAATAACCAGTTTGCTACTTTTGTTTTTCCACTGTCCCAGTTTTTAGAATAAACTGATAAGAAAACGAGAAGTCTATTCTCAATTGCTTTCAGCCAAGTCAAAATTAAATTCTGAATGTGATTTTTTTCCTGCTGATAAGACAACTTCTGTATTTAAGCCATTGTTGTATTAATGTTTATAAAAGAAAAAACATAAAAAGGAAATTCAGGTCTATAGATACATATAGCGTACATTGCTATGTACTATGTATTCTTTTTGGACTTCCGACTTGAGATGTTTTTTTATACAAAATCAATGAAAATGAACTCAAAATTCTCAACCTTATCTCACAAAATATTAGAAATTATAATGACAATGACTGATAGAAATAATGATGAGAATAAAAATTACATAAAAATCATATTATATGCATTTTTATTTCCTGAAAGTGTAATTTCTGAAAGGGAAAGTCTGTTATTGATAAACATTTGAATATCTAAAAATATAAGAAATAAGAAAACATTTTTCTCAGGATACTTAAGCATTATCGTTATATGTATACAAATGAATCAGAGTGACAAAAACCTTTACCTAGAGCGCCTGAATTAAACGACTTGCGTAAATTAAATTCGTCCATAAATAGCAGCTCATATCAACAATGAACACCCTTAGCTAGAGCGTTTGAACAAAATGCCTCGCATGAATTTGACTCGTTTGCCAACAGCAGTCCATTTACCAGAGAAACCCTTTAACCTTATGCATTTTCAGCGGGAAATATTTGGCGCCTCATTGGCTGATTCTTTCTCAGCTCTGCTTGGCGATTGTTTGTGACGTCATGCAATCAAATTTCCATGAATGAATTCAACTTGGTAAGAGTGAAAACCCAATACTTATTGCAGGTAAATTTTGACTAAAAATTGATATTTTCACGGAAATAAACTTAAAATGAATAACAATTATGTAATAAATAGATAATGGATCTTGTTAAAGGGTAGGCTATAGACAAAATAAATACGTCATATTTGAAAGAATAATTGACTGTGATTTGGCTACGATGTTAAATGTGCGTGGGTTTGTCTATTAAGCTGTAGTAAGCGACGGTAACCACCAATCACAGAGTAGGAAGATATAGCCAATCAGAGGACTGGAATGTACCGCCAAGAGAGAGAGAGAGAGAGAGAGAGAGAGAGAGAGAGAGAGAGAGTTCCGGGGAGTTATGAGTTGCTGGTTGAAACACCAGCCCAAATTTCCCTAAAATCTTATTTAAACGCACTAAAGAAAACTTGAATAATATTACTCGGTCTATATATCCTTTAAGAAAAGGCGCGCTGAAACGCTCTATATTTTTTGGGCTTAACTCACATGCCTTCTTGCTCTTCCCGGATATTGGACTCATTTTTATTTTATTTTTTATTTTTAAGTGAATTAAATAGATATACTTTCTTCAAAATATATAGAAACAGCCACTTAACATATTTTTTTATAACGTTTTATCAGAAGGATAATTTCTGATTACCATATCATCATATTAAGAATTTGTGTCTCTGTGACGTCATAATGAGTAGGATGTATTTTGCAGCTTCTCTGAGTAACTAATTTAATCTCTTTGCTTGGTTTGAGTGAATTATTGAGTACCACGTGATAAAAACTTTTATCATATCAGGTTAAACAGTGAAGGAACTACACGACTATAGTTCATATTTTGTTACATATCAATTTTCATGTATAATTTAATTGAACAAATCATTGCCAAATCATTATCTTAGTTAACGACGTTATGTTTATTACTAACAATATACATATTTCAGATAAACTGCTACTTAAAAATTGGAACTTTTATGGAAACAAACAATTTGATAATAAATAAAATGGATCTTAAATATGATTTGTGAATTTAATTTGTCCGCTAACAGCAGCCTTAAATCAAAGGAATCTCTCTCTCGCCTTACGCATTCTAGCGGAAAATATCCGTTGTCTCATTGGCTGATTTGTCCTCTGCTATGATTGGTCGTTGTATGTGACGTCAAGCCATCGTATTTTAAGAAAAGTTTCAACTGGGTATGGGTGAAATACCTATATATATATATATTTCAGATAAATTTATGACTTAAACATTTAATTTTGATGGGAATAATCTTAAAATATTTATCAACTTACTAATAAAACATATAATGAATCTTGTTGAAGAGCATAAGTTGAATAAATACGTCATATTTGAAGGAATTACTTGCTTATGCTTTTGGCTACAACTTTAGATTGTGTGCGGGCGCGCGGGCGTGTGTGTGTGCGTGTGTAAAGCAGTAGTGACAGAAACGGAACCGTCAATCATGGCTGAGGAAGATTAGACCAATCAGAGGACAGGGATTCAGCGCAAGGATGACACACAAAATCGTGAAGCGTTCCACATTTTTAGCCGCATTCCTTTTAGTTTTACTGTGCAATAGTGCTAAAGGGAAAATATGTTAGTATAACAGGAGAGAACGTCTTTTTTCCACTTCTGATTTGGCCGACACTGCGTGACGCAGGTTCGAATCCATGGTAGCCTCTCGGATGAAGCATCAGTTGTGTGATGAATAAGTCAGACACTGTTAATGCATTTCTTTTACAGAGCAGCAGCTCAAAGAATTTTTATTATGAAATTATCTTATCCTCTGATGAATTGACTATATGTAGGCATATGTTAGTAATTTCTTTGTATGAAATATGCTCTATTCTTACAGCTTGGATAAAGTTTCATTAAAAGAGAGACACAAAAGACTTGAAGAATTATCGCCCAACAAGTTTACTCTCAGTAATATACGAAATATTTACAAAGATTATATTAGGAAGAATAGAAACGCTAGTGGCGGGGGAAATACACGCCGATACTCTATAAGTTCCATTTCTTTTGAATTCGAGACATTAGTATCGCAATTAATATTGATAAAATCGGTGTTATCATTTATTTACTTTTGTGTTATTTGTGCTTTGAATTATTTTGCATTTCTCCTGAGAATGTTAAAAAGTCTACTTCCATATTTTAGTCATTTTACATATTAAAGAGATTAGATTAGGTATTCCCAACTCGTACCTTTGCTTCTTTCATTAAGTGATTATGTATTAACTCTGCAGTGAAAAATAGAATTAGTTATTGGTCCCGTTAAGTGGATTTAAAGGTATAGATTATCCCAAGACACCAAGTTTAAATGAACTATAAGTGACGTTGGTAAGTGATAGTAGCAAGTGTACTTTTTCTTATTTGCTGCGAAGGTGCAAGATTCTCATTTTTGAATTATAGACAGTAGGCAGAATTTAGAGCAATAACAGCTGTTACAATTTCAGTGACATTGTCTGTAAAGTAATTCCCAGTCCAGCTTCTCACGAGGGTCGCTAGGAATGATTCGAAAAAGAGCTTAAGAATGAGGTGGCTTTAGTACTGACAAATCTACAGAAGAGTTTTAAAGAATTTACGTGGAAGTCAATTTTGATGGGCAGCAGGTCATTATAGAGAGAAGGTTTGCGACCTACAGCACCAATGCATTTACACTGATGATGTCTTGTTAGGAGATTTTCCCAAAACACGTTTCCAACTCTTTCAAAAATCTTCCACAAAACTAATTCATAGCAATACAAAGCCGAGAGTGTGAACCGTGACATTATTTCTTCTATAATCAAAGGGCCCAGTCTTCTTTGTTTAAATATATCCTTCTAAAACTATGACTAACTGCAATAGAAAGTATCTCAAAAATGATTTAGAGTTTATGAAGCTCATCATTATCAAATGTGCTAATGATGTGAATTGTCTAAAGGTAGAGGCTTGTCATTATCAATGTCAACACCACCACAGTGAACTACTGTAGTGTAGACCTTCCCTGGCTCTTCCCTCAATTAACAGCAAGTTTCCTTCAGCGGTTTACATTGTTCATAGGTAGAACTTCCGAAGTTTAAACTTGCAGCAAATGTTTTTATGTTGAACAGGCTGTCATAAGTGTCTTTTTATAATCTATATATGAAAGATATGTTTCAATATTGTTACTATTCTTAAAATGTTTTTATTGTAATTTTCATTACTTCCCATATAGTTTATTTATTTCCTTATTTCATGTCTTCGCTGGGGTATTTTCCTCTGCTGGAGCCCTTGGGCTTATAGTATCCTAATTTTCCAAATAGGGTTGTAGCTTGACTAGTAATAATAATAATAATAATAATAATAATAATAATAATAATAATAATAATAATAATAATAATAATAATAATAATAATAATATTAATACTAACTTGGTCGGCAACCATTAGAACGTACTTTCAGATGAGAGGCACATATACGTTAGGAAAAAGCTCTTTTCCCGACGGATTTCTAAATTGCAGTAATAGCCACCGTGATACACAAAGGGAATTCGGTTAATGAACTTCCAAAAGGAATTCCCGTGCACACTCCATGCAGTAATTGCTATGGAAATCACGGGAACATCATAATGTGCTGCAATAGAAAACAATCAGGAGAATGTCCCCTTTTTTGTTTTTTCAGCCGATTTTTATTATTTAAAGACAATTATAGTGATAATTTTCTTATGAAAATATTACAGAACAGTTTTTTTCTTTTATAAATCCTCCTTTTTATATGTATGTTCTTAAACTTATTGGCAGTAATAGTAAAGATTGTTATTTTTCATATACCTACATTGTTGAAGAAAAAAAAAAAATCCCCATCTTTTCCTGTTTAAATGAAAAATTTTGGCCAATCAACAATATAGTAGATTCTTTTTAATTTTCTTTTTTTTTTTGAAAATTTCATGGTTTGAGAAATCGGCCGTCATTTGCTTTTAAAGAAATTGTCTTCTTAACTTTATTATGTATTAGTATGGCCTTTGGGACCATAAAGACACAATAATAATATTTCATGGTTATCTACTAAGTAGTGATGAGTCTCTTCCCTCAAATCTAGAAATACAGTAAGAGAACGATGTTAATACAAGTTTATTATTATTATTATTATTATTATTATTATTATTATTATTATTATTATTATTATTATTATTATTATTATTATTATTATTATTATTAGTAGTAGTAGTAGTAGTAGTAATAGTAGTAGTATTCCTTAAACTATAACTCCAGATTTAAACGCAAGATGCTATAAGTCCAAGGGCTCCAACAGGGAAAAATAGCCCGGCAAGGAAAGGAAACAAGGAAGTGAATAAACTACAAGAGAAGTAATAAACAACCAAAATTAAGTATTCTATAAACAGTAGCATTATTGAATTAGATCTTTCATACACATAAAAAAAAAAACAAGAGGAAAAGAAATAAGATAAAACTAAAACTGTATATTCTCGTTAACGTACTTTCAGGGCAAATTTTACGCTTTAGCCATATTTAGTTATTGTCTCTGTCATCTTTTAACATATTCATAATATAAAAAATGTAAATACATGAACGAGAAAACAAAAAGATATGATGATTATAACCAAGAAACCAAGGCAACAAAATTTTACATTATAGTGCTATCAAAAAACAGAAAACTAAGAGCCTCGTATAAGGTGTTAGAGAGAATGGTTTATGGGAGACTAATACAAATGCATTTTCCTCAAACTCTTGAAGATAAAAATGAACAACTAAGTACTTTGCTCAAAAACGTGTTGCAGAAGGGACCGGATGTGCTTACGAAAATATATGAAAGGTATGTTTTATTCATAAAATTATTTTTTTTTTTATTAAAAATATAATTTGAAACATAATTATACATTATCCAAGATAAATGTAATAATATAAACTTCCAAATTCTAAGCAGAGGTTATGAGTCATACCACTTAAAATCTATTCTAGCTTTAATAGGTGGCCTATGTAGTTCATTCAGTACAGGGGTAGGCCTAATCATTTATTCTCGGCGGCGTGGGGACACTTTTTAGCAATCTTGGCTGTGTAGATTATCTCATACTAAGTCGGTCTGACTAAAAAGCGCCCGGGAGCCCCCGGGCTATGTAGAACCCACCGAGAAATGTAGAAAAAAAAGCACCCAGAGAAAATATATAACACCCGGGAGAAATCTGACTTTAGAATTATCAACAAATGATGATTGAAAGGAAAGACTTAAAAGATTTGTATTAAATATAGAATTATATGTGGTCTTACACACACACACACACACACACACACACACACACACACACACATATATATATATATATATATATATATATACATATACGCATATGTATATATATATATATATATATATATATATATATATATATACACATATATATATATATATATATATATATATATATATATATATATATATACACATACATATATATATATATATATATATATATATATATATATATATATATATATATATATATATATATATATATATGTGAAGAATTTTCTTCACTCTTCTTCTTTTAATCGTATTTTTAGCTCTCTTCTACTAATACTATAGCTACCCCTTAAACATTCTCTTCTACATTCAATTTCCTTTAACGAAACATAGGGAGGACTAATCTAAACTTGTTGACAGTGGCGCACGCCATGCTCGTGACGTCATAGCGTAGATACGCCACAGAGGGCCTTAGTGTAACCCCGGCGTATGTTGGTTCTTTCCTTAAACTACGTGGGTCGAGATTAAATTTCTAAACTGAATTTTAAATATAAATTTCAATACTGCTGAATTAATGCATCTTATATTTCTCAATACCAATTAAGGTTTGTTAATTTTAAGATGTATGCCCATTGCACCAGTCCATTGCTAATTAATCATTTTAAATATTAATTTTTAGCAAGCCAGAATAGGTAGGATTATTGTATATATAAACTCCCTTACAGCAGCAAGATTTCTCTAAAGTATTTAGTACAAAATCCTGCCTCCTCTGCACTCCTTGCAACAATATATTGCCCTGTCCTTTAGTCCCGATATGGCACCCCCAATGAAGTACCATGCGCATCAAGCTCTTCACCTGTCTGGAAAGGTGAAGCCAGGTGATCTCCTCGACCTTAGGGTTGAGCCCATTCAACTAGAAGCCGCCCTGGACGACTGACCTGCTTGGTTAGTGATCCCGTGCACCTCTGGCTCACCCCCCCCCTCTCTCCCAAAGCTCGACTCGCAAAGGATTGCTGCCGGTCGGAGAGATTGAGAAGAAGAGGACCCTGGTATACCATAGTTGTAGCCAACGTGAGAATTTTTGGGGTGAGCCAGGCAAGAGTGCAAGGTGCCAATTAGTGCGACGTCCAGGTCAACAGCTATCACGGGCATAGGACTGATCATCAAAGGAGTGCAGGTACTACATCAATGGCCATTTAGTTTTCCCCCACTTTTTCTTAGCTTAGACTAATTTTAACTTTATAGGGAACCTGGCTATTACACTATTCGGACTGTGTGCGGTGGGATTGTGTGTAAATATTTTTCCATTATTATTTCTTGCTTGGAGACTAACACAGTCTCTGGGTCACATGGGCCACGTGTCCGACCCCATTTCGATTTTTTATTATTGCAGACCACGTGTCTAACTAACTAATTTTCATCATTTTGAATTGCATTTTTATGATTCCATTTTGTCTTTGTTAAGATGTCCGTTTCTTTGATGTAAATTTGTGAATAAATCAATATTAGGTTAATTAAACCTCTTTAGTTTTTTTTGCTCCCTCATTTATTTAATGTTTAAACTGGGATTATTTAAAGAGTAAAACCTAAGTAAGTCTATAGGTGGTAACAGCGAGGAACTTTGCATTGATATATTTGCTTCGAAGGTAAAGATCCTTATCTTTAAACTTTTAAACTACTTTACATCACTGCTCCCATTTTGGATTGACGTAAAATACCTGTCCAGCATCTCATTGGGGTAGCTGGGACGGAGCCGGAACAGAGCCTGAGAATGAGATGACTATAGACCTGACAAAGCTAGAGTAGGCCATAAATTACATATATATTCTACGTGTGGAGTACTCCGGCCTCTGGACAGTAAAATTTCCCTTTTGTATTTAAGAGTGATGGTTAGTAAATTGTGACAGTAAAGTATTAGCAGGGTGTTTGTGCCCCGAGAGTAAGTGCTCATATCTTCCCCTGTTGAACTTTATGTAACTGTTATAAGGAGACTTTCCCGGACTAAGTTCCCACTCAGAACAAAACCATAAAAAATTTTCCACACACACACACACACACACACATATATATATATATATATATATATATATATATATATATACATATATATATATATATATTTATATATATATATATATATATATATATATATATATATAAATATATATATATATATATATATATATATATATATATATATATATATATATATACACTGTACATATATAAAGAATTTTTCTTCACTTCTTTCCTTTAGTATTTTGGGCTCGCTCTCAATATGGTAGCTACTCCTAACACTTCGTTCCCATACTTTTCATTTTCTTTACCAATACACGGGCAAACTGCTTTAAATTAACTGATCTCGTTGACAATACTGTACGCCATGTTCGTGACGTCACTAGGTTGGTTCCTTTCTTAAACTACTTTTATCGAGATAAATTATCACACTACAGTAGGTTTGAATATAATTTTAGGACTGCTGGCTCATATGCAGCTTATTTTATCTCTTCAGTACCAATTCAGGTTTAATTTATTTTTAAGATGAATGCCCATCGTACCAGCCCATTGCTAATTACCCATTTAAATAATTCATCTTTAGTATGTCAGAATAAGTGTGAATACTTTGAATGCATATTCCCTTAGAACTGCAAGATTTCTCTTTGTATTTTGCACAAAATCCTGCCTCCTACTCAATCCATACAACAATACAATGCCCTGTCTGAAAGTCCCGACTTGGAACCTCAACAAACACACCTGTCGGGAAATGACCCAGGGGACGGTTATTAACCGAAAATTCTGGTCATCGGCTCCGATTACGGGCCGAACAAGGGCAAGGCCCGTGCTAACAGGAATGGTTGGCTACAATACCACAACAACAACAACATCGGTCACTTCAGTTCTCACTCTCTGCACACCAGAGCAACTCACTGAAGCTGCAAAAAATGCAATCAGGAATACACCTGCGCCTCACACCTACTATACGGATGGATTAGTAGACCGTGCAATCCCTGCAGCTGCTGCTGTAGTTATCTTTACATCACGCCATAAAGAAAACTGGAGACTTTCCAACCATGCCTCCACACTTCAAACTGAACTAGTGGCCATTGCAAAAGCTCTAGAAAACTCTGCCAACCCACAAGATGGGAACACAACGATCCATACAGATTCCAGAGGAGTCATTCTGGCCCTCAGCAACAAGGAACCTGCAGAGAATGTTTACCTCATCACTGCAATTCAATTCTTAGCCTTGTTCTACCAAAACAACAACAGGCAAGTTACCTTGAATTGGATTCCAAGCCATACTGGAATCTCTGGCAACAACGAGGCCGATTACCTAGCCAAATCAGCCTTAATGTGCCAAACCCTTATCATTACTCTACAACCTTCATTAAAAACCATCAAGAATCAAATGGCTGCCTACTGCAACATCTGAAAGACTAGTGAAGTAAGGAGAGCCTTCTTAGATGGATCAAGATCTGCAAAGTGGTATATTGAAGTGACAAACATATTACCACACCCAATTGCAAGACAAACACCTTACCAGGACGCAGTAATCATCTGCAGACTGCAACTGGGATATCTATGCAACTGGCAAATTATCTTAGATAATGACGAAGACCCTGCAGCACAGCATAGACCTATAAGACCGTGCAAGTACTGTAATCAAGACACAGAAGAACCTCTACAGCACTATCTACAGCAATGTCAGGAAACAAGCCTACTTTGGCAGGATCTTAATCTCAATAATCCTGCAACTGCAACAGCAATTGTCAAACACATAATTGACAATCATAACACCCTCTCAGCCTTTCTCCGCAGCTACCCTCCACCGAGATAACGTTGCAACAACGCCAATGAGCAATCTAAGCGGCAACTGAAGAGAAACCTTCTTATCCCCCCTGCAATTTCTATGTTGGGAGCAGAACGATTGTTGGCGGCTGAGGGCAACAACTCGTACTCCTTATAAGGAGACAGTTTTGTCTTCCCGTCCTGTTTTCAGCTTGGAAATGGGGTCGGAGTCGTCGGCGGTCTTTTTGACCTCCAACATATCTTTCTCTCCTCTCAGCCAATCTCCCTTGCTGGAATCAGAACGGGTGCTGGCAGCTGAGGGCAATAACTTGTACTCCTTACAGTATAAGGAGACAGTTTTGCCTTCCCGTCCTTTTTTCCACGTTGAAGATGGGAACGGAGCCGTCGGCGGTCTTTTTGGTATCCAGCATCTTCTTCATCTTCAATCTCTCTTTTCCCAGTTCAGGCATCCATCCCAACCATCTTTGAAAGTCTCAATAAATAAAATCATAAGTAACCTTTATTTCTACTTTTTTTTTTAATATTCACAGGTACAGGAATTTTTTATTCCATCCTTCTCTACGACTAAAACTGCTACAATTCCCTCCTTTCAGCTCTCTCCCACTCAGCTGAAATCTCACACTATCCCTCTATCCCACAACTTAAGCTTAAACCACAGTGAAGTTTTTCACTTCACTTATATCAACATCGCCAACTAAAACTTTTCAACTCCTTCCCGAGCTCTCCTACTTATCGGGACTTACTACTATAACTAAGACTGGAGCCAGTGGGCTCATGGGAAGGCATCCCCTTCCCACAGTCAATTACTTCTTTCTCAAAACAACCCATCACAACCCAAAACCTATCCCAATATCCTAAAATAAATGTTGCAGAATATCCCCCACCCAACTACCTATCCCAATATATCCTACCAAAACACCTACGGGCTGCAAGATTGCAAAAACCCGTGTCTGGCCAAAAGGGCCAGGCAATCTTCAACAACAACAACAACAAGTTCTCACTCAGCTCCCACCCACTAAGAGAGGACCTTCTACCTGCTGCTGCTGCTGAGCTGCCTCGACTGCTGACCCCCTGCTGCCTCCCCTGCATTTTAGCTGCTGCTGTTTGCTGCCTTCTCCACGTAGCTGTTATTTTCGACTGAGATTCTCGGCTGAAATTATCAGCTGCCTTCAGAGATCGCCGCTGCCGTCGCCGATTTCGCCTGGATACCTGCCTGTAGGGGCTGCCTTATGCTACCCCTACTGTGTAGGCTGCTGTAGGGCGCCTTTCTGCGCCACTGTAAAGGGCCTTGCCCTCAAATTTGGCTGATCTTCAGCCCCCTTTCATAAGATATCTTTGACTCGCTACGCTTTTTTCTCTAACTATTCTAGCCTTTCACACTTACTAATAGATCCTCCTGTCGAAAATCCAGTAGGCGTTGTGGTCTTAAAAATCTGGTTAAAACATTCAGATTCAAAAACTTTCCACTCTCGCCGTCTGTGGCAAGTGGCATAGGGCTGCTAGGCTTAGCGCCTATAAGCCAAGGATAGGGATAGGTGCTAGGTGATAGGATCTTGCTAACCTGGCGTAGATAAGCCAGGAATTCAAAAGACAAAATAGTTTCAATAAAGCAATAGGAGTGTATTTTGTTTTATTCTACCCTAAACCTTCTTACCAGCAGGAGTAGACTGCTGGGCTGTCCGAGCGCTTGGAAAGCAGTAAGGAGGCTACCCAGCTGCTATTTGTGTAGGTTAGTATTTAGATAAACAGAAAGTTTCTGCACTGCTCTACTAATAGGCTAGATAGGGCCTCCCGAAATTAACCGTTCTTTTTCAGATTCTGTACTTTTCTTCTTTCTAACTCCTACTATAACTTTGTCTGGGGCCTTAGGGCTTAAAGGGTTGGACAACCCAACCAGACAAACTACCTGTCTTCTTTCCCCCCCCCACCCCGCTCTATGGACTTGGAAAGGAACTGATCATGGAAGAAATACAAGATATAGCTTGCGACCAACTGGATAGAAAAAGAGCTCAAGAAGACCTGGAACAGGACAAGGAGTCACAAGAATGGACCCAAGTGACCAGGGAAAAGAAGCTGGCTAAGAGAAACACTGCCCTCGCCCCTGCTGAAACCAGACCTCAAAACACTGAGGGAAACCCAAACTCAACTGGAGAAAACAAAACATAATTCTTCAGAGTTTTTGCTGGCAAATCCTCTGAGGCTTTCAAGGCTATTGCAGCCTTTGAGCAAAAACACATAAAGCTGAAAATAGTTGCAAAGCCAAGCTGGCAGGGGCAGTGAACCATCTCCACCAGGGACCCAAGAGCCCTGATTACTCTGAGAAGCACCTCAGATATCAAACTGCAGGAGCTCAGAGAGGGAGATAAAATCAAGAATGCTGTTGTAGTGGGCTACCCCACTGACATGATGGAAAGCCATCTTACAAAACTGCCCAATATAACTGCGGCAGAACGAATGACCAATAAAGCTGGCTACCTAACCAAAGCCATCCTAGTGACTTTTAAGGGACCTCACCCCAATAAAGTTGATCTGGACATCTTCAGAAGTTTGTGGGTTAAGAAATACTACCCAGATCCCCTAAGATGCTATAACTGTCAAATTTTGGCCACCACAAGGACAAGTGTCAGGCCAAAGTCCCCCCTTGTGCGGTGTGCAGCCAAAGGCACCCTACACAGGAGTGCATACATAAGAAGGCGGCAGGTATCCCTACAACACCTAAATGCCCAAATTCCAAAAAGGGCCACACTGCAATGGTTTGGGGATGCCCTGAAAGGGTAGCAAGGGTAATTGCTGCCCTCCTCAAGGAGAAAAGAGAAGAGCCGAGAGGAAGGATGGCTCCCAAACCTCTACCAAGAAGGAGGTTTTATTTTCAAGAAGAACTTAAGAAAAGCTCTAGAGCTATGTCCTCCTCTAGAGCCCCAACTTCAACATCTCAGGCCCCAAAACCAATGCCCAGAACCATTTTCATTAAGACCACACAGTCCTAAGAGAAAAACTTACTGACCTAGTCACCCAGGCTATGACTGGCAAAATCAATGCTGAAGCCATAGCAGCCAGCATTGATCAAGTCCTTATGGGTTTCATTTCCAAACCTAAGTTCTCCCCAACACCCCTTCTCATGCTGTCCAGGAGATCACCTCTCATACCACAAACTGCACACCTCCCACTCCATCTCCACAATCCCCCGTACCTTCCACGTCCGCCACACCAGACCCCACCCCTATCATCCCACTCACCCCATGCACCATCACTTCATCCACTCTCACTTCATCCACCTCCTCCACCCCATCCTCTGAGGTCAAGGCAATTACCTTTGCCCCTAGGGATCCCAGACAATTCATTTCAACTTACACACAGGAATAAGAGTCCTTAACTGGAACTCGGCTGGAGTAAGATCGAAAATGTCCTCCTTGATTGCAGTATGCAAAACAGAGGATATGGATGTAATCCTGTGACAAGAAACTTTTCTAACAACTGGAAAAAAATTCAGAATAGCAGGTTATAACGCCTACACCACACCACAGATAGGCACAGACAAAGGCTTAGCTACACTAGTCAAAACAACTATACCAACAACAAGGTTACACAACCCAATTCTTTGCGGTACCAATGTAGAGACACTGGCAGTAACAATAACATTGCTGAACCAAAAGTAGACATATACAAAATATACAGGAAGATAAACAGGGAAGACACAGGAGAGCTGCAATTCGCTCATGCAGAAAGAACACCAACACTTATGTGTGGGGATTTTAATGCACATCATCCTTTATTATCATCCCCATCAATAACAAACCCTTCAGGGGAACACATAGCCTTCGCCCTGGAGGAATTTGAAGGAGTCGCTTTCTAAACACAGGGCAACCTACACACTTAAGAGGAGGCAGACTAGATCTGACCTTTGCTACAACAGCAATAAGACATCTAACCAGATGGCGAGTGCACTCAACCCTGATTAGTGACCACTTTGCCATAGTAACAGAATTGGAGATACAACAATTGCCTCTAATTCCACCACCTCCACCAAGATGGAATCAAGACCTATCAGACTTGGTCTGATTTTAACAATCCTCCAGAGGACATAAATCAACTAGAGAAAGACCTAGTTGATGCATTTCCCAACGCAGCTAACAAAGCAATGCCCCTGAAGGCAGGAAGAGGTAACCACACATACAAGGACTCCTGGTACTACTTCCCAGAAGTAAGGAGACTAAAAAAAAGACTAAATAGGGTCACAAAAATATACAGAAGATCCACAGTCGAAAACAGAGAACTACTGCAAACAGTTAAAAATGAAACACAACAAAGAATCCATGAAATAAGAATAGAAAAATGGATGGAATGGTGTTCAAACTTATCACAGTACAAAACACTCACAGAGCTATGGAAATGGCTAAACAGAGTAGCCGGAAAAAAGAAAATTCCAATTGCAACACACCCACACCCACAAGAGGAGGCAGAAAGAATTGCAACAGCCTTTGCAAATAGAACATTATCAGCTAATCTCTCCCCTGAAACCAGAATGTTGCAAGAGCAACTAGCGCCAGCCAGGTGGAAAGAGATCAACACAGCCTGCCAGCTACAGGATGACACAGGCACCCCATACACAGTTGAGGAACTGAGAGCAGTACACAAGACAGGAAAAGACACTGAGCCATGAGCAGACAGGATCACCTATACAAAGATCAAACACATGGGTCCAGCAGGAGAAACCGCATTCCTGAAGTTGATAAACAGAACACACCTTGAGCACACAAGGCCTCAAGCCTGGAGGCAACAAGATACACAGCCAGTCCCAAAGCCAAAGGATCCAGAAAATCCCAGACCAATAGCCTTAGTATCCTATATGGAAAAGACAGGAGAAAAAATGGTCCTGAACAAAGTGAAATAAAAAATTGGCCCCCTACACAAGCAGCTATATGCATATCAGGAGGGAATTGGAACTTCTGAATGAATCACTGACGTTTTAAGCTGCATTAATCAAAAGAAGGCAACAATAGTTTTCATAGACTTTGAAAAAGCTTTTGAGCTTGCAAACCCAGCAGCAATGCTGCAATCAGTGGCCAGAAAAGGAGTTAAAGGTCACCTATTAGCATGGACTAAAAACTATGTGCTAGGAAGACAAGCTAGAGTAAAATTCCAAGGAGTAATTTCAACCTTTCAAGAATTGGAAAATGGCACACCATAAGAAGGGATTCTCAACCCCCTCCTATTCAGCATCCTCATGGAGAATATATCCTCACTCCAACTCCCTGAAGGAGTAGACACATTCATCTATGCGGATGATGTATGTGTAATTGCTCGAGGACCAATCAGAATGGTAAGAATGCAGAGACCACTTAATGCCATCAGTCACAGGTCCAATGAGCTGGGACTGAAAATAAACATTGGAAAAACCAAGGCTATGGCAATCAAAGCCCCAAACCCCCTGCACCCACTCACAATAGGAATGGAGGCCGTAGAGTGGGTGGACAGTTACACATACCTGGGAGTTGTAATAGACAAACAACTCACTTTCAAGGAGGAATTCAAATATCTCAAAGAAAAAGCAAATGCCATACTGGCAGCCATGAGTTACATGACTAAACTCAATGACGGAGCAAATGAGCATGTTCAAAAGAAATACTATCTAGCCTGTTACAGAGGGATAGTGGAATATGCCGCTCCAACCCTTACAAACAGATACTCAAAAAGCCTCAAAACAATGCCATGAGGCTAATGCTAGGAGCCTCAATATGGACAAGACTGTGCAACCTAAGGATGGAGACTGGACTACCATCCCTTGAAGACAGGATTGCACTAAGAAATGCATCCACAGTTGCATAGATGTTCCTCTCAGACAGAGACTCTATAACCAAAAAGAGGGTGAGAGAAGAACTATCAAAGCACCCTGAGGTTCAAACCCCAAGCTCCCATGGCAAAGACCATAACAATAACATAAAGAGCCTGGGCCTAACTGAAGATATCATGCAGCTAAGTCCAGACTCAGTGCAGGGTACACTGCACATTCCACCTTGGAAGAAACAAGTAGCAACCTACATATAAACTAAGCTTCCAAGAGCAAAAGAAGATTGCACAATGGAGGAACTTAGAAATGCAGCTCAGGCAGCAATTCGTTCAGCAGAAACAATAGGGGCACAGATCTACTATACTGACGGTACTGTAGACCCTGGAACCCAAACAGCGGGAGCTGCAGTTTTCTCCAGCAACTTCACAGCCTGCTGGAGGACATCCAACAATGTCTCCACCATGCAGACAGAGCTTGTTGCAATAAAACAAGCACTACAATACCCCATTGAAAATAAGGAAGGACCAGTAGTCATACATACTGATTTGAGATCCTCAATGCAAGCCTTGCAACAGGAAAAGAATAAAGAAAACAAGGCCCTGCTGGCTGATATTAAATCACTTTTGTATCAGCACAATGAAAGAAATAGACAAGTAACTCTAAACTGGATCCCAAGTCACATCAGGATACCAGGAAATGAGAAGGCTGATGAACTAGCCAAAAGCACCAGACACATACAAAGCGTACAGGTGCTAATACAGCCTGCACTGCAACAGATTAAAAACAAATTAAAGTCACATCTCAAAGACAATTTAATCAAGGAACTACACAAGTGGATAGGGAATGGCTCCCCCTCTGCCACATGGTACAAATGGGCCACGGAGCAAGAGCCTCCACCCATAGACAGATACACCCCAAGAGAGGAGGCTGTTTGTATACAAGGGCTCAGACTGGGATACAAGGCTAACTGGGAAGTCCTAGAAAACATTCAAAGACCGTGTGATCACTGTAATGTCACACCACAACAGGCCATCCTGCACTACCTACTAGAGTGTAGAGAAACAGCACAGCTGAGAGGTGATCTACAGGTAGACACCAACTCACCACAGGCCTGGCAGGCCGCGGCCACACTGGGAAAAGCAATTGTTGAAAACATAGAGAGACACAAACAATTGCTTTTAAGACTACCTCCGCCAAGGTAATGACCTCAGAATATCAATTTAACCATCTCATCCCCTCACCGTGAGGCCCTATTCACATCATATTCTGTATTTTCTGAACTTACTCTACTACTAAAAACTTTCTGCAGGGCCCCTAGGGAGTAAAGGGTTGGACAACCCCACCTGCAACCTTTCCCTACTATTCAAAGGCCTTACACCCCATCTTTCTATCTACCACTATCCGTGACATGATGGCCCTCTCTCACTACCAGTATCATCCCTACCCTGTTCACAGTTATCTCTACTACTGAAAACTTTTCAAATTTCCCAATAAATGATCAACCTACTTTACAATTTACAGGTTACCTACGGGCCGACTAAGGGAAAGGCCCGTGCCAACAAGAAGAGTTGGCTGTAATAAACAACGACGACGATGAACATCGGTCCCCATTCGTGCACTTCCCGCCCTTGTGACAGCACCACGACCAGACAGGTCGATATTGCTCACCTCAACTTTCCCCCACGTGTTCCTTCTAATCCAAACCGACCAGAAGAAGGATAGTTGTCCTATAGCCTATATGTGTGATCCTGAACGGACGAGAAGGGAGGAACATAGTGAGGGGTGAACCAGTCAAGTTTACTAAGGTGCAAACGATCCATTCAACGATCATTTTGTGGACAAAGGGCTTCTTGAAGTAAGAAGTGCAGGTAAATCATGTGGCCACTTGAAGTTTCCCCCAATTTTAGATTAGGTTAGACTTTAATTTTTACTTGATTTTACTGGCTTTTACATGATTCGGGCTGAGTGTGTGGGGTTGTGTGTTTGCATTTTGTTCTTAGAGACCAGTCCAGTCTCGGGTCACAGGATCACGTGTTTGTCCCCACTTTAATCATTTGCCAATGCATACCTCGAGTCACGCATATTTTGATTACCTTTTCTCTTTGTTGAAAGTTGTATTTTTCTATCGGTTTGTGTTTGTTTTAACCACTTTGCTGATGTTAAGATGTCCGTTTTATCGATGTAAATTTTGTGTAAAAAGATAACTTGATTAGGTTAATTACACCTCTTCTTATTTCTACTCCCTTCATTTATTTGATTGTGTCTAATAATAATATCTAATCTCGGGACAGTATACCCAATATATTGAAAGGAGTAAGTCTAAATAACTTAGGATTAGTAGAATTCATTCTCAGTGCTTCGAAGGTAAAGATCCTTATCTTTAACTTTCACTTCAATACCAATACATCCCTGCTCCCTCCATTGCCATTGTCTCCATTTATAACGCAAAGTTCCAGTCCAGCATCTCACTGGGTCCATGAGACGGATGTCACTGTTCTTAACAATTGTAATTCAAAATAAATTAAAGTTCAAGTGGCGGGGTAAGACAAACGTTACTTTGTATCTGACAACATGTATTTCATTAAGTAATTGATTACACGTCTCTGAGCACACTTAAGTTACTTGAAAGTCTACACAATCATCACTTATTCATAAAATAAGTGCTCTTATCAAACCTTGGTTAAGTCAAATTATTCTTGGAAGAACAAACGGTCAGGGAACGAAGGAATTATTACTTTACTTTACTTCAGAGTTTCTCTCACTTTTCTCTAAACTTTCTAAGTACAAAACTATCGGAGTATGGGTCTTGGCAGTGTAACTACAATAAAATCTTATCTGCTCCTCGTGAGATCTCAGGCCAGACTAACTGATAGGCCGCGGGCGTCGCTGGGCGTGACCCCATGGCGTCTTGAGAAGAAGACCAAATATGGTCATGCTTGAGGCGTTGTTCGTTATTCCAATCCGGTATTCTTTCGCTCTCTTGAGCCGTTTGCTCCCCCTAACAATCTGCAAAATAAGGAGAAGACAGAAGACACCCTTCGTCTGCAGTTTGACATAGAGACAGACTCTTGTTGCCAGTGGAAGCTGAGAAAGCACACACTCCCAGGCGAGCCAGCGAACTGAGGTCATTCACATGACCTCAAACAGAGATTCACAAACAAGGTGTACGTGACACGGAGCCGAAACAGCCTGAGAATGAGATGGCTTTAGAATTGACAAAGCTAAAGTAGGCCACCAAATTACTTTGATTTTAAGTGTGGATTTTTCAGGCCTCTGTACAGAGTACACTTCTCCCTTTAGAGTGAAGGTACGTGAACTACATCATCAAAGTTATTACCACGGTGTTTGTGCCCTGGGGTTTTAGATCTCCTTTCCCTCTCCTGCTGATCTTTACTTAAATGGCGTAGGGAGACTTTCCCGGATCAACAAACTCCCACTCAAAAAATGAAAAAATAATAATTTCTTCACAATACACACACACACACACACACACACACATATATATATATATATATATATATATATATATATATATATATATATATATATATAAATATATATATATATGTGTGTGTGTATATATATATATATATATATATATATATATATATATATATATGTACAGTATATATATATATATATATATATATATATATATATATATATATATATATATATATATATATATATATGTACAGTATATATATATATATATATATATATATATATATATATATATATATATATATATGTGTGTGTGTGTGTGTATACTGTATACTTTAATTCCTCAGAGACAGAGAAGGGAAAGGGAAATTAATATCTAAACTCTCAGTTCATTTGGACCTAGATGGAGAAATGACTATACGTTCCATCGTAGTCTTGTATACGCCATTTTAGTAAAATTTTATATTTTTGTATAATATAATAGATTTCACCACGAGATGGAAGGGACAATGCTGGAAAATCTTTAGGCAAAGATGATCTGTTGAATGCTCTTATAAATGTTGGCAAAAATAAACCTTTACTCACGAACATTCCAAGAGAAATTAAAAACAACTTTGGTTGTAATATTAACAATGCCAACAATGCAAAGAGAAGCTGAAGGGATAAATAGACAATACATGGATGATTGTAGAGTGTGGGGAAACGTTTCCTTAAAAACTCTTAGATTTCTACATAAACACGGAAAATTTTAATATTTTCACAACCCAGTCCAGCAAATATTTTAGTCTTAAAACGACTCTACACCAAATTAATAGAGATGCCCTGAATATCAGATGAATATCATGGATATAAATGATGCCGTTATATCTCAGTGTGTTTCTTTGTTATTCGAGTATCATCATGATGTACATAAAATAAATCATCTGACCTAAAACCTTCATTCCTTTTATCACATTCAGTGGCGGCTTGTGGCTAAAATCAGTGGGTGTGCTGCTCCAAAAAGAAAAGAAAAAAATGTACCCTTTGTTTTGATATTGTGTGGAAGAAAACAAAAAGGCATAAGGAAATGTATTAAAAAACTTGATAGAATCCTTAAAGAACAAAATCCAGCCAATTTTACTTACTGTAACGAAAATTGCTACTGTTCAAAGCTTGATCCTTTTACTTAAAAGTTAAATCCATTTCTCTTGTTTTAGTATAAACGAGGAGATTATTATTTTCTCCTGCAAGTGCATTTAGTCTTTCTGAATTCTTAGTGCTTCTTAGAAAAGTTTATAATAATAATAATAATCTAACTCTATATTTTACTACATTCAAGAATATAGTACACAGTTTTCTAGCACAACACCCGTGGAATAAATAAAAAGTATCTACCCTCCACTGATACGCAAAGGTTAGCACTGTGGGAATGACAGTGCTCTCTCTCCCTCTCAGCCAGTGGCTCAGATCCCTGTAGCTTCCTGTGGGCATGTGCACAACATGCAAACACCACAGCTGGAACTGTGAAGTGTACAGTTCCATACAAAGATTTTTTTATTTTTTCTAATTAAGTGAAGAATGGCTACTGACATTAAGCTTAAGGATTATATATAATACAAGTATAAGGAAAGAATTACAGAAAATTACAGAATATCATCAATAATAAATAATCAAATAACAATAGGGGGTGCTTCATTTCCACAGTATTTATTACGAGCCACCACTGACCACATTGCCATTGATATATCCACACTTCTAACTCCTGGGTGCCTTCTAAATGTCCCGTGCACTTTCTGATTCATCGGCCACTCCCGGGTGCTTTTAAGTGTGACCCATTAAACAGAGTTACTAGGCACAATTGAAAAATGAATGAGTGTTTTGAAGAGATATGGTAATATTTGGCGACGGAAGATAATAGTTTTTGAAAGATAACATTAATAATCTCTTTCCAAATCTTGGTAGAGAGGAATAGAGGATGACCTAGAATGTTCTTGTGAATGAGTTGGAAGAGTGTTAACATCAAGGATGTAGGTCTAAAGAAGTTATTAAAAATAGAAGTGATAACCCAATGAATATACGGGGCGATAGACACAGTACAGATACGTCTTTTGTGCAGGAATATGACTGGAGATCACGGGGTTGATATTGTGAAAGCAGTCTAAACAACTGGGATTCAGTGCTGCGTGTGTATGAATAATTAGAACGAGTTTGCCATAGAAATAAGTATCGTTTTCTATAGCACTTTATCAGAATTTTCTATGGTTCCCGTCCAGTCAAGTATTAGGATGGGTCATAGCCTCTGTAACTGCAACTCTGTGTGGCTTTTATGTTTAGGTTTCGACTTTTCCAATGTTGTTTTAGAGTTTGTTTAGTATTGATTTTCTCGTTTTTTACAATTTGGTTTTCGTAAAGGCCTTGGAGCATGTGATGCTCTTCTTATAATCTCCAATACTGAACAGAAATCCCTTGAAAGGGATATAATTTTACCGTCGATCTTCTTTGCCGGCGAGTATCCCGGCTTTGAAGCATGACAGTAACTCAGGGTGTATTGTCTTGTAGCCGACAATGTCATTGACAGAGGAATCGTTACTCCTCTGCCAGCTATGACATTGTCGGCAAAGGAAGCTAGTCTTCCCTAGTCTACAACCGAAAGTGGACAGCATAATTGCCGCCACCTTTCTCCCTTGTGGACTAGAAGACATGTATTATATCCGGCAATGTCACCGGCAGGGGAATTCTTATTCCCCTGCCGCCCATGACAGATTTGCAGCCGAAAGTAGGCGGCATACTTGCCGCCGCCTTTCTCCCCTGTAGACTATAAGACCCTTTCCCTCCCCCTTCTGTCCTTTAGTGCCAGCCTAGCCATCACAAATTTTCTTTGGCTGGTATTCTATAATCATCCCCGCTTGCCAGGCAGACTGAGTTACCGGCCCGGTTCCTACAAACGGCGGTTAGGTTACTGCCTTGACCAACTCCCTAACGGAAGCAAAGCTCCGGTAAAGGTTGAGCCGGCCCTGATGGCTGCTGATGGGAAACCCATTATACTGTTGAGAATTTTTCAGTCCTCTCTTGTGGACTGCCATCCACAAACCTTATAACCGGCATTACAACCGGCAACAGAAATTGTGGCTGGATGGAAGGTAGAATCAATGTATTCCTCCCCTTCCATGAGATTTCTCATTCTGGGAAGAAGGCTGTAGAAGGCAGTAGCCCCCTACACTCCCAATTATTTTACTAAACTATAATAATAAGGAGTCCTCCTTCCCATTCTTTCTCTCTCCCTATCAGTTAGTGTCCCCAGGCATTAGCCTAACCCGTTAGTATACCCGGTAAAACTACAGTAGATGACAATACAGTAGCCAGTATTCCTGCAGTATAACAATACAGCTGTTAGAAAACTACAGTATATAATGATACAGCAGTATAAATCTTTCCAACATACTCTGTGTATCCTTTCAGAGTCTATTGTTGAGACCGAATAAAATGCTGAGGTGAAGTATTGCTTCAACATCTTGATGAATCCTAGATCATTGGGACACCAATTATTACCGTTCAGTATTAACATTCTACAAGAGAAGGAGTTAGTGTAAATACTCACTGACTCCGGCTCTACGTACAAGAGTTATTCCAATCTGTATTTTCCCTAATAAGGAAATTAAAAATATTAATAATGTCGGAGGAAACACAGATATGTGTCTTTCCTACTTTTTTCTAGCTTACTATCCTAAGCTATTAAAAATAATAGCAAGTAATACTATTGTTAAGCATGTGTATTTATATTAATGATATAAATAACCTTATACTCATTTCACCCTTTCTTTCCTTACAGGAGGAGCCAAAGGTGAAGTGTGCAGTCGTGTTCTGCAACCATAAGAGTAAGGACTTTTGTGGGCATACGATGTGCAGTTCTCATGCCCCACTGCTCCATCGTAACTGAAACCCTGAAGTATTGAGACCCGAAGGGTTGCATCATCTGCTCGGCTCTGATGACCGAGGGATTTGGTAAAGATAGCCCTGAGACTACGGAGTCAAGGGATACAGCAAGACAAACTCTTCGGAGGTGGGTAAGAGGGTTCCAAAAGAACTCTCCGGGACCTTACCTACCTAATGAAGCTATGAGATGCCTTCTGTTCCCTAAGGCCCAATCCGACGAGGTTGTGCCCCAGGTACAAGTCAAGCCTCCCTTCATCCAGCTGACGATAGAGGCAGACATCAATAAGGCCTTCGAAGGCATGGACATCCATCAGGAACGGATGTCGAAGGTATCTACCGACACCGAAAAGGACCTTCTACAAGAAGACCCTGAATAAGAGGTGGCTCAACCACCTACGGAGGAAGAAAGATCCGTGTCATCGATAACAGAAGACCCTCAGTTTTCCGTGACGGCATAACAACCGGTGCCGTCAACCTCTTCAGCCCCAATTCCCCATCCTGAGGCGCTCCTAGAGTCGATTCAACAGATGATGGCAGTATTTCGCAAGGAACAACAGATTAAGCAAGATCTCAAAGAGACGAAGAAGGAAGTAAGAGAAGTGAAACGCCCAGGCGCTTTCAGGGGCTTTCCTAAGCCTATTAAGGTCTCTGACTTATCTCAATGCTCCGAAACCAACCCCTGGAGGTACACGGAGCAAATGCCTATGATGGATGGGAAGCTTTACATCTCCGAGAAGTTGGGGACCAAACCCCTTGAAGATCTCCAATTCTGGCCTAACCTATCGGCATACCCAGATTGTTACGTGAGACTGCGGGATGAACTAGCATCTCATGAGGAGACGGAACCAAAAGAAGTCATGGTCTTTGAGCATGACAAGGCACAGGCTCATCTGTCCAAGACCCTAAAGGGAGCCGGTTACACCAACTCCAAAGTTTCAGCTTTGAGCAAGAGGCATCCTACCTTCATTGCTCCTTCCTCCAGGTTTTCCCCTTTTCGGACAAAGCTCTTGACTGTGTGATAAAAGCAGTCGATGCGAGCAAACCATGCCTAATGCTAGAGGAATGCAGACCATTATCTCTAGCCATGCCTACCTGCGAGAAGGAATGGAACGAGGTCCATCTAACCTTCTCAGTCTCTAAACTGGATCCGGAGATAGCAAGTCAACAGTTCAATGAGAACCTTCCAAAACTGCCAGAGCATCTTTTGAGAAGGGAACAGGAGACAAAAGAGAGACTAGCCGCTTCTTTGTCTCTTCAGAACTGTATGGAAATGTGTGCAGGCCTTTCCAATACCCCAAATATGTACATGGTCTTAGCCAAGACTCACATGGGTACCCTGTCAAGGACATGTATGCCTTTGTCAGGTCCAGGAGGGCCTGTAGAGAGCATGTGTTTGCCGCAGCAATGGTCAAACATGAACCCAGGAAGCTGATCACTTCATGTAGTATCTGGGGCAAGGACTTCTTCCCAAAAGATGTGGTTCAGGAGGTCATTGTAAAAGCCGCCACGGAGAATACGAACCTTCTCCAGAAGTGGGGCATGTATTCCAAGAGGAAATCATCCTCAGACGCAGGTCCCCAACCTAAAAACAGGAAGACAAAGAAACCACGCAGGCCTGCACAACCTCCAACTATGACCATGACCACAGTGCCCCAAATTGTAGCTCAGCCGCAAACCACTTTCCAGATGGTGCCCCAGCAGCTAGTAGCTCAATCGCCGGTGTTCAATCCAGGCTTTGAGATGCACACAACTACCTTTCCTTTCAACCCAAAGGTAGAGGCTCAAAAAGAGGCTCCTCAAGAAACCCCTCAAGGGGGTAGACGAGGACGTGGTCATGGAAGTAAATCCTCAGGAACATCTCAGCAATGAGATAATCCAGGTAGGAGGAAGACTCTTCCATTTTCGGGATCGTTGGACCTTCGATCCCTGGGCCCACAGCCTAATTAAGAACGGACTCGGTTGGTAATGGAACAAAATTCCACCCCCTTTTCCTTAATTCTTCCAACACTCCACCCCCTTATTAGAAGAATATACCTCAGAACTCTTGAACAAAAAGGTAATGAAAATGAAGTCCATTAAATTCCAGGGAAGGCTGTTTTGTGTTCCCAAGAAGGACTTGGACAAACTCAGAGTCATTCTAGACTTGTTTCCACTCAACAAGTTCATCGAGAACAACAAGTTCCGGATGCTTACCTTACAACATATAAGGACCCTGTTACCAAAAGGGGCGTACACAGTCTCAATAGACCTGGCAGATGCTTACTGGCACCTACCAGTCAGCCGCCCCCTCTCCTCCTACCTAGGATTCAGGCTACAGAAGACGAAATATGCCTATACAGCCATGCCCTTTGGGCTAAACATAGCCCCGAGGATATTCACGAAACTTGCGGATACAATCATCCAACAACTACGCTTAGAAGGAATTCAGGTAGTGGCATACCTGGACGACTGGCTGGTGTGGGCACCATCCAAGACAGCCTGTCTACAAGCAGCCCCAAAGGTGATCCAGTTCCTAGAACACCTAAGCTTCAAGATCAACCACAAGAAGTCTCGCCTTTTTCCAGCTCAGGAGTTTCAATGGTTAGGAATCCATTGGAACTTGCAGTCACATCGTCTCTTCATTTCATCAAAGAAGAGGAGGGAGATAGCGGGATCTGTGAAGAGACTACTGAAACTCAAGATGATTTCAAGACACCAACAGGAAAGATTACTGGGCTCTCTGCAGTTCTCAGCAGTGACAGACCCAGTGCTAAAAGCACAACTAAAAGGTGCGTCAGGAGTCTGGAGAAGATACGCATCAAACGATCGAATAGATCAACAAAGATTGACACCGACCCTACTGCTAACGCTCCTAAGGCCGTGGTCAACAGTCAAGAGCCTAACAAGAACAATTCCCTTACAACCACCTCAACCTTCAGTGGTAATTCACATAGATGCCTCCCTGGAAGGATGGGGAGGCCATTCCCATCAAAGGAAAGTGCAAGGGAATTGGTCGCACCAGTTCAAAACTTTCCACATCAACATCTTGGAGGCTATGGCAGTCTTCCTAACGTTGAAGAAACTATCCCCTCACAGATCAGCCCACATCAGACTGGTCTTGGACAGCGAGGTGATAGTGAAATGTCTAAACCGACAAGGCTCGAGATCAACTCACATCAATCACTTGATGCTAGCCATCTTCCGCCTGGCAAGGAAGAGGAGATGGCATTTATCAGCAGTTCACCTGCAAGGGTTCTGCAATGTGATAGCGGATGCTCTATCCAGGCAAAAGCCGATAGAGACAGAATGGTCTCTAGACGCAGAATCATTCCCCTTCATCTTGGAAAAAGTTCCAGAACTGCAGATCGACCTCTTCGCAATGAGCGACAACAAGAAACTACCTCAATATGTAGGCCCTTACGAGAACCCTCAGGCAAAGGGTTCTCGATTGGAACAGATGGAATCAAATCTATCTGTTCCATCCAACAAACCTCCTGCTTAAGGTCCCCAACAAGCTAAGATCCTTCAGAGGAACAGCAGCAGTAGTGGCCCCCAAATGGCCCAGAAGCAATTGGTTCCCTCTAGTTCTAGAATTGAAACTGAAGCTGTTCCCTGTACCGAACCCAGATCTATCCCAACTGGTTCAGAAGTCGACTGTCTACACTTCATACTTGAGAACAAACAACCTACATCTCATGATTTTCTCACCTTAGCAGACAAGAAAAGGTTTGGGATCTCAAAAGACAACACCGACTTTATAGAAGAATACAAGTCAATGTCAAATAGAAGAAAATACGAATTGTCTTGGAAGAAATGGGTTTCCTTCATGAAAACAAAGAAACCGACAGAAATTTCCATAGATTTCTGCCTCTCCTTCTTCATCTACCTACACGAACAAGGCCTAGCTTCCACCACAATAACTGCATGTGAGTCAGATTTTACTACACCTCTTCTTTACGCCTTTTAGGTGGACCTTTCAAGTGAAATCTTCAATAAGATTCCGA
This sequence comes from Palaemon carinicauda, assembly GCF_036898095.1. Taxonomy (NCBI): domain Eukaryota; kingdom Metazoa; phylum Arthropoda; class Malacostraca; order Decapoda; family Palaemonidae; genus Palaemon; species Palaemon carinicauda. Next base: position 27,653,230 of record NC_090728.1, on the reverse strand, counting down.
AAGCATGTGCTAGACTCAAACCAGCAACCCCTCCGAAGCCCATATCATGGTCTTTGGACAATGTCTTGCACTATGCTTCGAACATGAACAACGAGGATTGCACACTAAAGGGTTTAACACAGAAAGCGATATTCCTGTCCGCTAGAGCCTCAGGTACTAGAGTTCGTGAAATAGTGGCCTTATCCAGAAACGAAGGCCATATTCAGTTCACAGAAAAGGGAGAACTGACTCTTTTCCCCAATACTACTTTTCTTGCCAAAAACAAGCTGCCCTCTGATGGAAGATGTCTCTCTATGTCCTGCAGACTGTCTTAATGTTTATCTTCGAAGAACTTCAGACTTCAAGGAGAGACAGCTCTTCCAAGGCGAAACCTCAGGATCCAACCTATCCCTAAAACAACTGAAGCCGAAACTCACCTACTTTATTCGCAGAGCGGATCCTGACAGTACACCCGCAGGTCACGATCCAAGAAAAGTTGCTTTTTCGTTGAACTTCTTTCAACACATTGAGTTTGATAGGCTCCACTCATATACGGGTTGGAAATCATCCAGAGTCTTCTATAAACATTATGCAAAGCAACTGCACGAGATAAAACACTTTGTGGTGGCGGCAGGTAGTGTCATAAAACCTGTTGTCTAGTGCTGCGATGAACAGTGGACTGTTTTGGGACTTAACAGTGTATTGGGTGAACAGGTGTTAGCACCTTCGAGTGTAATACCATTTAGTAAAAATCACTATGGTGATTTACGGACTATTCTATATAGGTGCATAATCTAACCAATAACAACAGGGCCATGTGAACATTTGTACATAGTGTTGAAGCATATCCAACATCTAAGTGAAATCAAACATATTAATTTCACAATATTGAGTGGCATTTACCAAATGAATTAATATATGTATATTCTTCCCTTACAGGTTAAAAATATATATATACCAAGATGTTCATATATGCACGTTAGATTCCTTCTACTGATACATTACCATTTGTTTTTGTTTTGTCTATGGAAATAAAAAACTTAAAGAATTTATCTGCGTCTTCTTCATCCTCAGAAGTAAGAATAAAATTGTCCAGAGCCTTTTATTTTCCTAAAATAAAAATCTTGTTAGTAGAATTTCCAAAGAACAACCAGGTAATCTCAAAGAAGTTTCCCTCTTGTTCCTACAGAAATACAAACTTTGAAACCTTATAGTCGAAGTCGACAATTTCCCTGCAAGGGCCAGGAAGCCCTAATTTAGTTCCAAACTTAGCGGATATGACAAATAACGGTAATGTCATATATATAAAGGTCTAAGAGACCATATAAGGAACTCATTCAAAGTAAAGGCCCTTATACAAATCCACAGATATAGTACTTTCAAGTAATTCTCTGGTAAACTTCCATTAGGACGACATGGCTGAGCCCAAAAAACGGATTTTGACCAAAGCGAAAAAATCTATTTTTTGGTGATATGGCCATGTCATCCTGATGGACCATCCCTTCTTTCAAAAGGAGAACATCAACTATATAATGAAAGACCACACCCGAAACTACTCTATCTGCGGCTATTCCTGCTTAAATGCAACAAGGAATAAGGCGCCGTAGTAGTACAGGGAGGGGATCCACCTGGTACCTTGATAACGGCTCCCCTTCATTCGCCACTCTTCCCCTCAAAGAGTAAAATCTAATCGGGGTGAAGATTACCATGTGTCGTATCAAAAAATAAGTCCCATGATATTATGTGATATCCTTAAAGATATATTAAGGATACTCGCGCCAGGAGTTAGAATTCTGGAGACCTATGGTTAATTCTCTGGGAGTATCACTGTAGCTAAATATCCCTTAGAAAGCTGCCTTAAGGAACCTTCTATCAGGACGACATGGCCATATCACGCAAAAATAGATTTTTCAATTTGCTCAAAATCCGTTTTGCTGTCAAGAATCACTCCTAAAATTTTGAAAGAGTCATACATATTTAAAGAAACTTTATCAATGTTAAGATCCATATGTTGAGGTGCCACTGTCCTTGACCTACCTACAATCATACTTTGAGTTTTGTTAGGATTCAACTTCTTACCACATAATTTGCATCATGTACTAATCTTAGCTAGATCTCTATTAAGGGATTCAGCAACCCCAGATCTACATTCAGGAGATGGAATTGATGCAAAGAGAGTAGCATCATTTGTTTGTTTTCTAGGCCAAACCACATGTCTTGTGTATATAATATGAAAAGTAACAGGCCAAGAACACTACCCCGATGAACACCAGGTATCACATTCCTATACTCACTGTGAGGCCCATCAACAACTCTGCCATCTATTACTTAAAACTTCAATAATGATGCCAAGAAACGACCCACCCACTCCCAACTGTTTGAGTTTGAAAACAAGGGCCTCATGATTAACACGGTCAAAGGCAGCACTGTAATTAAGGCCAATCATACGAACTTCTTGACCACAATCAAGGGATTTCTGTTCAGTATTGGAGATTATAAGAAGAGCATCACATGCTCCAAGGCCTTTACGAAAACCAAATTGTAAAAAACGAGAAAATCAATACTAAACAAACTCTAAAACAACATTGGAAAAGTCGAAACCTAAACATAAAAGCCACACAGAGTTGCAGTTACAGAGGCTATGACCCATCCTAAGACTTGACTGGACGGGAACCATAGAAAATTCTGATAAAGTGCTATAGAAAACGATACTTATTTCTATGGCAAACTCGTTCTAATTATTCATACACACGCAGCACTGAATCCCAGTTGTTTAGACTGCTTTCACAATATCAACCCCGTGATCTCCAGTCATATTCCTGCACAAAAGACGTATCTGTACTGTGTCTATCGCCCCGTATATTCATTGGGTTATCACTTCTATTTTTAATAACTTCTTTAGACCTACATCCTTGATGTTAACACTCTTCCAACTCATTCACAAGAACATTCTAGGTCATCCTCTATTCCTCTCTACCAAGATTTGGAAAGAGATTATTAATGTTATCTTTCAAAAACTATTATCTTCCGTCGCCAAATATTGCCATATCTCTTCAAAACACTCATTCATTTTTCAATTGTGCCTAGTAACTCTGTTTAATGGGTCACACTTAAAAGCACCCGGGAGTGGCCGATGAATCAGAAAGTGCACGGGACATTTAGAAGGCACCCAGGAGTTAGAAGTGTGGATATATCAATGGCAATGTGGTCAGTGGTGGCTCGTAATAAATACTATGGAAATGAAGCACCCCCTATTGTTATTTGATTATTTATTATTGATAATATTCTGTAATTTTCTGTAATTCTTTCCTTATACTTGTATTATATATAATCCTTAAGCTTAATGTCAGTAGCCATTCTTCACTTAATTAGAAAAAATAAAAAAATCTTTGTATGGAACTGTACACTTCACAGTTCCAGCTGTGGTGTTTGCATGTTGTGCACATGCCCACAGGAAGCTACAGGGATCTGAGCCACTGGCTGAGAGGGAGAGAGAGCACTGTCATTCCCACAGTGCTAACCTTTGCGTATCAGTGGAGGGTAGATACTTTTTATTTATTCCACGGGTGTTGTGCTAGAAAACTGTGTACTATATTCTTGAATGTAGTAAAATATAGAGTTAGATTATTATTATTATTATAAACTTTTCTAAGAAGCACTAAGAATTCAGAAAGACTAAATGCACTTGCAGGAGAAAATAATAATCTCCTCGTTTATACTAAAACAAGAGAAATGGATTTAACTTTTAAGTAAAAGGATCAAGCTTTGAACAGTAGCAATTTTCGTTACAGTAAGTAAAATTGGCTGGATTTTGTTCTTTAAGGATTCTATCAAGTTTTTTAATACATTTCCTTATGCCTTTTTGTTTTCTTCCACACAATATCAAAACAAAGGGTACATTTTTTTCTTTTCTTTTTGGAGCAGCACACCCACTGATTTTAGCCACAAGCCGCCACTGAATGTGATAAAAGGAATGAAGGTTTTAGGTCAGATGATTTATTTTATGTACATCATGATGATACTCGAATAACAAAGAAACACACTGAGATATAACGGCATCATTTATATCCATGATATTCATCTGATATTCAGGGCATCTCTATTAATTTGGTGTAGAGTCGTTTTAAGACTAAAATATTTGCTGGACTGGGTTGTGAAAATATTAAAATTTTCCGTGTTTATGTAGAAATCTAAGAGTTTTTAAGGAAACGTTTCCCCACACTCTACAATCATCCATGTATTGTCTATTTATCCCTTCAGCTTCTCTTTGCATTGTTGGCATTGTTAATAATACAACCAAAGTTGTTTTTAATTCCTCTTGGAATGTTCGTGAGTAAAGGTTTATTTTTGCCAACATTTATAAGAGCATTCAACAGATCATCTTTGCCTAAAGATTTTCCAGCATTGTCCCTTCCATCTCGTGGTGAAATCTATTATATTATACAAAAATATAAAATTTTACTAAAATGGCGTATACAAGACTACGATGGAACGTATAATCATTTCTCCATCTAGGTCCAAATGAACTGAGAGTTTAGATATTAATTTCCCTTTCCCTTCTCTGTCTCTGAGGAATTAAAGTATACAGTATATATATACACACACACACACACACACACACACACACACACACACACATATATATATATATATATATATATATATATATATATATATATATATATATATATTGTGAAGATATTATTATTTTTTCATTTTTTGAGTGGGAGTTTGTTGATCCGGGAAAGTCTCCCTACGCCATTTAAGTAAAGATCAGCAGGAGAGGGAAAGGAGATCTAAAACCCCAGGGCACAAACACCGTGGTAATAACTTTGATGATGTAGTTCACGTACCTTCACTCTAAATGGAGAAGTGTACTCTGTACAGGGGCCTGAAAAATCCACACTTAAAATCAAAGTAATTTGGTGGCCTACTTAAGCTTTGTCAATTCTAAAGCCATCTCACTCTCAGGTTGTTTCGGCTCCGTGTCACGTACACCTTGTTTGTGAATCTCTGTTTGAGGTCATGTGAATGACCTCAGTTCGCTGGCTCGCCTGGGAGTGTGTGCTTTCTCAGCTTCCACTGGCAACAAGAGTCTGTCTCTATGTAAAACTGCAGACGAAGGGGATGACAGTGCTTCGCTTAACACACCTAAATTATGTTAATTTAACTGTGAGAAGGGAGCTAAAAATTATACACAGTAAAGATTAGATACTGAACTTTCCAGAGGATGAAGATGCTAGAGATGGCATGATAATATTCCTTAAAAACAGTAACAACACCGAGAGAAACGTGGGAGAGCACCGTGCTTAAATGCTACATTGAAAGGTATAAGGCGCCTTAGTAGTACTGGGAGGGGGTCCACCGGGTACCTTGATAATGGCTCCCCTTCATTCGCCACTCTTCCCCCTTAAAGAGTAAAATCTATTCGGGGTGAAGATTGCCATGTGTCGTATAAAAAAATATGTCCCCTGATATTATGCGATATCCTTAAAGATATATTAAGGATACTAACGCCAGGAGTTAGAATTCTGGAGACCTATGGCTAATTCTCTGGGAGTATCACTGTAGCTAAATATCCCTTAGAAAGCTGCCTTAAGGAACCTTCCATCAGGACGACATGACTGAGCCCAAAAATTTACTTTTGAGAAACACATTAGGTCTGTGTCATCTTCAATTTCACAAAAAAAAAAAAAAAAAAAAAAAATGGCTTATTGAGAAAGTCTTAAGATTTTTGGTGATCAATCTATTCTGAAGAAGTGTTTTAATTCTTTCATTCTACCTTGTTTCGAGTATTGTTCTCCTGTCTGGTCTTCAGCTGCTGATTTCTCATCTTAATTTGCTGGACAGGAACTTATGATCTATTAGATTTCTTAATCCTGATCTAGATATTAATCTCTGGCACCGTCGTTCAGTTAGTTCATTATGCATCTTACATAAGATTTTTTTTATATTTCTGTCCACCCCTACCTTCAGATCTTCCCGGACAGTTCCATCCTGTTCGTAATATTAGACATGCACTTCATTCTAGTAGTCATGAGGCTCAATACTACACAGTACTCTAGAAGTTTTATTCCAACTGTGATCAAGTTGTGTAATGATCATCTTAATCTGGTAATTGATTCAGTAGAACTTCAAAAGTTCAAACTAGCAGCAAATGTTTTTATGCTGAACGGGCTGACACAAGTACTTTTATAGTTTATGTGTTATTAATGTTTTTTAAATATTTTACTTTAATTGTTCTATTTCCTTATTTCCTTTCCTCACTGAGCTATTTTTCCCTGTTAGAGCCCTTAGGCTCTAACAGGTTGTAGCTAGCTTAGTTAGTAACAATAATAATAATAATAATAATAATAATAATAATAATAATAATAATGATAATAATAATTATAATAATAATAATAATAATAATAATAATAATAATAATAGTTATAATAATAATAATAATAATAATAATAATAATAATAATAATAATAATAATAATAATAATAACAATAATAATGTTTGTTTCCTTATTCTTAATCTCAAACAATAGCAGGCTTTTTATTGTATGTTCTTTCTTTTCTTTGTGTGGTTTCATCAGTAGAATGCTCTCATTTCTTATGTTGTTTAGATTTTGCAGTCTTATAAGAAGTGCATCAAAGTTTTTTCTTCCTCTTCACATAATTTTCATTTTGTACCTACACTTTAGAATTTCTTCCTCCACTGCAGATGCATTGTGTGGGTGCATGCTCTAAAAAGTGGAGCTGAATCTTGTCCATTTCCATAAATGTTTTCTCCTTTCTATATATTTGGTTTCCATCTTAAATAGAAATGTGGTGTCATTTTGACTTTTATAATCTTCTTCCATTTACTTCTCCAATGATTTTATTATTTTGTCTAGATCTTTTACATCCAGGAGCCCATAAATATTCAAGTTCAAAACTTGAAGATAGTCTATTCCTTAATTACCCTTACCCATATCATGTGGTGTTTTTCAAAAAGACTAAGAAAAATTTCTTTCACCAATGCATTTCCTATTATCTTTTATGATATATCTCACATGAATGCGTTTTGTTTTCATATCTCTAGTGTAGTAATATTAGGATGGAACTTCTGCTTTTAATACACTGATTGGTGTATACTGTGACGGACCGAGAGAGGCTGTGACTAAGAAGGCAGGATGAAAGCAACTGATGTACATAAAGTCCAGGCAAAAAGGACATAAAAACATAACAGGCTATTTCATGTTCAACCAACAATCGGTTCTATTAACAGTTACCGGTGGGAAAAACAGACATGTTTATTCAAGTCCTTATCATTGCGAGGGGAGAGCGAAGATACAAAGCATAATATATATACAAAAAAGGAAATGTCATTACTATGTACGATTGTGTGACACACAGTTGGTACATGGCTCCCCCCCCTAAAAATGATATACTGAACATGTTAAATAGGGCGCCCTGATCTAGAGAGGCGAACTGTAGGTGGGTCATCTGGCAGGAGATAAACAGGTTTTAGATGATCAATGGAGACCCAGTCTTCTTTGCCACGAATGTTTATTAGGAATACGTTCGGACTGTGTCGGATCACAAGGAAAGGGCCCTTGTAAGGGGGCGTTAGTGGTGGCTTGCTAGTGTTGTTGCGCAGGAAGACGTGCGTTGCAGAGTGCAAGCCTGTCGATATTTGATGCTTTGCTGGGGGCTTGTAAGTCTGGCGGCATGGAGTAAATTTTCCCACGACGTGACGTATGCTCTGGAGATCGTCGGAGGAGGTTGTAGAAGGAAAAAATTCGGCAGGGACGACCAACGGGTCACCATGCACTATTTCTGCTGCTGAGACGTCGAGGGTGTCTTTAGGAGTGGTCCTTAGTCCCAGTAGGACCCAGGGAAGCTGGGTAAACCAGTTGGAATCCTTGCAGCTGGACATCAAAGCTGCTTTGAGGGTGCGATGAAAACGTTCAACCATTCTATTGGCAGCGGGGTTGTAGGCAGCTGTCTGATGTAGGGTAATAACCAGAAGATTCGCTAATGATGTCCATAATTGAGTGGTGAAAGTGGTACCCCTGTCAGAAGTAATATGGTTGCAATCCATCCTGAGAGTAAGGCAGATGTACATGAGGCGGACGTTGCAGTTTCCATGGGAATGGATTCAGGCCAACGAGTGGAGCAGTCGATGTCGGTAAACAGGTAACGATGTCCTTATGATGTGAGTAGGGGGCCTACAATGTTGACGTGAATGTGGGCGAAACGACGCTGAGGTTGAGGAAAGGTGCCCATTCCGGAATCCGTGTTTCGATGTACTTTGGAAGTTTGGCAATAAGTACAGGCACTGACTCAATCCTTAGCATCCTTAGAAATGCCGTGCCAAATGAACTTCATCTTTAGCAGCTGTGCAGTAGAATGGCACGAGGGAGGTTAAAGGCCGTGAATGAAATCAAACACCTGTTGACGTATGGGAGCAGGAATCCAAGGTCGTGGTCTACCAGTACTGACGTCACAGAGGAGGGTGGTGTTGGAGTCGTTGAGGGGGATGTCTTCCCAATGGAGGGATGTGCAGGATGTCCTACATGCTTGATACTCTGGATCCTGTCGTAGGGCTTCAGCCAAGGCGTTGTAATCCAATCCCAGTTGAACGGCAGCCAACGTGTTTCTTGACAGGGCATCGGCAACGGGATTCATTTTCCCAGGGATGTGTTGAAGGATGCAATTGTATTCAGCTACGGTGGAGAGATGTCGGCGTTGACGGGCGGACCAGGCGTCAGACTGTCGAGTGAAGACGTGCACCAGAGGCATGTGGTCTGTGCGAATGACGAAGGTCGTACCTTCTAAGAAATGGCGAAAGTGACGGACAGCCAAGTGCACCACCAGCAATTCTCGATCGAAGGTAGAATAACCTGATTCTGCCTTGGACAGTTTTCTTCTGAAGAAGGCCAATGGTCGGGGCGAGCCGTTGACCACCTGTTCGAGTACTGCACCAATAGCGACGTTGCTGGCATCGATGGAGAGAAGGAGAGGGGCATGTGGGATAGGAAAAGTGAGAGCAGCAGTAGTTGATAGGGCCTTCTTTGCATTGCAGAAGGCCTCTTCTTGAAGGGGAACCCACTTCAGGTCCTTTGGCTTACCCTTGAGGGAGGCATAGAGGGGAACAAGAGTGGCGGCAATGGCTGGCAGAAAACGGCGATAATAGTTGATCATGCCCAAGAATTCCTGCAGAGCTTTGATGGTCGAGGGCGTTGGGAAGTTCTGAACGGCTGTTACCTTCTCAGGGAGGGGATGGACTCCTTCAGGAGTGATGCGGTGCCCTAAGAATGACACTTCGTTGGCGCCAAAGGTACACTTGTCGTACCGGACTACAAGGCCATTTTGTTGCAGGCGGTTGAGCACGATGCACTGGTGATGGAGGTGTTCCTCTTTTAAGGAAGAGAACACAAGTATGTCGTCCACATAACATACACAGAAGGGGGGGTCCCCTAAGATGCCATCCATTACGAAGGCCAAAACAGGAGTAATTGAAGGTATATGTACCAAACGGAGTGGTGATGGCGGTCTTGGGGAAGTCTTCTGGGTTCCTAGGCACCTGATAATACTTCTTCAGGAGGTCGAGCGGGAGGAAAACCTTCACTTTGTGCAGGTAGGAGGTCACGTCGGCGATGTTTGGGAGGGGGTAGTGATCTGGTTCTGTTTGCATGTTCAGGCGCCTGTATTCCCCGCACGGATGGAGGGAGCCATCTTTCTTCAGAACGATGTGTAAGGGTGATGACCATGGGCTGGAGGCCTTTTGGCAAAGGCCCATTTCCTCCATTTCGGCGTACATCTGTTTGGTGGCCGCTAATCGATCCGGTGCCAGACGTCTGAAATTTGCAAAGACTGGGGGTCCCGTCATCTTGATATGATGATAAATACAGTTCTTAGCAGGAGTTATGGGCGTTTGGCGAAGTTCTGGACGGAAACTTCCGGGTACGGCGTGAGAAGGTGGGCATGGGCATCCGTGGGTGCGCTGATGTGGAGAGCGAGGTTGGAGGGGATGGGTTGAAGAGGTGTCGACAAGTACGGATCTGCGTTGACCAATCGTCGGTAGGCGACATCGACCAGAAGGTGGAAATGAGAGAGGAAATCTGCACCGAGGATTGGCAATGTAACGTCAGCAATGAGAAACTTCCAATTAAATTTACCGTTTTCAAACGATAATGTTAGGTTCTCGTAACCGTAGGTGGGTATCACAGATCCGTTGTCATCTACCAGGCGGATGTCGGCAGATGTAGACAGACTACGTCGTGTCATGAAGAGTTCTCTTGGCAAAAGAGAATGACAAGCACCCGTGTCTACCAAAAATCGCATGCCCGTTCCTGCATCATGTAAAAAGAAAAGACTAGAAACACGGGAAGCTACCGCCACGAGCGATGGCCTACTTACACGTTTTTTGGCCACTGACAATCCTTGGCACATTTTTTCGCTGGTGCCCTGAATCTGTAGTGGTATTAGCAAAACTGCGGCTGATGGGCGGCAGTAAGTGGCTGTAGAAGTCGTTGGTTGGGGTGTGAGTGAGTGGTGGGTGATGGGTGGCTTTGTCGCAGCTCCGGCCCGTCACGGGGTAGGCGTGTATGTCCTACGGCATTCACGTCAGCTTCGATTGACGTTAAATAGGCGTCTTCTTTGTCGGGAGTGGAGGTGTTGATGGAGGTCTTGAAGGTCGTGAAGTGGCTATTAATAAGGGCGTCGGCTTTGGTCATCAAGTCCTTTATGGGTAAACTATCGACATTGGGTATCGCAGCACGTTCAGGTTCAGGTAAACGGTGTATCCAAAGGGCATGAAGTAGGTTCACCTCACGGGAGAGCCGTCTGCGGCAGGTTGCAGGCGAGCGATACTGCTCATATCCCTGAGGGCGAGCGAAGCCCTTTGGTCCCCCAACGATTGTTGAGAGAGCTGGAAAAGCTTTGCTATACGGGCGGCTGGCGATGACGAGTACTGCTGCAGATGGTATGTTTTGAAGGTGTCATACGCTATTGGGGGGTCTACTTGTTCACAAAGCCAGTCGAATATTTCCGGGAAGGTGTCCTCGGGTATCGCCGCGAGAACATAATCTGCTTTGCTGGTTGAGCGAGTCACGCCCTTGATGCGGAACAGGACTTCTGCACGCTGAAACCAAGCAAACACCTCTCCGCTGGCGAATGACAAAAGTTTCAATGGGGCGGCGCCAACTTCCGTAGAGTCCGCCATAGTACCAATGACGGGGGATAGGTGGGGGTGGAAGGCGGGAGGAACGAGTCGACCTCCGGGGTCAACAATGTGACGGGCCGAGAGAGGCTGTGACTAAGAAGCCAGGATAAAAGCAACTGAGTAACTTTATTACAGAACATTGGTTTATATATACATAAAATCCAGGCAAAAAGGACATAAAAACATAACAGGCAATTTCATGTTCAACCGACAACCGGTTCAGTTAACAGTTAGCGGTGAGAAAAACAGACCTGTTTATTCAGGTTCTTATCAGTGCGAGGGGAGAGCGAAGATACAAAGCATAATATATATAAAAAAAAGAAATGTCGTTACTATGTACGATCGTGTGACACACGGTTGGTAAAGTACTTAGAAGCTCTTAATATTAATCTATAATTTTTTTTTAATATTTGTAACTTATCTATTGCCTTTTTAGTTAGATGGATTGCCTCTATTGAGTGCAGGATACTTGGGAGGGCCACCCTTTTGCTCTCTTTAGCTTAATGCAACTTCTAGCTGATATGGAGACTGTCTGGTTTATGAATTTTATTGTTTTATGAAACATTTATTCTTTATGTTCTTTGAAGAAATTTCTCTTCTTCGAAATTGTTGTTCTTTGGTATTTTATTGAGCTAACTCCCTAGATATCTTTAAATTTTGGTGTTTGGAATTTTATTTTGATATGGGAGTATGTTGATTTTTTCTATATTTATTTCAGGTGCACATCCACTGGCAATGAAAATCAGCACCTTTGTGCTTTTTTTGCATCTTCTGTATTATGTCTAATCTATAACCCGTCATTTGCAAGGAAATGGTTACAATTCTGCTCATCAAATTATGAATCAACTTGTGGTTTTGCGCCAGAGTTCTTAGACTGATCCAAAGAAAAATTAATTGTAGACGTCACAAAGGGAAAAGTTGAAACCGCATAGACATCTGTAAGGGCGATCCAATTCTGCGTCTTCTACCCACTATACTATCAAACCCTGTAATGTCGAAGATGAGCAGTGATAAGTTTTAATAATCTCTCATAGACCCTTCAAGGAAATTTTCTTTTACTTACCTTCATTAGATTGATGTTACTTAGCAAACATTTGAATAATTTATTACGAGAACACTCTGACAATGAAGAAACGTGCAATGAAAGGAAATAGCTGATATCGAATCCCGTGTGAAAATTTTTCCTATATCGACGTTTCTTACTCTTCCAATTTTTCTTACAACAGCAAAGATTTCAGCCCCATTTAGTATTTAACTGTTGAATAATAGACAAACCCCTGCGCAGTAACGCCGATGAAGGTTCAAAACCGATGTATTGAGCCACATTACACACATCACGACATTCATACTAATCAATCACGCGCTCCTTCCTGAATATTGAAATACCTCCTTTTTAGTGACATTTTCATTGCATCTATCCAGCCCCTTCTAGGATTTCCTCTCTTTCTTCTTTTTAATAATTTAGAATATTAGACACTATTTTTTTAGTAAGCTTTCAATACCATTCTCTTCAGAATTTGATTCATCCTTTCACACATGTTAAACATTTTACCACTTATGTATACCTTCCCATTTCCTACTATTTCAGTTCTTATGTCACTTATGCTAGCAAACAATTCATATCTGCATTTACATCCTTTATTTGTTTTTTATTTCTATTCACTTTCATAGAGTAGAGTAAGCATAATAATCCATTCATACAATCCAACATCGACTTCCATAGACATTTCAAGCATTTTCCAAATATGTTGCACATCCTGATACCTTCTTTGCCTTATCTATTACTTAACTCCCATTTCTTATCCTATCATAATTCGACATTTTTATTCTCTGATACTAACAATACTATGTTACTTCTACTCTTACCCTCTCCATAAGAATATTTGTTGCTCTATCTTCTTGGTTTCTATTTTCCCTCAAAACCTTAATTTTGATAAAATATATTCTTTCAAAGTCTTCCACCAGTCTCTAGAATTTTCTTTGATATCCCTAATCAGCATTACACCATTCACAAACATTGGTCATTTAACACTATTTACTGCCTATTCTTATCTGTCTGCTTGGCTTCTAAATCTGATGCCCTTCCTTTCTCTGACTTCTTGCAGCACCCCATCTATAAAGATATTACAGAAGTCACGGACACCACAAACCCTTGTCCGATCCTTGTCTTCATACCTAAGCATTTACTCTTTCAATTATATAATTCATCACGTACTTCACTTTCATAATTAAACCTCAATGTTGTTCCCGACTATTTATCTTCTACATCATGCACATCCACAAACTCTCAAATTGTCTCTCTGTTGATTATATCATGAACTTCTACATCTACGCATGCAAAGTACAACTTTTCCGTTTATATTGGAATTTGTCAAATAACAGCTTCATAGGACACAAATAATTATTACGTAAGGGTTGTGGTGGCCGATGTGGTAACGTCCCTAACTAGTGAACGCCAGACTAGGGTTCAAGTCCCACTCAAACTCGTTAGTTTCTTTTGTCGCTGCAACCTCTCCATCCTTGTGAGCTAAGGGTGGGGGGTTTGGGGGAGCTTATAGGTTTATCTACTGAGTCAATAGGTCTACTACTGAGTCATCAGTAGCCATTGCCTGGCCCTCCTTGGTCCTAGCTTGGGTGGAGAGGGAGCATGGGCACTGGCCATATGAATATATGGTCAGTCTCTAGGGCAGTTTCCTGCTCGATAGGGTAATGCCACTGTCCCTTGCCTCTGCCATTCATGAGTGGCCTTTAAACCCTTAAACATAGTTCTTCCCCAAACCATCCTCTTATCACCTGTCTTACTTTTCCAATGAAAATTCTATCATACGTCTTTCACGACCTTCCCCTTAATAGACAGGCCTTATTTGGGCTGAACGGCCAACCATTTATACTTTCTTTTCGTGATGCAGAATTTTTCTTATAATTCTATTAACATCATGTATCTTTTTCTTTTCCATCCCTTTAATTATCATGCTAACGTCTTCAACAGTCCCTTCATCAAACATCTCCAAAAATATTTCAAACTTTTCTTTTTTAATTTTGAAGCAGTTGGGTCTGTCTCTTTTCACATTTAAAAATCTTCCAACTATTCACTCCATAAATTCAGGGCTACAGGCTCTTCAGACCGCATTGCTTTGTTTTTATCTTCAATCTAGCATACATAATTCTACCCATTAATTTTCTCTCTGCGTTTAAATCCTCTCAGGAAAACTTTTAATTCTTCGTGAGGTCCTTGCTCATCTGTTCTACAAATGATATTTTATTACAATATTGATTTAACATTGGTTATCAATGATTACTGCAATCGTACATACTCTCTCCGAGTCTTTGAGTTGGACTGACGTAACTTGGCATCATATATAATGCGAAAGAAAAAGAGGAACATCGTTATAAAAGATTCTAATCTCATTTTACGTAATACAAAACAGCCGGCATGTCTTCTTTTTCTCACTCCCCTTCCCCTTAACTTCCCTATCTACATTCTTGTGTTTCTCCATAAATTCTTTCGGTGTGTCTTGTATCTCAGATAATTTATGTCTCTCCTTCCGTAAGCTATTACTTTTCTTACTCTACTACACAATTCTTTCGCTCTCCGTTATCAACTTCTTAAATTCAAGTATGCTCCTCATCAATTAAATGTCACCATCTTGAAATTTTACACACTTTTTCGCGTCTTAAGTTACTGTTGTAAAAATTTTTGTTATCTTTCCCATGATATGCTTTAACTTTCTCCTTATTAATCTCAGATGTTTTAATCCTATGTACAGCTACATTTCTATATCTTCTTTAAATATAACTTCTATCAGTGTTGACTTTTATTTCAAATGAATAAGGATCATATATGCCTCCAACAATAATTGTCCTCCTGCCTTACATCCATTTACTTATTCTTCCATCTACTTCATACTTGCACTCAATCTTACAAATTCCTTTCCCTTAGTATATTCATGAACAATTTTCATCAGAAATCATGTAATCCCCACAGTCAGGCCCGTTTTAAATATATTTATATAAAACTCTCCCTTCTCCCATAATCCAGGAACTCCTTGTCTGCCTTTATCTGTAACCTAACTTTGCATTTAAATTAACTGGAATAGCCACCCTTTCGTGTTTCCTAGACTCAGTAAGACAGATTCAAAATCTCATGAAAAACAATCTTTCAGTCTCAGCGTATGTGTTATGTTTCATCTTTTCGGTTCGTCATTAATTGGCTGGCCTGATATTCTTTGTACTGGATATTTTAGCTTGTCCAAAGATGAATCTAGCCTTGCACGCTAAATGCTTTACCTGTTTCGTGATGGAAGTTGGGTTGGTGGAATAGAATCAAACGATCTCTGTTTATTAGAAAAATATCTTATCTTGTCTCATTAACACTAATGGTAGCACTTGATCTGTCAAAGATCAAGACAACAAATCTTTCAAGTGTCTGAAGGTAAGCATTGTTTATCTCTTTTGGACATTAGCAAAGTTTGATAAAGGTTTGAGAGACTTCATCATACATAACCTATGTCTGGAAGGTTTCTTTCCTTTACCACGAAATGCTCCTACAATGTCAGTCTTAATGATTGCATGTAAGTAAAGGATACCATTTTTTTTCCTCGGTTCATAATGCTGTGACTGCATCAGGCACTGAAATCCTTCAAACAAGCCTATTCTCGCCAAAAGCGATTCACATACGAAGAACAAGTTCCTATAACAACGATAGTGCAGATAACTAGAATGACGAGTGGGCCAAATCAGTGATGATGAGAGGCTTGCTTCCTTCTCAATGGAAATATGGCCTTTAGGCTCACTTCTTTGTTGATTTTAGTTTTTCCTTCTTCATCTATCACAAAGAGCGTGTTTGTTACCTGAACTTTGCAAATTGTCTCTGAGTGAAAATGAAAAAGTTCAGTTTAATTACTGTCATGTTTTTTAAAGCCTCTCCCATTTGTCGGGGTCCTGCTTGTTCATTTAACCCTCCTTTTGATCCTCTGCCACCATTCCAGTCTTCTTCCTGTTTCAGAATAGATGTCTTCCGTACGTCACATACAACATTAAATCTCTTTGATTTAGCACAAAATAAAAAATGGTCATTAGCACATGTTCTTTGGCGTGGACATCAAACGTTTTTGTTTATGTATGTTGAGTTATGGCATTGGTCAATGGTAGGCCATCTATGATGATTTTATCTTCAGCTGGTTCACTTTTTGGATTACTCACTTATTGTGCAAGTAACTTTACCAAATGTAACTTCTGATGTACATAAAGCTTTGTATTGCAACCTCTAGAACTGTCTGATATTCATTTGCAATCTAATTGCCTTTACATGAGATATATAATCTTTCAAAGCCTCTGTGCTTTCTCAGCAAGATAAATTAGGATTCCTCATTAAAACTATGTTTGGGGAGAACATTTTTCTTACCCTCTGGCCCGCTCTCTCATAACCAGCAACAACAATTACATTCCCATCAATCCATAGGATGCCAATAAAAGATAAGGATGCAAATTAATATAACTGTGTTATAGAGGAAACAGTACTTAGACAGCTTTAACACATACACTACATCCCCTTTCTCACTAAGAGAGCAATATGTTTCTTAAGTGTCTTTGACAATCTTTCTCAGCAACTTGAACAATTACTTTTTTTTGCGGCCATTGCAGAAGTTGAACTTTTTTTTTTCCATCTTATTATAACTTTATGCTGCTAGACAGAAACATACTCTCAAGGTGTTAGACCCTTTTCAATATGACTCTGTTGTTACTTGAGTTTAAAAACTCAAGTAACAACAGAGTCTTATTGAAAAAGGCAACACTGTACAAACAGTGAACAATAACATTTTCATAGCTTCTGTACAAGAAGTCATTATGAGGTTAAGGACCGAGGATTTATCCTTATACCTTCCTGTGTAATGGACACTTTACTTTGAGAGATACAATTAGGTTTCAGTATTCCGCCATAGACCTAGACTTTTAGACCAATAATTCTTCCAGCGTTAATAGTCCAATGTAACCTGTACACCATCCGGATAAGTAAATCCCTTTTATCCAAGGGTCGGATCTCGACTGTTTTTAGAATATTTTTTGTTAATCTTTTCTCATATCGTTTATCAATTTCCTTATTTCCTTTCCTGGGCTATTTTTACCTGTTGGAGCCCTTGTTCTTGAAGCACTTGTTTGTTTTTCCAACTAGGGTTGTAGCTTAGCTAGTAATAATAATAATAATAATATCTGGCCAATCAAGGTAGTAGGTTGGATAGGGCACCAGCCACCCGTTGAGATACTACAGCTAGAGAGTTATGGGGTCTTTTGACTGGCTAGACAGTACTACATTAGATCCTTCTCTCTGGCTACGGTTCATTTTCCCTTTGCCTACACATACACAGAATAGTCTGGCCTATTCTTTACAGAATTTCCTCTCTCCTCATACACCTGACAACACTGAGATTACCAAACAATTCTTTTTCTCTCACGCAGTTAACTACTGCACTGTAATTGTTCAGTGGCCACTTTCCTCTTGGTTAGGTTAGAAGAGAATCTTTAGCTATCGTAAGCAGCTATTCTAGGAGAAGGACACTCTAAAATCAAACCATAGTCCTTTAGTCTTGGTTAGTACCATAGCCTCTGTACCATGGCCTTCCACTGTCTTTAAGTTAGAGTTCTGTTGTTTGAGGGTACACTTGGGCACATTATATTATCTTATTTCTCTTCCTTTGGTTTTGTTAAAGCTTTAATAGCTTATATAGGAAATATTTATTCAAATGTTGTTACTGTTCTAGAAATATTTTTTTCATTGCTTCCTTTCATCACTGAGCTATTTCCCTTGTTAGAGCCCCTGGGTTTATAGCATCCAGCTTCTCCAAATAGGGTGGTAGCTTAGCAAGTAGTAGTAATAATAATAATAATAATAATAATAATAATAATAATAATAATAGTGTGGCTACTTAACTGAATTTGGGTTAGTTGAACAGTATAGGGTGTACCATTTGTTTTTTTACACTTGATGCACTAACGTAACTGGCACTGAACCCTTTCTTGTATTAAAAAACTGATGCTACCAGTGACACCTAGAAATGATCGGCGATTACTCCAAAAGAAAGCCTAATTTTAGGGTATTAATAGTAGCAAAATCAATTTTGGTATACCAAAAATGTATAAAATATTATTTACTTTATCTGATTTGATCGACTATTTCAAAATTTAAGGAAAAATTACTTTTTTACACTTGGCTGAACAGCCTTATTGGAAAATGGCCACCATATGATCAATTGGTTACAAAGTGACATTTAATCCCAAAAGAGGTACCCTGCTAAAATAGTGTTTGTATCACCATATGCATTGTTCTTCTAAAGTAATGTCTAATGTACTATGGATTCCGTTATATTGTTAAAAAATGTCTTTAAAAGAGCTTGCTCATACATTATTTTAAAAACTCTCTTGTTCCATAGATCCTTTGGCTCTACCATTTTGTTATCATTATTATTGATTAACCTATGTTGGAAAAGCAGGATGTTTCAAACACAATGGCTACAACAGGGAAAAATAACCCGGTGAGGAGAGGAAATAAAGAAATAAATACACTACAAGAGAAGTAATGAAAAATTAAAATAAAATATTTTGAGAACCGTAACAACATTTAAACATCTCTTTCATGTGTAAACTATATAACTTAAAAAGAGGATGATATATAAGATAGAATAATGTATCCGAGTGTACCCCGAGCAATAGAACTGTAACCAAGACAGTGGAAGACCACGGTACAGAGGCCATGGCACTACCCAAACCTACAGAACAATGGTTTAATTTTGGAGTGACCTTCTCCCAGAAGAGCTGCTTATCATAGTTAAAGAGTCTCTTCTACCCTTACCAAAAGGAAAGTAGCTAATGAATAATTTTCCCGGTCATTAAAGCACTTATATCAACGACAAACTCTCGAAACTTTTTAAATACTAAAGGATAGCTTGAAATTCGCGCCGCTTCTCTTGCAATAACAGGTAGGCTTCTGGTAGTAATTATAATCTTCTGGAAGCGTTTTTCACGTTATAGACGCTGTCTGAGCAATTATCAGGCGGTAATTTTAGTCTTAGGAAAATACTAGAATTATTTTTCTTCGTACTTTATCAATGTTCTCATTATCTGGACTAAGCACTTGAATTTATCATTTCAAACAAAGTTCTATATTAATTCACAATAAATAAAGATAATTCAAGTATGCACTTAAAAGTCATATAACCAATTCTATTGGGAAATTTCATAGAGGACCAAAAGGTTCTTCATACCGGCTGCAAGTAATGGTGTAAGAGGCTGTTATACCCATGTAAAAATAGCTGAATTCTTCAGTAAGATTATTAAATCCAACAGATATTCGGTGCTATATATGTGACATTCAATGTTTAAAGACATTTTTATGTGAAATGCACCAGTAAGACCGCTGTAGCTGTACTTTATAATCTATAATCGTTTCATATCTCCTCTAAGGTAATTTGTGACCATTTATGCTGAAGTAATGAGATTTTTTAAAATAAATTCATTAGCTTTTTCACTTTGGTGAAGAAATAGTACAGAATTGGTAGCCTAATGCTATTTCAACCATGGCCAAGATCTAAGATATATGTGAAGCCTTTTTAATGCGTGTGGATTTTCTGAGAAATTCATAGTTGCTCATATATATAAAAAAATACATAAAAAGATTAAGCTAAAAACTATTTATTGGGAAAAGATATTTTCCAGTATTCCATAATAGAGATAACACGTTTCTTAGATTTGCATTCAATAATAGACTTGGAAGTTTTACTTTGTATCCCCTTAAAAAATATCTTTTAGAATGAAATTTTTTGCTTCAATGAACGATAGTTTAAGATGATAAAATTTTGCCTGGGAAGTGCACCGCATATCAGAGCAGAGATAAGAGGCAGTATCGAGCGAGATTAGTCTGAAAAATGTGGCGGCGCTCCTAGAACCGATAATTACACGGAGTCAGTCAACCAACAGAGAGCCCTTCCGAGATGATGAACACCCAGTGTCGACGCAGAATTTCCCTATTCCGCCCACTTCGGAAGATCTTAGAGCTGATAGTTATGGAAGAGAGATCAACTTAAAGGAGAATATAATAGAACATAACGTCATAAACACATTTCCTTTCTCAATTATTCTGCTGTTTAATTTTCTCTCTCATTATCATTATTTTTTTTTCTATTTTAAGGTTTAATTCTGTAAACTGTTTATTAGAAATGATTCTCATTTTCACTTTATATCCTGAAAGATTT
Organism: Palaemon carinicauda; assembly: GCF_036898095.1. NCBI lineage: Eukaryota > Metazoa > Arthropoda > Malacostraca > Decapoda > Palaemonidae > Palaemon > Palaemon carinicauda. The sequence continues at coordinate 27,632,807 of NC_090728.1, read as the reverse complement.
AGTGTATTGGTAGTTATATATATATATATATATATATATATATACATATATATATATATATATATATATATATATATATATATGTATATATATATATATATATATATATATATATATATATATATATATATATATATATATGTATATATCTCATCTCAGGCAAGTCATCATATCTTATTGTGCAAACATTGTATCCAATGCATAGCGGCCCGATTACATTCATAGAGGTCCATATCTGTACAGATTGGCCCATGTTCATACCCGCGAAGTATGTGGTCCATTGTCTGGATGGGATACCCACATGGACACTCAACAGAGGGGGCTAGACACCACTTATGAAGGTTGTCTCCAGTCCTTGAAACTCTAGCTCTCGCTCAATTAAGAGTAACCCAAGCTTTTCTAAAGAGGTTTATTCCTTGTGGATGAGACTCACATGGGGTCTGGATGGCCTCACCAGGTGGGCAGTGGTCTGTTTCTTTCCAGCGCTCTAGGCGGTGAGTTGCTGACTTCTTGGGGTCGATACTAATGGTAATCATTAAGCTTTCACGGGATTTCCATCATTGTATAACCACCTGATGATCATAGAGCAGGTGCCTTTCATCATTCTCTTGTCTATATTTTTGAGACATCGAATGGGATGTTCTGCAGTTGTTTGGTGGTACAATGCCTGCCAATCTATAAAGTACTGGAAAAGGTCTTGGTTATAAGGCTCCTGCAATTATGCAACATGCTTGATTGAGTTCAGCGTCAACTTTATGGGAATAACAGGATCTTCCCCAGACTGATGAACTGTATATGGCAGTGGAGTAGTTGAGTGCCAGAGTTGTTTTTCTAAGAGTTGAAGAATTTGTTCCTCAATTTGAAATGGCAAGTTTGCTAAGGAGGTTATTTTTGGTAGCTACCTTCACCTCTACTTTCATTACATGCTCCCTAAAAGATAGTGTTCTGTCTATTGTAACACCTGAATAATCAGGGAAGATATGATTCTTCAGTTTCTTATCATTCCATGAGACGTTTAGTTTCCTTTTTGGCTGGTAGTTTTTAAGATGGAAAGAACATACCTGTGTTTTGTCTGGGTTGGCATTTAGGAAGTTTTGCTTGTAGTATTCATTAAGATCTTTCAAAGCACCTAATAATTTGCTCTCAATGGTAGTAAAGGAATCTGATTGGATGGCTAGGCACAGATCATCTACATATATATGTATATGGATGTCTCTAAACTGTGGTTGATCGTTGGTATAGATACTGAAAATCATGGAGGCCAACACAGATCCCTATAGGAGGCTGTTCTCGCCCTCTGTTTTTTCTACCGTCCATTTCAACAAAAAAAAAAGTCTGTTACTCAGCAGTGATTGGATGATATGCGCAGAGCTTGAGTTGCGAATAACTTTAGCAAGATTCAAAAGAAACAACCTGTGGTGCACGGTGTCACAGACCGCTGTTAGGTTAACAAATACTGCTCCTCTGATTTTCCTAAGTACCTGGGAGCAGCAGGATCTTTCTGTCCTAAAGCCAGCCTGGTCTGCTGTCAGTTGTTCTTTGACTGGGAGAGCTATTCGGCCCATCATCATCCGTTCGTACAGTTTGTATAAGATACAGGAGAGAGATATTGGCCGATAGCTCTTAGGATCGCTGGATCTTAGCCAGGTTTTAGTAAGGCCACAACTTTAGCTCTTCTCCATAGTTTTGCAATCTGGAATGTTCTTGCACAGGTGTTAAGAAGTGCCAATACCCATGATTTAGTCATGCTGCCTGAGTGCTGTATTATCTCAGATGTAATGTCATCCAGCCCAGCTACTTTTCCAGGTTTAAGGTGTTTCATGGCTTCTTGGAGTTCTTCAACAGTGAAATGTTCAAACTCCTTATTTTCTTGCATGGCATGTTTCATTTCATCCTTCATTCGTTTCACATATCCTTGTTCCTTGTTATATGGCTTTCCATTAAGTAAGAGTTGTTTTGCTACTGGGTTAGGTGTTACTGCAGCTGTTGGGTGTTCTTATCCGAGTTCAGTTAACTGATCGTTTTCCATGCTTTCTTACTGTTCTGAGTTATTCTAGGTTGGTTTTCAGTTCTTGCCATCTCTCCTTCTTCTCGGCTACAGAAGCTAACAAAAGCACTCCTAGTTCGATGGTGTCCTGGGGAAACGGATCTGAATTGTACACTTGTGTATAAT
>NC_090728.1:27585634-27625634 GCF_036898095.1 Palaemon carinicauda | reverse complement strand
TGGAAAATTTTTTATACGATTCAATCATTTCATTAGTTGTAAAAGAGATCATTTCAATCACAGTGTGTTCGTCAACTGAAATATCTACTTTTCCATGTCTCTCCATCTCCTCCATAACATCAATTTTGAAAAGGTTACCAAGAGCTTTTGCAGGTTTCTTCATAAATCTCCCATCTTGTAAGTTGACGATATCTGAATATTTCATAGACACTAGAGATTTGGGCTGCTTGTTTCCTGGTAACATTTGAATTACTTCTTCCAATTCTCTCTTCTCAATAAATTTCAGTCTTCTATGTTGGTTGTTTCAGGTAGTAGGTTGTCCAGGGCACCAGCCACCCGTTGAGTTACTACTGCTATAGAGTTATGTGGTCTTTTAACTGGCCAGAGAGTACTATATTGGATCCTTCTCTCTGGTTACGGTTCACTTTCCCTTTTTTCTACACATACACTGAATAGTCTGGCCTATTCTTTACAGATTCTCCTCTGCCCTCATACACATGACAACACAGAGATTACCAAACAATCTTTCTTCACCCAAGGGGTTATCTACTGCACTGTAATTGTTCAGTTGCTACTTTCTTTTGGTAAGGGTAGATGAGACTCTTTAGCTATGGTAAGCAGCTCTTCTAGGAGAAAGACACTCCAAAATCAAACCATTGTTCTCTAGTCTTGGATAGTGCCATAGCCTCTGTACCATGGTCTTCCACTTTCTCTTGGGTTACAGTTCTCTTGCTTGAGGGTACACGTGGGCACACTATACTATATAATTTCTCTTCCTGATGTTTTGTTAAAGTTTTTTAGTTTATATATCAAATATTTATTTTAATGTTGTCACTGTGCTTAAAATATTTCATTCTTCCTTGTTTCCTTTCCTCACTGGGCTATTTTCCCTGTTTGGGCCCCTGGACTTATAGCATTCTGCTTTTCCAACTAGGGTTGTAGCTTAGCAGTTAATAACAACAACAACAATAATAATAATAATAATAATAATAATAATAATAATAATAGTACTGTTGCAAGACTGTAGCCACTTCATGATTATTAATCAAATTTGATATTGTAATTCTTAGCTCATCCTTTGAGGAAGATAAAGATATCAAAAATTAGTATCCACACGACAGATACCTTTGTTTTATTCTCTGGCCAATTATTTTTTCCTTGTTTCATCATAATGAAGACACATGTCACAGAATGATATTTAAGCAGATTCTCTTAATTGATATTCTGCTTCAACACTGCAGCTATCCTTACTCGATAGACATTCCCAGTCTTTTTCTTGAAGTAATTGAATTGTTGCTCAAATTTTGCGAAAGAAGCAGAGGGGGGATGGAGAAAACTTCCTTGAAGGTGACAGATCAATCGGTTCCTATTACTTCAGCCGTGATATTAATCCTCTTAAAAAGTTAACTGAAAACTGACTATCAGAGATTCGGAAGGGCTTCTGATACGGAAAGCATTCTCTTCGATAACAGAGAAAATCTTATAGAGGCGAAGTAATTATTTGTGCAACTATCTAACCTATCCAGTATAAATAACGAGAGACAATTCCTTTCGATAACAAGCATTATCTTTGAGGTAAACTGGTTAAATATGTAACTGATATAAGAGAAAAGAGAAGGAAATGGTATTTGGTCACTTCTGACAGATAGCATACAGTAACGCATACTTTAACTATTGGGTGCAAATAACCCATTGGTATTTTCATCTCAGGGTACAAATACTACTTTGTTATTTTCACCTCTGGGTGCGAATACCCAACTCGATATCTCTTTATTCCCAAAACTAGTAGTATTCCATACCTTATTGTGTATGATTGTGATCAAGGTGATGAAAGGATAAACCTTCATCCTTGATTCCCTGAATAGATGTAATTATTATACTGTGATACATTGAATACTTTTCACCAAGATGGCAACTAGAGATCCAGACCGTGCAAATATTGGACTGACTGGAGGATGTATTGCCTCTACCAGAAGAAGAAGAGTGAAAAGCCCAAGACATCATTTGCACAACAACTGCAAGAACATGATGGGTACACTAGGACTGTGATTATTCCCCTCTTTCACGCAATTAATAAGGTGCCTATTTTTCTGAATCCAGCCAGATTTCATGATGGGTGTGTCATTGAAGAAACTCGGAGTAAGAGCACGGCATAGTATTCTCAAAGTTTTCGCCTTATGTTCAAAAGCACGATACTTGAGAGAGATAGAATAAAAAGGAAGAAGAACAGAGTGTGCTCATCCAGTAGAATACTAGTTCAAGCTACATAAAACCGTTCTTGAGAGCAAAACATGTTTTGTACATGACAAAGAAGTCTTCAAAGAAGTCCCAGCCTCAGAAATTGGACAAATTATGACGATGAGCCTCAATAACAGACTTCATGAATATCCCAAACTATAAATGATGGAAAATTTCTTGCAAGACTCATTGGTGGAGATGCTATTGCACAGGAGCTCAAATACCATTTTGCATACTTGACAGACCTGCACAATAGAGAGAGAAAATACCTCAGATCCACCAAAAGACTGAAACAGGAACATGCATGTGAAGGGGAAGCCCACCCACAAGCATTCCCAGAGCTAGTAACCAGATCTGGAGAGGGTCCTGCAGTCTTCCACTATGCTCAGTTCCTGGAATAGCTGGGTATTGATGCAACTGCTGTCAATTCCACAAGACTTAAGGAAAAACTGCTGTCATAAGTAACTGAGAGATGTTCTTCTGGCTTTTCAGAAAGATCTAGGCTTTGTCCTGTCAGAAGCTTCTGACTATTATAGTGAAGGTATTATTCTTGGCAAACCAGGTAACATCTTTTGAATTCATATGCTAGACCACACTTCCCCATTTAATGAAACCTTCCATGAGGGGTGTAACAAGCAGGTCATTCCACTTACTCTTCTTTTGCTTGTGGCCATGCTTGATCACGGAACGGGTTTCTGTAAATGACTTGTGTTACACCCTCGCAGGAGAGGTCAAAGGGATGCTCTTCTTTCATGCCTTTACTGACTACAATGGCGTTTTGGCACTCCGTAGCAAAGGGATAAGTCTGCTTGACAGTCCTAGGGTGTTTATTATGTGGCTTCCGGTGTCTTCAGCAAAATCAACCGCTACCCACCAGCAGTGGATGATGAATACCTGGAGACCTCGGAGAAGTTCATGGCTATGATGTACGTTAGAACCAGCACCGCTGAAGATGTTAGTGATTCAAAGTTGGTTATGTCTGCATACGCCATGTTGAGCCATTCCTCCAACCCTGGTAGTGCTGAAGCAGCATATGAACCATACTGCTTACCAGGTGGGCTTCATCTAGAGTCAGTCAACAATACATGATCCAGAAACTCAGACTCCTACCAACTTAGTCTGGACCAAGAAATGATATCTGTGGCAGATTGTTTGGACAGAGCCCTAACCCCATGCAGAGAGCTGCCAATAGCTGAACAGTGTGGATGAAAGTCTGAATGCTGTCGTCAGTGCAAACGCTATTGCTTTGGTCTGACCTGCACGACACTGTGGAGCTGCAGATATTTGCAAGGTTTAGAAGGGTTGTAGTATAATAATCCAGGTAGCAAGCCATTATAGGCCGAAAAACTATTGACCTACTGCCTACATGCACATCCAATGCTATATCAGACTGATGGTCCCTGTAGATTATGGTATATATTATCTTTCATATATGCACCCTTTACTATTCATAAATTCTGTCCATTACAAATGCATGCGCATGAATCGCGCTGTCAGCACTCCGTGCATGCACATTGATAGTCTTCTTGCCTCTCTTGGCACGAGCTGTACGCCTTGCAGAGCACCACTGTTCATAACCCCTTGCTGTATGGAATAAATGCAATCTACGACTCAGGATTTTACTTCTCCATCTCTGCAATCATCTGTCTTCATCAACAAGACATCATCACCTATCACCATGGCGCAGTGACTAAACCATTCAGCATTTTAAGGGAACACCGGAATCCAGCATCTACATCGAGCCGCCATTGCCCATTTCCCCTCGACTACATGTGGATTTTACAGTGTCTGTGCTTTGTTTGCGAACCGTTCATGCAGTGCCAGTGCAGTGTGGTGTTAGTGATTTGATGTTAGTGGGTAATATTTCTCTTGTGTGTCGTGCCCTTCTTCATGCCCATATAAGAACCCTTTTTACCCCTACTCATCACAGGAAATCGAGGTGCATCCACCCTCTTTCATCACTGGAAACGCACTGCCAGTGGCCGCTGCCCAGCCTACCCGCCGCTCCTCCCCACCACCCAGGAGCCCTCCCATGCTCCTCCCCCGTTGCCATTTGCCACTCTATTTACAGTAATTTTTTAAATGAAAACGGTAGAAAGTCTCTTTTATCTTTTTATCTTTTCATTTAAACTGTGGGTGACAGCTGAAAACGTTTCGTCATGTCGACTACTTCATATCAAGACGAGTCTGGGGATATGCAACATGACCAGGACAATGAAGACTGCCAGTTGCCTCCACACCCAGGCTCACCAACAGACCATCGAACCCCACCAGCCTTCTCAACGATGGAAACCCTGCCTTTACTCTCACCACACCTGACTATACTGCCTTCAACAGCTACAGGTGGGGAGTTAAGGATCCTTATCAAGTACCTGGAGGAATCTCGACAGGCCGAGTTGGCTACACGTCGGAGAGAGGAGGATCAACGTCGCCACGAGGAAGAACTACGTCGCCAGGAGGACAACCTAAGAAGAGAGGAGGAAGCCCAGCGTTTCACCGCCCTGTTGCAGCTACTCATGGTCAACCCTACCCACCAGCAAGCAACACCACCGGACTCGCAAAAACTTCCTACTCAATCGTCAGTGCCTTCAAGTTCCCAGCACCCACTCCCACAGAAAGCCATCGCCCAGACCCCACCGCCCTTACGTCCCGATGCCACATACCAAGTGTTTAGGGAATGGCGTAGACGCTGGGATGACTACAGTGTGATGGCGGACCTAGGGACTTTACCTACCAGGAAGCAGCTAATACAACTTCGTATGTGCCTCAGCCTGGAGACTCAACGAATACTGGAACACACACTCAACGTGCCACCAGACACAGATTGGAGTGTGGAGGAAGTCTTAAATGTTCTCCAGGAACACATCAAGAACCTGCGAAATGAAGCTTTACGTCGCAGGGACCTGCTTTCCTGCAAACAGAGGGAAGGGGAAAGCTTCAGCGAGTTCTACGTCAGACTGAAGCACGTAGCAGAGGAAATCGACGTCTGTCCTGGCCAGTGTGCTGTTTGTGAGGAAACTCAGCTTAGGATGATCATCATCATGGGAGTCAGAGACGAGCAGCTCACACAAAAACTTATTGCCCTGGACACCTCAGCTTCATTGGCCACCATGGTCAATGAATGTCGCTCCTATGAGGCCACAAGGACAGCCACCACCGCTATACGTGCCCCTCCTTCTAAATTGTGTGCTGTCTCCACTTACAAAAAAACCAAAGGACATGGCAGCAAAGGTGCTACTTCTTTCCCAAACTGTAACAGGGACACTTCTTGCCTTTCCTGCACAAAGAAGCACGGCTCTGCAGAAAAGTGTCCAGCTGCCGATAGCATATGCGGAAACTGTGCCGGCAAGGGACACTGGAAGAAGACTTCAAAGTGTCCTGCCAACAAGGCCACGTGTAGACACTGTGGCCGAGTGGGTCACTACGACAGATGTTGCCGACAGCAGATGAATGCCAAGCAGGGCGGCCCACCCAAAGCCATGCCCCCCTCCAGCAAGCCTTCAAATTGTCGCAAGGTTGAGGCCCTTTCCACAACAACTTGCCCTTCACCGGTACCCGTATCCCTCGACCTCACCTACAATGGTGAGACATCCAAGATTCTGATGCTGCCAGACACAGGAGTTGATGTATCAGTGATGGGTCCTCAGCACTTGGAACTGCTTCAAATCACCAGGAATGAGCTACAACGTTCTGCCACCTCAGTGACACTCACAGCAGATGGATCACCGATGACACCAGCTTTAGGTACCCTTAAGGCCACTCTGTCTTTGGCCAACCGATCCTGTCATGCCATGATCCAAGTCCATGAAGGTATCCAGATGCCACTCCTGTCCTATGCACACTGCAAGGAGTTGGCCATCATACCGCCAGACTTTCCACGGCCCATCCTACAGGTCGTCCACGTGAACCGATGTAAGGAGCTACCCCTCCATGCCAACTCGACCCCTGCTGAGGCCCGAGGATATTTCCTTAGAACCTTCCCTGATGTGCTTGTGTCTAAGGAGGACCTTAAAGCAGCTCCACTGAGGTCAATGGCAGGACCTCCAGTGAAAATTCACCTTAAAGAGGACGCTGTTCCATTCGCCATTCACACCCCACGGCAGATCCCCTATGCTTTCCGCGAACCTGTCAAGATAGAACTAGATTCTATGGTCCAGCAGGGTATCATCAAGCCTTGTGGAGACGAGCCATCGGAATGGTGCCACCCTCTAGTTGTCGTCCCAAAGGCGAAGGGAGTTCGCATCACAGTGGATCTCACCAAGCTGAACACTCAAGTCTCCAGACCAGCCCACCCTTCGCCCACACCCATAGCTGCTGTCCGTACCGTCGATCCCACAGCCAAATTCTTCACCACTGCGGACGCTCTACACGGTTACTGGCAGATGGAGCTAGCGGAGGAGGACCGTCATCTCACCACTTTCATTACTCCTTATGGACGCTTCCAGCATTGCCGAGGACCTATGGGCTTCGCTGCCACTGGCGACGCCTACTGTTACCGCGGTGACCTAGCTCTCCAGGGTATGAAGAAATGTGTCAAGGTTGTCGATGACATTCTCATCTTTGATGACAACTTACTGTCACATTACCACAGGATCCATGAATTACTCACTCGCTGTCGCAAAAACGGCATCACTCTCAACAGAGATAAGTTCGTAGTAGCGGAGACCCGAGTAAATTTCTGTGGATTCACTCTTTCCGAAAAAGGAATAGCTGCCGATCCAGGACGAGTCACAGCTCTGCAAGACTTCCCCACACCTTCCAACTTGACGGACTTACGTTCTTTCATGGGGTTAGTTAACCAACTGGCAGAGTTCACTCCAGATATCGCCCTGACTGCACAGCCCCTACGCCCACTCATGAGCCCTAAGCGCTCTTTTATTTGGACACCGGACCATGACCAGGCCTTCAAACGTCTGAAGCAAGCGCTTTCAAGCCCTCCAGTTCTAGCGTCTTTTGACCCAACTTTGCCAACCATTCTCCAGACTGATGCATCTCGTCTCTACGGAATAGGCTACGCTCTCCTCCAGGACCATGGTTCTGGACGTCTCCAAGTAGTCCAGTGTGGATCCCGTTTTCTTGCAGACGCCGAGACGAGGTATGCGACAATCGAGTTGGAGATGCTTGCTGTATCTTGGGCTCTCACAAAGTGCCGTTTGTACCTCCAAGGACTGCCATCCTTCACTCTGCAAACAGACCATCGTCCACTAGTGCCCATTATCAACAGCTACACGCTGGACATGATCGAAAACCCACGGCTCCAGCGAATGAAGGAACGTATGTCACAATACCAGTTTACTACAATGTGGCGTGCTGGCAAGTCTTTATGCATTCCAGATGCACTCTCGCGTGCACCTGTCAGCTACCCAACGTCTGAGGATATGATTGGCTGTGCTGAAGTAACGTCACACGTCAGGTCTGTCATCAACGTCGTAATAGCCTCCCAGGAAGAGGATGCCACAATCGTCAACACCGACCGAACTCTACAGGACATGTCAACAGCAGCGCAGGCCGACCCTGACTACGTCCGCCTTCGTGATTGCATTGTGTCCGGATTTCCCACGAATCGGTACGACTTGCATGCTTCTTTGCTACCGTATTGGAAGCTGCGAGAAGTCCTTTCTACTGACAGTACCCTAGTGCTCTACGGTGCCAGAATAATAGTTCCTGTCGCTCTATGTCGCCACACACTGGCCAGACTCCATGACAGCCACTGAGGTGTTGAAGCCACTAAACGTCGAGCTCGACAAACTGTCTTCTGGCCTGAGATAGACTCTGACATTGCTAACACCGTTGCCGCCTGTGAGCCCTGCCAAGTCCTATGCCCAAGCCAACAGCAGGAACCTCTTCACAACGATGACCACCCATCGACGCCCTTCGAGTCGGTATCAGCGGATTTCTTCCAGGTAGCGGGGAAGATCTTCCTTGTTGTCGCCGACCGCCTTTCCAGCTGGCCTGTGGTCGTCCCTTGCAAGGGCGACACCACTGCCTCCTCAACCATACGGCACTTTTGCCGCTACTTCAGAGAGGTAGGTGTTCCCCTGCGCCTACGCACCGATGGAGGACCCCAGTTTACTAGCAGAGAGTTTGCTGACTTCGCAGAGCGTTGGGGTGCACACCACATAACTTCATCGCCACACTACCCGCAGTCTAATGGACATGCCGAGGCTGCGGTCAAAGCTGTTAAGCACTTGATCCTCAAAACGGCCCCTTCAGGAAACATTGACTGTGAGGCTTTTGATCGTGGCCTCCTTGAGTTATGTAACATGCCTAACCACTCTGGTCGCTCTCCTGCCCAGAACCTGTATGGTCACCCTCTCCGTACTTGTGTGCCCGCCCATCCTCAGTCATTCATGGAATGTTGGCAAAAAAAGGCCCATGATTGTGACCGACGAGCTGCTGCCAGAGCGGCTCAAGTGAAACGCAACTATGACGCCCATGCCCGTCCCCTGCCCAGACTGAATGTGGGCCAACATGTCCGTCTCCAGTACACAACATCCCATAGGTGGGACAAGATCGGGATTATCATGGGTGGCACGAGATCACGCGAGTACGAAATTGACCTCCCTAGTGGAGGAGTGCTACGTCGGAACCGTCGCTTCTTGTACCCAGTGCCCAGTCCCAATCAAGTTCCCAACTCTGATCTCCCTGTGGTCCCTAGCTCTGACATGGAAAAGTCATCAATTCCCTCCACAACTTCCCGCAGGTCTCCAAGATTAAACAGGCCTACATAGTGTACAAGGCCCTTGTGCCATTTACGCAACTGGCTGCATAATTCTATATTTGATACATTTTATGTTATTTGCTTTGCACACTATTATTTACTTAGTTCATTGTATGTAACTTGCTTAGTACGTTCAAGATACCTATTTGAACGCAAAAGGGGAGGGGAGGTGTAGATTATGGTATATATTATCTTTCATATATGCACCCTTTACTATTCATAAATTCTGTCCATTACAAACGCATGCGCATGAGTCGCACTGTCAGCACTCCGTGCATGCGCATTGATAGTCTTCTTGCTTCTCTTGGCACGAGCTGTACGCCTTGCAGAGCACCACTGTTCATAACCCCTTGCTGTATGGAATAAATGCAATCTACGACTCAGGATTTTACTTCTCCATCTCTGCAATCATCTGTCTTCATCAACAAGACATCATCACCTATCACCAGTCCCAATCATATGAACCCTTTCAAGCCTAATTATGATTCTGGGACTAATATTATGGTGCAAAGAAGCTAATGAGTAGGTACATAGTGCCAAAGTCGGGTTCTACATAGTGAAAATTTTATATTTTGACGAAAAGATCCTTCAAATAGAACAAGTATGCCGTTTTATTGCGAAATACAATATTTCTCTAAATTTAGTGGAGTTCATCTTTGAACAAATGATCGCTATCTTGAATTTTCAGGTGGCTAACGAGTCTTATCAGGAGAGTAATCCCAATGGAGTGTGTGTGCCGATATTTTTTTCTTGTTTCCGGAAATGAGAGATCATTAGATTATTACAGTTATCTACTCCACAATAATGCAGGGGACAAGTTTACGTTACAGAGACTATTCATCTTACCACATAATAAGAAAATGAACAGACATGGTTAGAGACTAACTTGAAAGAATATAGCAAGTGATTTTACTGTTGCCGATAAGTCTAGTACAGAAGAAAATTTTATTTTTTCTATATTTTATTCTGAAACTATTCAGTAGTCTTTTAGAGTATATTGGGCTAATCAGATTATCTGCCTACTAATGAAGGATGATTTTAGAAATCATATCTATTAATTATACTCTTATCTGAATATGACAATTTATGGTTGGATCACTTGAAAGATCGTTATTAATTTGAGCAGAGAGAAAAGTCTTGTCTACGGGCTGTAAATTTGTAAAGGGCCCGTGTTTGCACAGAAAAAAAAATCGTCTTGTTTTGCCTTAATGCTCCCATACTTGTACAGTTGTAAAATTGATATTAGTAAACGTGATTTTACCTCTTTGAAGCTTTTACTTTTCACTTGACTTGATTGAGAAGTCATGAGTATTGATTAAAGTGAAATGACCCAAGTTCTGGAAAAATTTGTCCTTAACTGTATTTCCAAAAGTTAAATACCCAAGCCTCAGTCTACCTAGGCCTACAGGTTAATTGGTAAACAGGTAGCTGAATTGGATCGGATAACTAAAGCTTTTTATTGTTTAAATGGAAGAATGGGGACGAGAGATGAATATTTCACTAAAACCCATTTGAAACATTTATATATATATGTATATATATATATATATATGTATATATATAACATATATATATATGTATAATAAATACATATATATATATATATATATATATATATATATATATATATATATACATATATATATATATATATATATATATATATATATATATATATATATATATAGATATATATACACAAACACCTTCAGAAACTTGCCGATTTAGTCCGCAAAAGGCTCAAGAATGTTATCAAACATTGGAGATTGCCGATAAAGTATTAGGCAAGGAGTTGGTGAGCGTTAACATATATCTTTTTTTTTTTTTTGTATTTTTAGGTTTCCATTGATTTTTTTATGAATATTTATGTTACAATAGCTGTTTTCCTGTCACGATCCCTTAACCTAAGTCACTTCTAATGGCAACTGTATATACAGTCAGCGTGGGTCGGTCTGTCCGGGCAGCATCCGCCGTGCATTCATTTTGGTCCCCCCCCATATCTACACTAATACACAATATAAATCAATAAAAATTTAATTGAACACTCACCAATATCCCTGCTACTTGTCTATAGGGTAGCCTTTCCTCTTCTTGACCTCCAAAAATCGTCGAGGAACACTATCGGCGAGGTTTTGGAGTATTTCGGCAGGTATTTCCGCCCACACCTTATGGAGCGCCGCCTCGAGAAGTGTCACGTTTGTCGTCACTTCTTTATGAAGGCGGGCTTTAACTATCGCCCAAAGGTTCTCAATGGGCGAAATATCAGGACTTTGACCTGGCCAATCAGGAATATAGTTCACTTCGCTATTTTCCAGCCATCTTTTCACTTTTTTAGCCGTATGGCAAGGGGCACCGTCCTGCTGAAAAATTTCAGCTCCTGTAGTCGCAAAACAATCCGCTAAATTGTCTTTCAAAATGCACAAATAGCGGTCAGCATTAACCGTTATGCCTTTAGGCAAAACAACATGGCTTGGGGCACCACCGTAGGCAAACGAACCCCAGACCATAAGCGATGCTGGGTGCTTAACTGTCTTGGCCGTGAGATTAGGCTTAAGAGAATCTAACCCCTTTCGCCTCCACACCTTTTTCCCGGTCGTCTCACTCATACAAAAGGCCGCTTCGTCACTCCACAAGACACTTCGCCACTGCTCCAAGGTCCAATCCTTGTATGTCTTGGCAAAAGCAACCCTCCTCTTCCTTTGTTTCTCAGTTAAAGCTGGCTTCTTTCTCGCGATCACTTTCTCGTAGTCGAGGCGCTTCGACAGGTTATCCTGAATCGTACGAACACTGACGTTGCTCAACAATTTAGGGTTCTGTTCTTTCAGTTGCTTAGCCGTTAATGTTGGATTTTCTTCTAGGCTTCGCTTTAAAATAACTAAAGTACGATCAGGAATCTTCCGGGGGGGGGGGGGGGGGGGGAACCAGCCTGGGAGTGAGAAGGGATCTCGGCGCTACCCCCTGCCTTGTACTTGGCCACCAAGCGCCTCACTGTTCTCTCGTTCACGCCAGTATTCTTCACTATTTCCTTCGTTTGCAGACCTAAATTATGACAAGTTATCACTCTAACAATGTCATCGTGACTTGTACGGGATCTAGACATCACTGGGGGCGGTTTAATAGACAAAAATGCCACGCGAACTCACAAGAGAACGATTGCAACTCGGCCCTCTCAACCTGACACAACCTCACTCCACGACTACAGGAAACACACTGGCTAGCTTCCACCTACGCAGATATGTAGATGCCAACTTGTATAAAAAGATGCCAATTAGTCAATTTGTCCCAGTCGATTTTTTCCCCGATAAACCCCATGCCTCCGATTTACGCGGAACGCTGTGTCCGGCCCACTACCCGGACAGACCGATCCGCGCTGACTGTATATGTGTATATATATATATATATATATATATATATATATATATATATATATATATATATATATATATATGTATATATACATATGATCTGGTTTCCAGATCCACCAGTTTTAAAAAGTTATCCCGATAAAACAGAACCTTAGGAATGGTGGTATTATCTCCAGTTTTAAGACCCAAATGGGAAATGAAACTATCATGTACTTCTATCAAAATGACATTGATTAGATACAGAAGTTATTTATTGTTTTCTTCAAAACGACGAGATCATAGCAAAGGAAAATTTCTCACATTAGATCACGTTTAAATATCTGATGTGTCAGCATGAAGTTACTAAATTTATTAGTCAAATGAATATAGCTTTTGGAGTCTGTTGTAAAGTCATTACTTTAAAACAAATGGTATCAGCAGTGATTTTTTGTTTTTTTATTTAGGCCACCGTAAAATTCTAGTACATTAGTCAACAGCTTTTAGCGAAAATATTCTTCTCATGAAAAACGTAATACAGATCTCCACTAAGACTTAATGGGCTGATTTCTATCAATTATTTAGCTTACAAAGCTTTTATGATAATGTGTGTGGGATACAGTTAATAATCTCAAGATATGTGGTCTAAACCCATTTAATTTAAAAAACACCACGTCCTTAACATTTTGTGCATTTCATAGCCATTAAAATGAACAAGAAAACAAAGACCCCTATTTGTCTTGATTTAAAATGAACCTGATTGATAAGAACACTGATTATCGAGTTGTGAATCTCATTGAATTATTGTACCTTTGGTTAAAGTGTAGAATAGGATTGCATCATAGTCGAAATATACTTGTAAAATTATATATAAGATCTTTGGACGTGTAAAACTTAGTGAAAATTTCAATCACATTAGCAAATTGAATGGAGCCATATTTTTTTTACTTTATTTGTTTTACTAAGATATTAAAAATAAGGTATATTGTGGATACAATATATATATATATATATATATATATATATATATATATATATATATATATATATATATATTTATATATATACATATATATATATATATATATTATATATATATATATATATATATATATATATATATATATATGTATATATATACATATTTAGAAGGAAGAAGCTATAAAATATTTTCAAGTTTAGATGATTGCCAATTGAAAGAAATTTCAATCACGTTTATCATTTTTCTAATTTACGCGTTTTATTTTATCTGATACTCATTTAAATTTCATTCTTTGGATATTATTGATATGCTTGATTTAAAACATATGCTTTTTCAGTTTCGAATGAGATATTTCCTATTCAAAAGACAAACAAATGAAATTCAAACAAATGTTCCCAAATATACTGAAGAGTCGAGATGTATCTCGATGTGTGAAAGGAACCTTTGGTCGATGTCTCAATCTAACATTCATCCCAAAAGGAATTCAAAGTCACTGTCTTGTCTGACATGACACAAGCTCTCTTGTGCTTTTGCCAGAAGCCATGTAGGAGTTTACATGGAATGTTTGTTTGTGCGAACCTCCCTTCGAGTCGATTTTCTTTATTGGACTTTTACGACCTGTTCTATGCAAATGGCTAAGCCAGACCATCTCCCTTTTTCCCCAGTTCTAATCCATATTGCTTCCATCTATCACATTCCTCTTTTCCTGAAAGTGCAGATCCAATAATAAATGTTCTTTTTCTTCAAAAATCCATATCAATTTGATTCCTCTTTCCGAGCCGTCTATTCAGAACATGCAAATAGGATTTCGCTCATCTGTTTAAAAACAGCAATTTTTCGTCCATCAACTTTCGAGGACAGAAAGCAAATATAACTTCTTCACAAGAGGCAATATTTTCTTAAGATGAATTACGTCTCCGAAACAGCAATATTGACTTTCGCCATCAATCTGTACTTTTGTTTTTAGATAGAATTTATTGGCTCCCATTCCAAATCATTCAGGTTGATATAAAGTTTAACATACATAATAATAAGCGTTATGGAAATATTGTTTTACTATAGCATATTGTGGCTACACTATATATATAACCTTTGAATGAAGAATCAATAAATAATTTAAAGTTTAGATGAATTGAATTAACCTATTCATTTTTATTAGCTTTCTTAATCTTAAAAAACATACAACTTAAGATCTTAATGTATATTATGCTTGTATTCAACGTCGTTCAGGTATCTCATTGTTTATGATGTCTGCGATATTTCGTAATTTGCATTCAGATCTTCCCAGACTAAAACATTCCCGTAGAATACAAAGCAAAGTGTTGGTTCCTTGGGCTTATCCTTTAGCAAGGTTTAGTAACAGGATTTTTTAAATTTCATTCCAGCTGTGACCAAAGTGTGAAGCTTTTGGAGTTCGAACGTAGTGTAAAAGCTTTAATTTCTAATACATATATATTTTTCTTAATTATCTGATATTTGCGTTCATCTTAATTCGTATGATTTTTTCACTTATTCTCAATGCGCCCTTGAGTCTGTGCTATTCTGCGTTTCCAAGTACAGTAGAATAGCAGTTATCTTAAGGTAGTTGATTTTACCAACAGGAACGTAAAAGTTGATGATAACCAGGTCACCCCCCCCCGTGTCTAAGTCCCTATCACATAATTATAATAATTTCAGCCTTGTATAATATAATCTGTGTCTTGTGTTTATCAACCATTCTCATAACTATTTCTGTGAAATGTTTAACCTTTCCGAATTTTTCACTTTCTGACGTTTCTTTAACTTCTCACTTTGCATGTCTGTCTACATACTATCTCCATTCTATTGTGTTCTGAGGCCGCTTTTTATGATCGTTTATTATCAAAGATCACTTTTGACTTTCTGTACAAATACAGTAATATACCGAGATAGTAAGCAGCATCGTCAAAATGATTTTTTTTATGATATAAGACTTCATGATCATTATCAATCCAGCGCAAGAGCCCGTGTTCCACATAAGGTGGGGCAATCGTACCGAACCATTTTCAATCCACTGTTGACAAGTTGTCCTACTTGGTCTCCTGGACTATCAGAAAGGTTTTTTGTTTCTTTTTGCTTTATGCCGTAGGAATTTGAAATCTATTTTCGTTAACGAAACAAGGGCGAGGAAAATTTCTTCTCTTTACATTTCTTAAAGAGTGTAAATATAAGTCTCAAAATTAGAGTATGGGTGATACGCAATAGATAGAGCAACAAAAAACTTTCTTTGAAACTTCTACGAACTACACTGTTAAAAATTTGCCGTAAAGAAAGCGGTAAAAATCCTGGAATAAATGTTGCCAGGCATTTAATGTTCCAAAAACGGATATATTGGCGTAAAGGAGTGATATAACGTTCACCAACCTGAAAAAGATAAAAAGAAAGTTGGGTAAAAATTACGGTCACCTGTATTTTCTGGATTACAGAACAGAAAACAATATATTTTGACGAAGAATTTCTGTTTAAAATTACGGTTTGTTAACAGTATAGGCAAATAATCAATGTATGATAAGCCCCTCCTATGCAATGACTGATAGCAGAATTGTGATCAGACAGTGTAATGTTATCACACTAAGTAAAGAGACAGCTTAGAAACTATGAAATAAAAAGGCGAAGAAAGGTTGTTTGGTAAGAAATTGAAAGGGATAAGAATGATTTACTGGATAATTAACTGAATTTTGTTTTACAATTTATGTGTTTAACTAAACAGTATTCTATTCTCTATTAACAACACTATTAGACGTTTTCCCTGTCTCTCAATATCCTTTCTTTGTCTATCATCATACCTTGACTCTCCCCTATTGTCATTCCCTCTTGCCCTTTTATTCAAGAGCATTTGACTATAATAAATAGAGGTAAAAATAAGGACATCGTATTTCCATGGCCCTCGAGTATTGAAATGGAGTTTGTTCCAGGTATCTCTCCCTTTTCTTTCGCACGGAGTGAAATTGTTATATGTTTTACCCCCGGGACTACAGTAGAAGCAGCAGTACAATAAGAGTGAAATAGCTATATGTTTTACTACTGGGACTACAGTAGAAGCAGTAGTACAATAAGAGTGAAATAGCTATATGTTTTACCCCTGGGACTACAGTAGAAGCAGCAGTACAATAAGAGCCAAAACTATCTCTCTACGCGGTTCCCTATCCAAAAGATATGGAAGTACGTGCGCTTAGGAGAGCTTCTTTTTTTTTTTATTCCCCCGATGGCCACTTGGGGTGAAATAAAATGGTAGCATTTAGTATTTATGGCTTCTGTATGCGGTTGTGATCTCGTTTCTTCTCTCTTTATTTCCTCCACAACAACTGAACGGCGGGATGCGAAAAATCCTCAATGCCAGCGGACATTGTTCCGTCCAATAAACCCGTTTTATCTTGAATGTTTCTCTCCTCGAAGAATGAGGATATTTTTCTAAAAGGACCTCCACCGTTGTAACATTTTATTAGACTTGTTGTTGTTGTTGTTGTTGCTGTATTTGGGGGCTCTTGCTGTCGTTGTTAAAGTAAGCCGAGCTTAAGCCAGCACTGGCTGTTTGTCATACGACGGAGCCATAAGAGATTTGAAGCCTTTGTTTCGAAAAAAGAGAAACTTTGGATAAAAAATTTTTAGGAATGGAAATAACTTTTATTTTTCTAAACTAATTACCCCATAGTTTTACTCTCTCTCTCTCTCTCTCTCTCTCTCTCTCTCTCTCTCTCTCTCTCTCTCTCTCTCTCTCTCTCTATCTCCTTTTTCCTTACTGGATGATGGAGGTTAAACAATTGTCAAAATCAAGCCTTGAAATATGAATTCTAATATATTTTAGATCTTTTTAAGTGAAAATATTTCTATATCATTAAATGATGAATTCCTTAATATATCATTCAGAGTAGAAGTCTTTTTCAATTCATATTCTTCAATATTTTCTCCTTTATTTATGTACAATTATTTTAATTTTTTTAGATAAAGTACTTTGAAGATTTGAAGACTCATCAAGTTTTTTATGGCAATTTTCCAATTCGATGATATTAAGGAACCAAAGTTCTTTTAACTTTAAACATACTGAAGTCATTTTATGTCTGTTACTCGGTGAATTATTTATCTTGTTTCTAATATAATATTTTCAAAGATTAATTAAATCCTGTTTCATATATATACAGACATACTTATATATATATATATATATATATATATATATATATATATATATATATATATGTATATATATATTCACACATATATATATATATATATATATATATATATATATATATATGTATATATATATATAAATATATATATATATATATATATATATATATATATATATATATATATATATATACACACATTTATATATATCTTCTAGGAAAGGAGATCTTGCTGTGTTACTAGAAAAGCTGAAACAAATAAATTGGAATATACCGGTGATAGGATTGAGGGAAATTAGAAGAACATGGGAATCTTATATAGAGGGAAAAGAGGCCATAAGTTTTGCTTCACAGGATATGGAAGGAACAAAGAAAATGGAGTGGGATTAATAAAGGTCTTGCAGGTAACATGAAAGAATTTTGTAGCACTATTGATAGAATTGCAGGATTAATGATCAAACTAAATAAGAAGTATAAACTAATGATCACTCAAACGTACGAACCAACAACCTTCCGTACTGAGGAAAACAGATAATTTTTATGAAAATCTGGAGATATCTATAAGAAAAAAATATAAGATAATTTACAATTGTTTTGAGTAATATCATTACTAAAGTAGCTCTGGCTCAAAAGAAGAGTGGAGAATCAGCTGTAGGTACTTTTGGAATAGGCACAAGACACGACAGAGGAGACATGCTTGTGGAATTTGCTGAAAGAAACAATCTTGAAATCATGAACACATTATTTTGTAAAAAGGACTATTGAAAATGGACATGGAGAAGCCCAAATGGAGAAATGAAAAAGGAAATATATTCTATTCTCGGTGAAAAGGTCAATTTAGTTAAAGATGTAACAGTGTTAAACTAGTTAAATTCAAGCATCAGAGAATAGTGAGAATAAAAATTTGTTTAGATCTAAGAAAAGAGAAAAATTTATTTAAAGAAAGAAAATAAATCCTCCTGTAATAAGAAAAAAGTCTAATGAGTTAATTTAGCAATATACAATAGGTACTCCCAGCTACATGGTGAAATGAAAGCAAGTAAAGAAGAAATAAACAGTAATTCAACTAAATTTGTATTGGAATCACCACATGAGATGGGGGAAAAAGTTTCTAAATAGGATCAAGGAAAACTATATATATATATATATATATATATATATATATATATATATATATATATATATATATATATATATATATAATATCTTCAGGGGTTTCCATTCAAGAAGTGTTATTTTGGAGGGTTCAGTAGGTTTTCAATTACACTAGATTATAATGGGAACTTGGAGAAACAAGCTACTTTTTATTTTACTGTCAGTCACAGTCATCATCAGTCTCACTGCATACATCTGTAATAAATGAAATAGTTGTTATTACATGTTTAAAACACATGACGTAATATGTTATTTTGGATGAAGATGCTAGCCGTGAGATTTGCTGTAGTCATGTAAAATCATAAACAGGATGCACTATGCAGCCTCGGCAATGTAACATTTTTCTTAAACGTCAACACCAATGCATCAGTGTGTGAAAGATTGTGACGTCACCGGATGCAGGTGTCTTCCGAGAAAGAATGTAACAGTTTCCACATTGTGTTTAAATGCTACGTCAACTAAGCATACGATATCTGTGATATCGATAATTTAATCAGTTCATATCTATACTTCACCAGAATTGGTCATCCGACCAAACCAGCTCCACTCCTATGATGGAGATGTTTAACTCTGTTGTTTGTAGAGAATAAATACTTTTTAAAGCTAATAAGATGAACTTCGTTATCCAGACTTGACATCTTAAACAACACATACTCAATGTGTGCTTATAAAAGTAGCACACTAATAAATGGTGGCAGCGGTAACACACCAATAAATGTTGGCAGCGGTTAAACTCTACGAATCAGAGAAAGATCTTCAAGTAATTATAATAATAAACTCTAAGAATTAGAGGAAGATCTTCAAGACATCAAAATAAAGCTGTAAAACCAGAGAAAGATCTTCAAGAACTCAACGTTATCTACATGTATCTACAATTTTGACTAAGTAACATAGTCCATCGAAATATATAACATTTAATGAATGTTATAAATACAAACTGATGAACTGGATCTTCAATCAACATCCTAGGAAACCCAAGGACTGACGTTCAACGTTTACAAAAGATATCCAGGAAGCACTACATTCAACGGAAACTCGAACGATACATCGCTAACAAAACATCAAGAGAGAGAGAGAGGATGTGTCGACATCACACAGAACCATATATAAGCTAAGTACAAATTTTTAAATTCATTCCAGTTTGGGCAGTGAAGTGTAGTTATCACGAGTCGTTAGTCGATTATTACTGGGGTGAGTGGTTTGCTGATCTTTTATTTTCCTTTCATTAAAGGAAACTGTGTTCAACCCCGAATTCTCATCTAGAATTTTTTCTCTCTTTGTGCTAATTCCTTTTTCTTTCAGAAATTTACAGGAAATATCTTTGTGTTCGGTTTTCTTTCAGAAATTCTCGGGAAATGTCTTAGGATTAGTAACATTGTTTGGGGAATTTTATTATACATATGCGTTTACGCAGTGGACGTCTGTATTCATATAGATATTTTGATAGAATTGCAAGGGGTCGAAGAGATAGGAAAAGAAATAAAGCAGTCATGACTCCCCCTGTGAGCCCTACCCCTGGACCTAGTGGCGTAGGCCAGACTAATCCTCCTTCAATTGTGACGCTTGTAAATGCCAGGTCAGCAATCCTTCCTTTTCAGGGTCGAGTCAATGGGTTCTTGGCACAAAATGTGGAGTCATGGATTTCATCCGTCGATGCCCATTTAAATGCCAAACAAATCGTAGACCCTTTTGTACAATTACAAGAAGCTAAAAGTTTTATAGATTTTTCTAAGGGGGATGCGAGTGCGTATTTAAGAGGTGTTTCATTTCAAGAAGCAGTTACCTGGGATGATTTCAAAGTTAGGTTACGCGCGGTCTATGGGGGTGAAGAAGCCTTGGATGTAGTATTAACGTTAAGAAATACACTTAATCAAGCCACTATGAATCGGCTTAATGTTATTGAGAGAGCAGCTCTCATAGCTGATAGGCTTAATGAATATCAGGACATTTTAGGTATTCCACTTGGGTTACTAGGGATAACATCTTGAAAGATTTTTTACGATTAATGTATTTAACTTGCATGACACTTATGTTGCCTGAAGCTTTAGTGCGGTGTTTTGATGAAAAGTTAACGCCTGCAAGTACGGAATTGGATGTATATAAACAGATAAAAAAACACATGTCCAAGTGTCCAGATCTCGATCCCGTGTTAACTCAAGTTTTTGCAAAGAATGAAACAAAGCCACAAACAGTGAACGTAGTTAATAGTCAAGTAGCGGGAATGACGTGTAATAATTGCAAACGTCAAGGTCACTTAAGCGCGGACTGCAGAACGAAATTCTGCTCGATTCATAATAGTTCAACTCATTCATACAATCAATGTTACTCGCGTAAGACACAACAGAATCCCAGAAATACACAGTCAATTCCACAGTCAGTTCCATATGGAAATAAAAAGAAAAATCCTCATTTTAACAATAAGAAGAAACAACCAAATGTCAATGCAGTCCAAAGCAAACAAACACTTCTTCGAATATCGCTGAGCCTGGGTCGTTAAACCAGACCTCGCAAGGTCAGACTAATTTTCAGAATGTGCAGAGCAAAGCAAATACCACATAGTTAACTCCAGAGGGGAAGAGAGTGATGTTGGGTCAAGGTCATTCATGTCAACATCAATAGTATTGAATAATCAATTTAATGTTTTATCAGATAATTGTGAGACAATAGATTTTCCTATGAAACACACGGCCGAATTAAGTAAAACAGTGCATGCTCCCGTAGATTTGCAACGAATTCATACGATAATAAGCCAAAATGAGTTACGACCAACCTTATATGCTGTAAATTTAGAACACAAATCCTTTACGTTATTTTTTGACTCTGGTAGTCCACGTAATACCATGGATTTGAAGACACATCATTTGTTGTTTTCGAACTTTCCGATTGAAAAATCCGGAGTTAGACTCTCGGGTATAGGAAATGATGAATTAAATGTCATAGGCATAACTCATGTTCAATTCAAAGTGGGTAAACGCACGTTTGCCGATACATTTGTTGTTGTACAAAACATTGATATGTATCCAGCTGTAATTATAGGATACCCATCTATGGGAAATCAAAACATTATCTTAGCCCCTGCCAAGCACGGCGTGTATATCAAAGGGAAATTCTATAAGTCTTCTAATACCTTAAAATCAGTTTTGGATAAAAAGGAGACGACAAATGTAACCGTAACGTACGTTGAAGAACCAATAACTTGTCTCACTAATAAAGAAATAATATACGCGACCCAGCAGAATTCTCGTTCACCCTTAATATCATCTTACACGCAATCTATCGAGCCAAACGTACCTTCGAATTTAATAGTGCAAATAAAGAAAACATTACCGGGATCTGAAATATTAATCCTTTCCGACACTTTGAAAACTAACGGATTGTCTGTCACACAAGCTATTTATACAGTAGGCTCACATCAACAATGTAATATTGAAGTCTGTAATCATTTAAATAACACTTTAGTAATTCACAAAAATCAACATATCTTGGATGTAGAAGTTTATAAACATCGTATTCTTACCGTTGCTGAGATCAATCACTCTCAATCAGTTGCGGATGAATCCCTTTTGCGATCTATTAAAAATAAAATCAATAAAGACATTCAAGACGAAGAAATTCAGCAGAAAATTTTTGGACTTTTAACTAAATATCATGATGTTTTTTCCACTACGGATGGATCCTTAGGAAAAACAGATGTGATCGAGCATCAAATAAGGTTAAAGGACAAGCAGAAATTATCTATGTACCCTCGTACAGACTCCCTATGAAATTCCAGAATGAAATAAATGATGAAGTAGGTAAAATGCTAGAAGAAGGAGTCATTAGGAAATCAAACAGCCCTTATAATTTTCCTTTAATAGTTGTACCGAAAGTGCCATGTACTGACGATATTTTGTCTTTGTTAGGTCAGAATAAATATTTTACCAGTTTGGACTTACTTAAAGGCTTTCACCAGATATCATTAGAAGAAGATAGTATCCCATACACAGCCTTCAGCACAGCCAAGGGACATTATGAATTTTTACGGATGCCTTTTGGTTTACGTTGTGCTCCTATAATATTTACAAGAATGATTAACATAGTGTTTGGAGACTTGTTAGGGGATATATTGCATGCCTATATGGATGATCTTGTAATCTTTTCCAACACCTTAGAAGAACATCTACGTAAGTTAGAACTAGTACTACAGAGATTAAGACAACATAACTTAAGGGTAAAGATTAGTAAGTGTGAATTGTTCAAAACAGAATTAATGTATTTGGGTTTCATGGTGTCAAGCCAAGGTCTTAAAGTAGTCCATGATAAGGTGTCGGCTATACGTAATCTTCCCATACCTACTAATGTCAAGGGAATACAGTAATTTCTGGGTTGTAGTGGATATTACAGGCGTTTTATACGCAACTATTCAATAATAGCCGCTCCTTTAACTGATCATATGAAGAAGGGCGTAGATTTCATATGGTCTGAGCAACATCAACAGGCGTTTAATACCTTGAAAGATGAACTGTGTAGTTCTCCTATCTCAAAATTTCCTGACTTCGGTAAGGAATTCTTCATTGCAACAGACGCCTCAGACTTAGGAGTAGGAGGGGTATTGCTTCAGCAATATGATAAACAATTTTTCCCGATAGCTTTCTATTCTCGAAAATTGAGAACTTCCGAAAGTAAGTATGCAGTAATAGACAAGGAAGGGCTAGCTATTGTTAATTCACTAGTGCATCTTAAGTTCATAATTTACGGTTATCCCGTTAAGGTTCTTACTGACCATAAACCACTAACAGAGTTCTTTAAAGGCTTCAACCACAGCCCTAAACGAACTCGGTGGCATTTGATCATTCAAGATTTTGGCGCAAGAATCGGGTATTTACCTGGGAAAGCAAATATCATTGCGGATGCATTATCACTCAACCCCGTGTCATCTTGTACGGAGCCTTTAGCTGAATTAATAGATATATCAACATCCATGCCTATTGTTAAAACGATATCTGAACAAGAAGATTTAGGCTGGAGTGCTGAATTGTTACAGACTGAGTAAAGAAAAGATCAGAAAATAGAAACAATTATAAATGCTTTGAAAGGCAATCATAAGGAAAAGGGATATATAAAGTATAAGCAGCAGAATTATATAATCAAAGATAATATTCTGTGTAGGACTGTGACAAGGAAAACCCGCAATACACCACATGTAACTAACGACCAGGTAGTAGTACCAATCTCACTTATTTTATACTGTCCTGAATTGGTTGCATTCAAATCCATTACATGGACACCTGGGGTTCTCATTAATGTCACAGAAAGCCAAATCATTGTTTTATTGGCATACGATGCTTACAGATATAAAAAGACACATAGCTAATTGTCGCACATGTCAGGAAAACAAAGGGCATACAAAAACACCTGTCAGCCTAGGGGCTTATCCTGTGCCCAATCAACCCTTTGAAAGAATACATTTAGATTTGTTAACAGGATTTTACCAGTCAGACAGAGGAAATAAGCACCTCTTAGTAATTATAGATGCTTTAACTCGATATACAGAACTAATAGCGCTTAAAACTAAAACTGCGATTGAATGCGCTAGGAAGTTTTACGAGTGTTATATTTGTAAACATGGAATTCCACACATGATAATCTCAGACTCGGGTGGTGAATTTAATAATCACTTTCTTACCTCATTGTGTGAATTCCTCAGCATAAAGAAAATAAATACCATGATATATCACCCAGAGTCGAATGGGTTAGTGGAAAGAGCAAATAGGAAGATTTTAAATATATTAAGAGTAACACTAAGGGGATCAGACCCCAACTGGGATATTGCAATACCGGCGGCACTGAGTACTCTGAATCTTTCATATCATATATCAATTAAAATGTCACCACATGAAGCATTGTATGGTACCCCAGTTAGAACGCCTTTCCATGTATTAACGCCTATAACTAATCTATCAAATCCTTTAAAAGAATGTATAAATGCAAGTATAAGTCGATATGATATCCTTCGAAAGAATTTAGAAGAATCACAAATCATAATGAAAAGGAATCATGATAAAATAGCGAAGCCAACTAAAACATATACCGTGGGTGATAACGTTTATATACAAATCAATGTGCGCAAAGGACTCAATTATAAACTAACACCTAAGTTTGAAGGCCCATTTAACATTTTGGAAACATTAATGGCCAATAGGTTTAGAGTTCAAAACGTATCCCAACCCCCGGATGAGAGAATAGTACCATTGGCTCACATAAGAAATTAAAAAAAAAAAAAAAAAAAAAAGAGGGAAAGAAGTGAGGGAAATTTTTATTTTATTTTATGTGATTAAAAGTTTTCTTCTTAATACAGGAGTAATTACATATATTTTTCTTGTTACAGGTTTCCAAGATGAATTTTTTGTTGTTGGGAGTGATATTGTTCGCTCAGACATTTTTCTCGTGTGGGATGAGCTCTAAAACCAAAAGTATAAATTTTAAATATGGCACTATAGTTGAAAGACAAGAAGACGTTTTTATTACATCGAGCAACGTAGTTGTAGAAGTGAATATGCAAGCAATTTTTCTTCAAGAGAATGATGTCACTAGCTTAAGAACCGCCATTTCAAGGTTTTCTGCCTCATTGGATGAGTTGCATAGAAGACATTTTCATTTGACTACAGAGAGTTTGCTTGGATCAACATTAAAAGTTGCAGAGATGCTATCTGATGACTTGAAAAATAAGACTTACGAGACAGGATCTTTGGCTTATGACCTTTTGATGTGGACTGTAGGACACGAACATAAAGAAAGACGAAATCCGTTTATTTATGCTGCATTAAACATCTTTGGGTCTATTGCAAGTTTAGGTTTAGGAATTTCCAATCGTCTTAAGATTAGTAATCAAAATAAGAAAATTGAGTTCTTGACTCATGAAGATGAATTGATTATGTCAGAGCTAAGGAATCAGTTAGCTTCAATCAATCAAATTATGGATTTAGTAAATGAACATTCAAATAATATCATTCAGATTATGGAAGTACAGGATTTGTTGGCAACGTTAACGTATTATGATTCAAAGATAGATCACATACATAACAGAATTGCACATTTCATTGAGAAATCCAAGGATTATGTAGAAGCTATCACGTTAGCAACTAAAGGTGTACTGTCGCCCCATTTGTTGCCTATAAATTACTTAAAGTTAACTCTGGAGAATGGAAGGGATAAACTAGGCTATGTTCCTTTGTTAGGCAAACGTAGGTTAGAATTTTATTACAGCCTAATTACAGTAAGCGTTGATAATAACAAGATTAGGATTACAATTCCCTTTGATTCTTCTGATGCCTGGCAATCTTACAGGATATCACCATTTCCGACTTTCATGACGAATCACTCAAATCCAGTAATATCCAGTTTGACAGGACATGTATTGATTTCCCCAGACAAGGAAACATATACGGTCATTAAAGACTTAAATCAATTAACTCACTGTTCAGACCCAATGGATAGAAAAATATGTACAGCTGACTCATTTGAATTCCATAAAAACTTAATGGATTCATGCGAGTTAGATATAGTGCTAGACGGTGCTCTCTCCCATACAAGTGAAAATTGTCTGGATAAGCTTTATCCCTTTGACAATAATGAGTTCAATTGCAGACTGAACAATGGCTCGTGGATACGATACGACAAGGACGGCTTCAATGTATCATGCCCTGACGGATCCACGTCTTTCGCCCACATCTTTGTTGCAGCAGATGGTTGTATCGGGACTTCCCCTAATTCCATGGTGACTGGTCTAAGGACACTCATCAGAGAACGAGCCTACTTCGCGAACTTCACGTGGACATCTACAATGCCAGCACTACCTCTCCCGTACAATCAACAAGTTGCCAAGCGGTTGATGAAATTGACCAAGATGGACCACCTGTCACCGACTTATAAGGAAATTCTTCACCCCATACTACTAGCAGGATTAGGCATCACGGTGATGATATTTATCGCCGTGAACATCCTTGTTTGGCGTAGGTTACGGTACAGCAGGAAGCTAAAACAGAACGTTTCGCCATGTCCAGACAAAGCTCCTTATTTGATTCAGTTTAAAGGCGTTTGAAGTGGCCACCTCATTCGATAAAGGAGTAAAATGTTGGAATTTGAGTTTGTAAGAAAAGCTGTTAGTACGCTAGTAATATGTAAATGAGGAAATTTTTGAACTTTGCATGGTTAAAAATACATTTAAAAAAAAACATTTGAAAAAATATAAATCATTTTTTCTCTCGGCATCTAATAAAATATATAAGCCGGAATGTTAAAAAGAAAAGAGAAAAAAAAATTAAATTAACAGAATCTATGGGCATCTAATAAAATATATCAGCCCTATATATAAATATATATATATATATATATATATATATATATATATATATATATATATATATATATATATATATATATATGTATATATATATATATATATATATATATATATATATATATATATATATATATATATATATATATATATATATATATATATATATATATAGTTGGTACGTGTACGTACCAGGAATTCGTGTTTGTGCACTAAAAAATTTAATTTTTACCAAGGTAACAAATATTTTTATTAGTTACTATTGTGTTACTAAAAAGATAACAATTATTCTTTAACAAGTTACCGAATCATATGTATATCAGTATTTTTTTTTGGTACCATATAATCATTTGCTAGCAATGTACCATATATATGATCTGTATTTATCATGCATTTTTTTTTCTTTGCTTTGGTAATATCTTTTCATATGCATTATTGTTATTATTTTTTGATGTTCCTATTTGGACATTCGTCCTCATTTGCTTATGGCTAAAGTTAAACAAAGAATAATACATATATCCAGTCACACCTAGTAAACATGTTTTGGCTTGTTAAATTTTTTTTGAAAAAATTGAGATAGCTGGCTGAGCTAATGTAATAAATGAAATAGTTGTTATTACATGTTTAAAACACACGACGTAATATGTCATTTTGGATGAAGATGCTAGCCGTGAGATTTGCTGTAGTCATGTAAAATCATAAACAGGATGCACTATGCAGCCTCGGCAATGTAACATTTTTCTTAAACGGCAACACCAATTCATCAGTGTGTGAAAGATTGTGACGTCACCGGATGCAGGTGTCTTCCGAGAAAGAATGTAACAGTTTCCACATTGTGTTTAAATGCTACGTCAACTAAGCATACGATATCTGTGATATCGATAATTTAATCAGTTCATATCTATACTTCACCAGAATTGGTCATCCGACCAAACCAGCTCCACTCCTATGATGGAGATGTTTAACTCTGTTGTTTGTAGAGAATAAATACTTTTTAAAGCTAATAAGATGAACTTCGTTATCCAGACTTGACATCTTAAACAACACATACTCAATGTGTGCTTATAAAAGTAGCACACTAATACATCTACATCACTGTCACTGTCATCGAAGTCTGAGTCGAAGCAGGGCTCTCGAGTCTCAGCATCAATGCCGTCGTCAGTTGGATAAGCAGAGTCAGCGAGAACAGTCTGGCATCTGGGATCTGGTGTGCCACATAATTTGGTAAGCTCTTTGGGGATATTCTTGTCACATGCTGCATGTCATGTCATTACCACTAAGTTGCTGTGATATATTTTCTGCTAGATGACATTTTTACAGAGTGGAATACTGCTTGCAACTACACCCTTCAGACTTGCAAACAACCCTTTGCCCTTCTTTGGTCCGAAGGATTTCTCGAAACATAGGAACCTATGCTTGTTCAGGGGCATTACCTTCTTTGCACCATATATCTTGACAGTATACTTTTCAAGAAGTTTGCATGTTGGTTTATCTACTTCACCCATTGTCATTACAGATAAAGCACCAAGGTAGACTTGACTGTTTTCGGCAATTATTAGAGGGTGCTTTTTTCCTTTCCTAATGAAGGGTGAAGTGTAATCACATCCTGTGAAAGCATGAAAACCTGATAGGGCTTCACAAGCTTTAGACCCAATCTTCCTGGCTATGGCCGAAATGTTGACGTAGCACCTGTTGCCTTGACCTTTGGTGCCAGTGTCCATCCACACATTGGTTTTCATACTATGACAATGATGTAAGAAAATAACAGCAACATCAGTATCTGAGGCCCTCAAAAGTATGTCCTGAAGTGTCTAATATGTGACAAGGTATGCAAGTTCATGGTTGGCCTGGGGATCCATAACAATGCGTCCAGATGGGGAAGTTCTAAAGAGGAATTTTGAATGTCAGCTTCAGTTGCTGTAGATTTCTATTAGATTAGATTATTAGATTCTGAAAGTTTCCCATTCCAAAACAGATTCTTTCCCATCTATCTGGTCTTCCTCTTTTTTTTCTCTCTTCAAGATCAAACCATATTGAAATAATCTGGTTCCCCCTTTCCTTTTTGCAAAGCGTTTTACAACTTCATATCTCTCCAATATATACATTTATACACACACACACACACAAACACATAAAAATATATATATATATATGTATATATATATATATATATATATATATATATATATATATATATATATATATGTGTGTGTGTGTGCATGTATATATACATGTATATATATACATATATATATATATATATATATATATATATATATATATATATATATATATATATATATATATATATATACAGCATACAATTATATGCAGTATATAATTTAGCTGACCTAGAGTATGTTGATGACGTTGTCTTTATTAGTAGAACACCACAGGATTTTCAATGCTTGCTTACCAAAATGCATGAAATATCAGTGAAGGTTAGGCTCAAAATAAATAAAAGAAAGACAGGGAGGATGTGAACTGAATATGCAATGAAAGATGAAATATCATTGGAATGAGAAAGATTTAATTAGGTAGAATCATTTAAGTATTTAGTAACATTGATCTCTAATACAGGGTCTTTAAAATTGCATTTTAAGGAAATATTGAACATTTCAAATCAGGCAATGATTAAATTAAGTAATATTTGGAATTTAGATCACATGAAATTACAAATAAAAATCGAACTCTATATCAGCTTAATGAGATCAGTGTTACAGTATGGACAGAGGTCGTGGTATGGCAATGAAAACAAGCTCCAACAGATTTAGTAGATTTTAGAAGAAAGCCCTCAGACGGATATTGGGAGTTAAATGGCAGGACAAAATTAGAAATCAAATTATAAGAGAGATTACCAGAGTGCCATATATGGATAAGATCTTGGTGAGGGTAGATGGAGAAGGTTTGGTCATGCTTTTCGCATTCCCCAAGAGAGATTAGTTTAACTGGCTCCATAAGGTACTAAAAGAGTTGGAAGACCCAACCCTACATGGCTGAGGATTATGAAGCGTAAAGTAAGAAACAATGAAAGGAGATTTATAGATTTAAAAGTTCAATATAGAGACGGCTGGCGAAATCTAACCAAACCCATTTGAGTCAAAAGGCGTATGAGATGATAAGGATGATATATATAAATGTATATATATATATATATATATATATATATATATATTTATATATATATATATATATATATACATATTATATATTATATATAAACATATATATATATATGTATGTATATATTCATATATATATGTATATATATATATATATATATATATATATATATATATATATATATATATATGTATGTATATATATATATATATATATATATATATATATATATATATATATGTATGTATGTATATATTCATATATGTATGTAAATATATATATATATATATATATTATAAAATATACTATATGTATATATTTTATATATAAATATATATATATATATATATATATATATATATACATATATATATATATATATATATATATATATATATATATATATATATATTTATATATATATATAGAAATTTATATATACATATGCATACATATGAATGTGTAAATACAAATTATAGTAATTCAAATAACCGGAAACCACATTGCTGTCTGGTTGAATGCAATACGTGGGATATTCAAACAAACAAAATTTTAACCAAAGATTTTGGTGGAAATATTCCCCGGATAAATAAAAGTCTCATCGCTAATACAGCAAAGTTTTCAGACCTGGAAAAACTGTCTGATCTAAACTGCTCTTAAATCATTTCAGAGGTAAATATCTCATTTGCTCTACCGTATTAGACATTTCATCTAAACCTTAAATTGTTTATTGATTCTTCATTCAAAAGTCATATTTAGTGTATCTAGAAAATACTAAACTTTTCCATCTCCATAAAACAAATAAAGTAAAATAATATTTCCATAACACTTATTTTTGGGCTCAAGCCATGTCGTCCTGATGGAAGTTCCTATAGGGTAGCTTCCTAGGGTATATTACAACTACGGCGATATTCCCAGAGAATTTACCTTAAGGTACCAGAATTCTAACTCCTGGAGCGAATATCCCTCGTGAAAGGGATATTGCGACATATCAGAGGACGTATTCTTGACACGCCACATGGCAATCTGCACCCCGAACAGAGATTTCGTCTCGCAGGGGGCAATTGGCAAGAAACGAATTCGGGAAAGAAAAAGGGGGAGCCGCTCCCAAGGCTCCCTATCTCCCGTTTCGTAAGCGTGCCTGGCGCCAATCCTGGCGCCATCTGTATTCCTTTTTGCGTAGCTTAACAACTCGGTGTTTTTTCCTGTGTTTCTCGCAAATCTTGGATTTATTCTGCTTTTCATGGCTTCTTCTACTTCGTCGGCCTCTGATAAGTTGAGTACCATGTCTTTTATGTATAAATGTAGGCTCTTGGTAAATTTTTGAGTGATTAATAGGATTAATCTTTGTTACAAGAGCCGTAGCCTACCGGAGGCGTCATGGATGCTGTCGCTCGCTAGGTATAAGTTTAGTTAGTCAGAGCGACATTCCCGGTTGTTTTGCTTTAATAAATTTTAGCTATTTAGCATTACATAGGATTTCCTTTCGTGCTTAGTATTATTTTGGCGAAGTATTCGCCATTCTGGCCTACGCTAGGCCATGTAGCCTAGTCGTTTGGTCCTAGTACTTCATGCATGATTTTGGTTTTTCAGAGTGTATTAAAATTTTATTGAAGCTTTAGGCTATGTTTTATACATTTAAGATTGTGTGGAATATTTCCAAGATAGTATACCAGTGAGTTTCGGTGATTTAGGTAATCGATTCTCTTGGTGCCTAGGCTAAGTTGCTTATGGAGCCTTAGTATACTTTCTCATACTCCCCGGTTGCTTTCTTTTCTTCGGAGAAGGTATGCAATCCCTTTCCCTCTGTGTAAGCCTTGGGCTTATCCCTAAGTGGTTTATCTGAATTAATTTTCGATAAAACTATACTGGGGTGTTACTGTACCTTCCTGTTCCAGTAAGTCTGGTTCAAAGAGGGACAGAACAACAGAGTTTTTTAGTCTGAGTCTGTGTTTGTCTGGCTTGGGGTAGAGTCTCCCTCGCTAGCCTGACACAGACAAAGGTGGCTTAGCCTCCTTAGGTCACTACCGAAGGTTTCTGTTGATATGATTCCTTCTTTTGTGATCTACCAGACTAGTCCTTGTTGCTGTTCTCGGGGGAGGATAAGTTTCTTTCCCTGTGAGTAGCAACACCTTCCTTGCTTTGGTGCTCTGGGAGCTGGCAAGTATTGCTGGCCTCCCCCCTTGGATCTCCCTTAGGCTAAGATGAGTTTCTTGGCTGCGGGTGATCCGTCACTAAGGCAAGGTTGGTAGGACCCTCTTTTGTCCCTTCCCCCTCAATATCCGTAATGGCCTAGCCATTACAGTACTGTACGTCATTCTACATCTGGACCTAGAATAGGTTAGGATGTGGAATTGACTCAGTCCCTTGCCGGCCGGCAGAGCTGCTGGCCGGCAAGGGTCTTCTGCTTTGAGTGCTGCCCGGACCTCCCTTGGTCCCTCATCCATGCCGGCCTGCAGAGTCAGACGGCATTGGTCAGGAAGCCTGAATTAGATTCTCCCCTTCCTTATTTGCACTCTTTCGGATTGCCGGGCTTGGAGGTAGTGTACACTCTTATCCCGGCATCCATTCTGTTTTTCTTCAAGTGCTGTACCCGACCCGGCTGCCGGCCTCGGGCGGTTGTAGTCCTCTGGTTCTTTTGCTGGCATCGGTCCTGTACCTTTGCCGGCCGGCTAATGTCAGCCCTTGTCTGCCGGTCACCAAGAGTGTGGCCGGCAGCTGGGTACTACCTTGTGTAGTTGCCGGCCGGCAGTCATTGCCGGCCGGCATTGGCTGTTGCCGGCCGGCACTTACTGCCGGCCGGCACATGCATTTGAACCAGCGTTCTGCCGCCTTATAGCTGTTGAGTAGTATACTTTAAAGCTAGTTATGGTGTGTGCCGGCCGGCAAGTGCCGGCCGGCACGTAACCTCCTATACTGTACCAGTATTCTTCAGTATAACATATACTGTAAGAAGAAAACTATAGTATGGGTTTTGGTACAGCACTGTGTGTTCTAACACTTTTGTGTTTTCTTGCACAAGTCCTTTGCTGTTGCCCTACAGATAGGAAAGTGAGTTCTTTCCTGTCTATTATCCAGGATTTTAAAATCATTGCTTAGGTGTGAGCTCCACCTGTTTCCTCTGGAAACTTTGCATTGGTTACTCTAGAAGAGATTAACCATTTGATTTTATTATCTGGAAGGCTGCAGCAATTGGTTGTGAAGGAAACACAAGTGTGTGTCTTTCCTTTCTGAATTGTTATGCTATACTATGCATATCCAGTGATACATAGTTCACTTGATACTCATGGAAATTTCTTCTCTTTACAGAAGGACCCTCCGAAGTGCGGAAGTGTCTTCTGCAACGTCCGCAGCAAGAGCTTCTGCGGACATGAGTTTGGTAGGAGACACGCAGCATGCGCTGTCTCCAAGGGTGATCTCCGGTATTGGGACCCTCAGGTATGTACTGTGTGCATTAATCTAATTACGGAGGCCTCTTATTCCCTTAGGATGGCGGAATCAAGGGATATAGCAAGGGAGAAGCTTCGTACCTGGGTAAGGGGCTTCCAGAAGAACACCTCTGGACCTTATCTTCCAAGTGAGAAGATGAGGGCGTATCTTTTCCCTAAGGCATCAGCTGATGCAGTGATTCCCCAGCCTCAAGAGGAGATCCCCCAAGTTCAGATCCAGGTGGATGCTGAAGTCTCGGTCGCTATGCAAGACATCCAGTTAGATGACAGGATGTCTGTCGTGGACGAGCGTCTGGAGGAAGACCTCCTGGCAGAAGCCCAGGGTGAAGTTCAAGCCCCAGACGTTGTAGAGGAAGAGGTCGACGAGGTGTCGGCTACTCCGGTTCAGATCCCGGAGCCTATTCCCTCAACATCGGCCGGTCTCCCAGTAGAGCTGGGACAGGCCCTCTCCTCCATTTTTGGAATGATCCAACAGATGCAGAAGGAGAATCAGGAGAAGGCGGCTGCAATGGAACTGCGGATGCAGAGCCTTGCAGAATCACATGGGCCCCAGAAAAGACTCAATGTGAAAGACCTTCCCTTGTGCTCAGATGCTAAACCATGTGTCTGGCTGAGGAAGGAACCAGCTTCAAAGGAGGAGACAGAGCCGAAGGAGGTCATAGTGATGGACCATACTAAGGCTCAAGCTCTGCTTTCATCCTCGTTGAAAGAGAGGGGCTTCTCTAACTCAAAAGTAGCTGCATTGGGCAAGAAGCTCCCTTCCTTTGTGTCCTCTCCTGCTAGAGCCTTCCCCTTTTTACAGAAAGGGTTTGCGGCTGTACTAAAAGCAGTCGAGGCCGACAAGCCTTGCCCCTCCCTGAAGGAGTGTAAACCCTTGTCGCTGGCCCTACCTATGGACCACTAAGACTGGAAGGACGTCCATCTTAGGTTCTCAGTTGGGAAGTTGGAGGCTGATATCGCCGGACGTCAGTTTGGCGAGGACCTCCCAAAGCTGTCTGACTTTCTCTTGCAGAGAGAGTTCGAGACAAAAGAAAGACTGGCTGCCTCAATGTCTCTTCAGACTACTCTTGAGACGATGGCAAGTGACCCCAAGGTCCATGAAATGTTCATGGTGGTGGCCAAGACTCATCTGGCCACAGTGACGAAGGACCTTTATGGCTTCGTCAAGGCGAGGAGAGCTTGTAGGGAGTTCGTGTTCACCTCGGCTACGGTGAGGCACGAGCCAAGGAAACTAATCTCCTCCAACATTTGGGGCAAAGACCTTTTCCCTACCGATTTGGTCAAAGAAGTAGTTGATAAGGCCGCCTTGGAGAATAGAAACCTTCTCCAGAAGTGGGGCCTGGCTATCAAAAGAAAGTCTTCCCCGGATGAGGGTCCTCAACCAAAGAGGAAGACTATGAGGACTAGGCTACCATCTCGGCCAGCCAAGCCTTTTAGACAGCAACAGCAACTGCAATTGCCATTGCCTCCAGTGCCCCAGATCGTGGCACAAACCCCGACCACTTTTCAGTGGGTACCCCAGGCCGTGTCGACACAGTCCACGGCATTCACCCCATCGTTCGAAGGGCAGTCTACTTCCTTTCGAGCAAAGCCTAGAGGGGCAGCCAGAGGCTCGTCTGGGCGCCCCTCAAGGGGAAGGGAATTCAGGGGTGGTCGTGGTCAGGGAGGCAAGACCTCGGGACGGCAGTCCAAGTGGGATGATACCGGTAGGAGGGAGACTTCTGAAATTTCGGGATCGGTGGACCTTCGATCCCTGGGCCCACAGCCTACTCAAGAATGGACTGGGCTGGAGCTGGTACAGCACTCCACCCCCTGGCCTTCGGGTTTTCCAACACTCCACCCCCATTCTGGAGGAGTACGTTCAAGAACTGTTGGAGAAAAATGTGATCCGAAAGGTGAAGTCCATCAAATTCCAAGGGAGGCTGTTTTGTGTTCCCAAGAAAGACTCGGAAAAGCTCAGAGTCATTCTGGACTTGTCGCCACTCAACAAGTTCATAGTGTATTGCAAATTCAAGATGCTAACACTGCAACACATAAGGACCTTACTGCCCAAGAGGGCATATTCCGTCTCTATAAACTTGTCAGACGCCTATTGGCACATTCCAATCAACCGTCGACTCTCCCCCTACCTAGGGTTCAGGCTACAACGAAGACTATACGCCTTTAGAGCCATGCCATTCGGGCTAAACATAGCCCCAAGGATTTTTACGAAGCTTGCGAGCGTAGCTCTCAAACAATTACGCCTAAAGGGAATTCAGGTAGTAGCCTACCTGGACGACTGGTTGGTGTGGGCAGCATCCGAGACAGAATGCTTGCAAGCTTCCAGTCAAGTGATCCAGTTCCTAGAGTACCTAGGTTTCAAGATCAACAGAAAAAAGTCTCGACTTTCTCCATCTCAAAAGTTCCAGTGGCTGGGAATCCACTGGGACCTTTTGTCACACCGTTTCTCCATCCCGGCGAAGAAAAGGAAGGAGATAGCGGGTTCTGTCAAGAGACTTCTAGATTCCGAAAGGATATCAAGACGCGAACAGGAGAGGGTACTGAGCTCTCTCCAGTTTGCTTCGGTGACAGACCCAGTGCTAAGAGCACAGCTAAAGGATGCAACCGGAGTTTGGAGAAGTTATGCATCAAACGTGCGAAGAGATCTGAGAAGACCAGTTCCGCTTCGGCTACGTACTCTTCTCAGGCCTTGGTCCTAAGCCAGACATCTAAAGAAGTCGGTTCTTCTTCAGCCACCTCCCCCGTCGGTGACGATTCACTCAGACGCCTCGAAGGAGGGATGGGGAGGTCACTCTCATCGGAAAAAAGTCCAGGGGACTTGGTCCAAGCTATTCAAGACCTTTCACATAAACTTTCTAGAAGCTATGGCAGTGCTCCTTACCTTAAAGAAAGTTGCCCCACGTCACTCGATCCACATAAGGTTGGTGATGGACAGCGAGGTAGTTGTGAGATGCTTGAATCAACAAGGATCGAGGTCACCACCTCTCAACCTGGTGATGTTGGCCATCTTCCGATTGGCGGAAAAGAAAAAGTGGTACCTGTCGGCAGTTCACCTTCAAGGAGTCCGCAATGTGACAGCGGACGCTCTATCCAGGTTCACACCGATACAGTTGGAATGGTCCTTAGACGCAGGATCATTCTCCTTCATTCTGAATCA
The DNA here is from genome assembly GCF_036898095.1 of Palaemon carinicauda. Lineage (NCBI taxonomy): Eukaryota > Metazoa > Arthropoda > Malacostraca > Decapoda > Palaemonidae > Palaemon > Palaemon carinicauda. The sequence continues at coordinate 27,588,982 of NC_090728.1, read as the reverse complement.
AGTCCCAGAACTGCAGATAGACCTCTTTGCGACGAAAGACAACAAGAAGTTGCCCCTGTACGTGTCCCCGTACGAGGACCCCTTAGCAGAAGCAGTGGACGTGATGTCCCTCAACTGGAACAGAGGGTCCAGGATTTATCTGTTCCCTCCTCACAACCTTCTGTTGAGGGTCCTCAACAAACTGAGATCCTTCAAGGGGGTAGCGGCAATAGTAGCCCACAAGTGGCCGAACAGCGTGTGGTTCCCCCTGGCATTGGAACTACAGCTGAAGTTTGTACCGCTACCAGATCCAGTTCTGACCCAGCGAGTCCAGAAGTCGACTGTCTGCGCTTCATTACAGAAAACCCGGACCCTGCAGCTCATGATTTTCTCTCCCTAGCGGTGAGAAAGCGTTTCGGGATTTCGAAAGCCAGCATAGACTTCCTAGAGGAATATAAGTGCAAATCTACTAGAAGGCAATATGAGTCATCTTGGAGAAAATGGGTGGCCTTTGTCAAGGCGAAGAATCCGCAGGAGTTCTCGACAGACTTCTGTTTATCTTTCTTCATCCACCTCCATGGTCAAGGATTGGCAGCTAACACGATTTCAGCGTGTAAGTCTGCTTTGACAAGACCCATTCTATATGCCTTCCAGGTCGACCTAGGTAACGAGTTCTTCAATAAAGTTCCGAAAGCCTGCGCTAGGCTCAGACCTTCAGCACCTCCAAAGCCCATTTCATGGTCTTTAGACAAAGTTCTTCATTTCGCTTCTCTGTTGAGCAATGAAGAGTGTGCGTTAAAGGATTTGACACAAAAAGTTATTTTCCTATTTGCACTCGCGTCCGGGGCCAGGGTTAGTGAGATTGTAGCCCTCTCGAGAGAGGCAGGTCGTGTTCAGTTCCTGGATGGGGGAGAACTGAACCTGTTTCCGGATCCTACGTTTCTCGCCAAGAATGAGTTACCCACCAACAGGTGGGGTCCCTGGAGAATCTGCCCTCTGAAAGAAGATGCATCTCTATGTCCAGTAGAATGCCTAAAGGTCTATCTTCATAGAACTTCAGACTTCAAGGGTGGTCAACTATTCAGGGGAGAAACATCAGGCTCAAATTTATCTCTGAATCAACTCAGAGCGAAAATCACATATTTTATTCGCAGAGCGGATCCTGACAGTACACCCGCAGGTCATGATCCGAGGAAAGTTGCCTCATCCTTAAATTTCTTTAATTGTATGGATTTTGAACATCTCCGTTCATACATTGGCTGGAAGTCTTCCAGAGTGTTCTTTCGCCACTATGCGAAGTAAGTAGAGGAACTAAAGAGATCTGTGGTAGCAGTGGGTCGCGTCGTTAACCCTACTGTTTAACTCTGCGAGGAACAGTGGTTTTAATTGGGACGATTAATTCCAGGGTGAGTGTGTAGTTACATACTGTACTACAAACTAAGTGAGGGCACTGAGTTGCCTATGTAGACTGTTCCATTTCCAAAGGTGAACCTAGCATAAGTGCAGACATGTGTGCCGAGCGTTTCTAACGCAAATGTCATTGATTTGTAATACAGACTTTTATGACTTTGATACCTCGGTATCTTAAAAGTGGCATTTAATGTTTTTTCTTTCAGATAAACAAGTTCTGTTTACTATCATACTTATGCTTAAAGTTTTGGGTTATCCTCTTCTTATATATATATATATATATATATATATATATATATATATATATATATATATATATATATATATATAATTGTGGTTAACCTGTCTGTTTATTGTCTGTCAATGAACTTGTTCTTGAGAACCTTGCGTCTCCTTCACCTGTGTCAATTTATTGGTATAATTGAGCATTCATTCTATGTACCTTATCTGGGATAATTCTAATAGAATTGTTCCTTTATGCAAGCTATGTTGCATTGGTTTATGCTTTCCCTTAACGGGAGGACCCCGTCCCATAAGGGGACGATGGCGGTTTTACTAGTTTCCTCCTATGCGGATATAAACCCTTGTCCAATACAAGTATTGTGCGGAGAACTGGTCGATATTTCATATTGACGCAGTGGTTCTTTACAAACTATGCTTTACTTAATATAGGGCGAGACCACTATATTAGCTTGCCTGGTATTCATACATAGGTATATGTACTCTTCGAAACTTTTCCAGAGTCTAGTAGGACTCTTCCCTGTAAGGGGCAGGAAGCTCTAACATGGTTTATAGTTAGTTGAAAAGATGTATAACGGTAACATCTTAGGTCTCTAGGTCTAGTCGACCGGGAAAAATTACCTCCGGGGAGTACGGCACGTTCTGAGAATCCACAGATACAGTAATGCTCTGGTATACTTCCATCAGGACGACATGGCTTGAGCCCAAAAAACGGATTTTGAGCGAAGCGAAAAATCTATTTTTGGGTGAGATGGCCATGTCGTCCTGATGGACCCGCCCTTGCCTTTCTAAGAAAGGGCTGTAGGACCCCTCCCTACATACAGTATCTGTAGCACCTCGTGTACGCTACAAGGAATACAGATGGCGCCAGGATTGGCGCCAGGCACGCTTACGAAACGGGAGATAGGGAGCCTTGGGAGCGGCTCCCCCTTTTTCTTTCCCGAATTCGTTTCTTGCCAATTGCCCCCTGCGAGACGAAATCTCTGTTCGGGGTGCAGATTGCCATGTGGCGTGTCAAAAATACGTCCTCTGATATGTCGCGATATCCCTTTCACGAGGGATATTCGCTCCAGGAGTTAGAATTCTGGTACCTTAAGGTAAATTCTCTGGGAATATCGCCGTAGTTGTAATATACCCTAGGAAGCTACCCTATAGGAACTTCCATCAGGACTACATGGCCATCTCACCCAAAAAAAGATTTTTCGCTTCGCTCAAAATCCGTTTATTATGAATGTCAAACTTTAAACTAACCTGGATGATTTTGAATGGGAGTTAATAAATTGTATCTAAAAAGAAACCCAGATTGATGGCAAAAGTCAATGTTGCTGTTTCGAAGACGTATCTTGAGAAAATATTATCTCTTGCGAAGAAGTTATATTTGCTTTCTGTTCTCGAAAGTTGATGGACGAAAAATTTCTGTTTTTAAAAAGATGAGCAAAATCCTATTTGCATGTTTTGAATAGACGGCTCGGAAGGAGGAATCAGATTGATATGGATTTTTGAAGAAAAGGAACAGTTATTTATTGGATCTGGACTTTCAGGAAGAGAGGAATGTGATGGATGGAAGCAATATGGATTAGAACTGGGGAAAAAGGGAGATGGTCTGGCTAAGCCATTTGCATAGAACAGGTCGCAAAAGTCCAATAAAAAAACCGACTCGAAGTGAGGTTCGCACAAACAAACATTCCATGTACACTGCTACATGACTTCTGGCAAAAG
>NC_090728.1:27565634-27575634 GCF_036898095.1 Palaemon carinicauda | reverse complement strand
TTTCTTCTTCTCCTCTTCTCCAAATCCTTCTCTTTTCTGAAACTTACCTTTTATATCCTTTTATTTTGGTTTCCTGTGACTGTTGCTTTAAGAAGAAGCATTCAGTCTTTCTTGTATATTTTGGCCTGGGCACCAGCCACCCTTTGAGGCACTACCGCTAGACATTTATTGGGTCCTTTGACTGGCCAAACAGTATTACATTTGATCCCTCTCTCTGGTTACTGCTAATTTTTCCTTTGACTCCATCTGTCCTCATACACCTAACAACTCTGAGATTACCAAGTAATACTTCCTCTCCTATTCTGCACTGTAATTGTTCAATGACTACTTTCCTCTTGGTAAGGGTAGAAGAGACTCTTTAACTATGGTAAGCAGCTATTCTAGAGGGAGTTATCTTGTTTGAGGGTACACTCGGGCACAGTACTCCGTCTTCTTTTTCTTCCTCTTGTTTTATTAAGTTTTTATAGTTTATATATGAAAGAATCATTTTAATGTTGTTACTGTTCTTGAAGTATTTTAATTATTCTTTACTTTTCTCATAATCTAGTTTCTTATTTCCTTTCCTCACTGGGCTATTTTTCCCTGTTGGAGCCCTTGGGCTTATAGCATCCTGCTTTTCCCACTAGGGTTGTAGCTTGGCAAGTAATAATAATAATAATAATAATAATAATAATAATAATAATAATAATAATAAAGGCGTGGTATAGTATTCCCCAAATAACTGGCAAAACTTATAAATAATTACGCTGAGTTTTTCTTCCGATAAACAGATACGCAAATTTGGGTCTTACGCATTTTTTTTTTTTAATAAGAAACCAGATGATACTGACTTGAGTTGCAGATTTTCATTTCCAGTAACTTTAACTCTATCGATTTTATTTCGGCAAAATCTATTTTTAGATTTCTATAATTGTGCGCTTTTTTACACTTTTTACAAAATCATTATTAACACTCATTGATTTGCTCACGTCTTTGTTTTATTCTTATATAAAGGTTTTTCATTTTTTCAAGTAGATCTTTTCTTATCCCTTTATTTTGCTTAGATTCTTTTTTTTACATCTGTTCATTAATCATTTGAATTAGAAAATAAATTATAGCTATTATATATCATAGAATGCATACTACGTGCTGATTATGATAAATCATATCTATTAATAAATAAACTAATTATTACAAATCATAACAAGTCAGTCATTGCTAAATCCAAAATGTTTTGTAAACTAAATTAGAACAATTTTTCCCATAGCTTTTAAGAATTATACACCTTTGCGCCGTTATCATATCAATGATTACTTTTTTTTTAACATATTCCAATTTATTCATACATCTTTGGTTAACCAAACTTTACCAACGTGTGCAGTAAAATTTAAAATAGATTTAATATAATTGTGGGCAACTAAGTAAACAGATATCACTGCATTTAGAATATTCTCAAACCATTAAACTATTTCATCATCTATTTTACAAAAGAAAACAGTATGAAGAATATTCTCCTCCTCTCAACATAAATCGTATCTCCAATTATTTATTACAGTCAAATGACATAGCTTCCTGGAATTTTGTTCCTGTTATATTAACTTATGTACAGTTGGACACAAGAATTCCTGGTACACCTCGCTCTGAGGAAGTGCACCCTGTCATCCCCTTACTGCACGGAGAGTTCCTGGGAGTAGCCCTGACCATCCACCTCTGACATCTCTCCCTACGCTATCTGTTTGGTTACTCACCAGGTAATATGGGTGTGACTGGGTTCACTTCTTCGGAGCGAGATGTGCCAGGAATTCCTGTATCCAACCGTACATAGCGCTATGTTTTTTCTTTTTTCTTATTGCGGTAAAGAAGCGTATCTTTACAACACTAATTATACTTGTAACCTTTGAAAATTAATCATATATACTTTTAATAGTTATGTATCGATTTTTCTTTACAATGAAACACGGTCCTTATAAAAGTAATATTATTTCGGTTATAAGAGGTTCCATAAAAGGACACAGACTTATTTAAACAATTTGGAAAAACCATAAGAAGAAACATTCATTAAGGTTTAGTTTACAAAATGAGGACATTAACGTTGTTTGACAATTGTGTAATACTTAGATCAAATCAATTCCCTCTTATTCTCTATCCATTTAAAAAGATTTTTTTTTAATGGGCTAATGACCTTCATTCCATATATCACCAGAAATCTGTTCTTCATTCTGCATCAAATTCCTTTCGGCCAGGATAAATGTGTCAGGATCCAGAGCTTTGACTATACAAGCAAGTTGGCTACTGTCCATTTCTGTACAAGTATCTCGCTTCTGTTACACAGTAAGCAATTGATCCTTTCTATGCTAATTTTCTCCTTAACGAGATTACAGTTGAATCGAAAGCCTTTTTTGGTAATCATTACAAAGATGCACACCAAGTATCTTTATTCTATCCGTCTTTGTATTTTCTCAATGAAGATCCCAGTCTTCTTTGTTACTCCAATCACCTTCTCCAAAGATGCAAGTCTTATTTTCTTCACTTCAGCTCCTTTCCAAAATAACATATTATTACATTATCTACCACTTTTAACCTAATCTCATTCTATATAGATAATATATACTGGAATCATCAACATAACCAATAAATAATAATTTCTGTCTATAAAGATTAACTTAAAGGGCATAACTTAGGTTTTAGCCTTCTATCCGATGGCTAAAGGTAAATAGACACGAGAACCATTGAAAGAGGACAGATATGTCTGTCTTATCGATCGTTTAATGTCGATAGGCCCTTCCACACGAGGGGCAAATGCACGCCGGGCAGACACTGTTACCAATTTCATTATATGGGTGAAGATGAAGAGTGTAGATAACGTCATAGACGAGGTAACAACGGGCAAACCATCGAAGTGCCCGAGCCCGTGCTGAAGCATTGGATGGGCGCCTGTCTGACTGCACTCTGCCCTCTACCCGGGGGTTGGCCCATGTCCTTCTTTCACATGCCTGTGCCTACTGTCTGTCTTGGACTGTTTGATCTGATAATACTGTTTCAAAGCGAGAGAACTACCAGCAAATCAGAGGGCCCGACCTTCATTTTCCCCTGGTGTGGGAGGCCCTCATGGTTTGGAACACACACCGCTTACAATAACAGTCCTACTTATATTACCATGCAAAACCTTAAAACAAGAAATACCTGTATCATCAACCTCAAATGCTTCTAATATTTTCAGAGCAAATTAAATATATACTTTATGCAAAGCAGGCGACCAATCCAAGGATAGAACTGCGCACTTGGATGAGGATTCATTAGCTTAATGCAGTACATCTCTACAATACTTCTTCCTAAAGGTAGTAGTTGGCCAGGGCACCAGCCACCCATTAAGATACTACTGCTAGAGAGTTATGGGGTCCTTGGATTGGCCAGATATTACTACACTGGATCCTTCTCTCAGGTTACGGTTAATTTTCATTTTGCTTACACATACACCGAATAGTCTGGCATATTCTTTACATATTTCCCTCTGCATATACCTGACAACACTGAAATTACCAAACAATTCTTCTCACCCAAGAGGTTAACTACTGCACTGTAATTGTTCAGTGGCTACTTTCCTCTTGGTAAGGGTAGAAGACACTCTTTAGCTATGGTAAGCAGCTCTTCTAGGGGAAGGACACTCCAAAATCAAACTATTGTTCTCTAGTCTTGGGTAGTGCCATAGCCTCTGTATGATGGTCTTCCATTCTCTTGAGGGTCCACTAAGGTACACTATTCTATGTTATTTCTCTTCTTGTTTTGTTAAAGTTTGTATAGTTAATATCAGTAATAGTTATTTTAATGTTGCCACTGTTCTTAGAATATTTTATTTTGATTGTTAATTACTTCTCTTGTAATTTATGTATTTCTTTGTTTCTTTTCCCTACTGGGCTATTTTCCCTGTTGGAGCCCCTGGCTTATAGCATCCTGCTTTTCCAACTAGGGTTGTAGTTTAGCAAATGATAATAATAATAATACTGTATTAATAATAATAATAATAATAATAATAATAATAATAATAATAATAATAATAGAAATAATAATAATAATAATAATAAAAATAATAATAATAATAATAATAGAGAACTGATCGCTGGAATATGTAGCGCCAAGTACAAAATTTAAATCTTTTATATGCAAGTTTAGACACGATGTATATCATTATTATTATTATTATTATTATTATTATTATTATTATTATTATTATTATTATTACTTGCTAAGCTACAACCCTAGTTGGAAAAGGAGGGACCCCAACAGGGAAAATAGCTCACTGAGGAAAGGAAACAAGGAAAATAAAATATTTTAAGAATAGTAACAACATAGAAATTGATATTTCATTTATAAACTATATAAACTTTAACAAAATAAAAAGAAGAGAAATTAGATAGAATAGTGTGCCCGAGTATACCCTCAAGCAAGAGAACTTTAACCCAAGACAGTGGAAGACCATGATACAGAAGCTATGGCAGAGAACGATGGTTTTATTTTGGAGTGTCCTTCTCCTAGAAGAGCTGCTTACCGTAGCTAAAGTCTCTTTAACCCTTACCGAGAGAAAAGTAGCCACTGATCAATTACAGTCCGGTAACCCCTAGGGTGAAGAAGAATCGTTTGGTAATATCAGTGTTGTCAGGTTTATGATGACAGAAGAATCTATAAAGAATAGGCCAGATTATTCGGTGTATGTGTAAGTAAAGGGAAAGTGAACCGTAACCAGAGAGAAAGATCCAATGCAGTACTGTTTGGCCAGTCAAAGGACCCCATAACTCTCTAGCGGTAGTATCTCAACGGGTGGCTAGTGCCCTGACCAACCTACTACCAATTAAATAAGTATTGATACTGACAAACAGATTCCACACCAGACTCAGTTAGCGTTAATATCTCATAGTAATATTCTATATAATTAGCCATAGTATCTGACAGAAATTGTTCACCTTTCCATTTACAAAAGTTTTCAGTAACAGTTTTATTCCTTAACTAGAGAGACACTCAGTAGATAGCATGCCTTCGCCACGCCAATCAGTATCATTTTGCTATAAACTCCACTGAGTAATAGTAATTCGATGTATTTTCTTTAAAATATAAATGATTTGTACTTAGGTCTTACCTCACATGTCCACCAAGTTTCATTGAAATTGGTTCAGTAGTTTTTGCTTTGTTCACAAGCAAATAAATAAACTAACACATTTTCCCATTTACTTAACGTTACGATTATTTTCAAAGAACTGCTCCGCATTTGTACTCTGATGTACAGTACTTTATGCAAAATGTTACAGATTCATCATTGGGTCATACCTAATATGACTATCAAGTTTGATCAAAATAGATACAATAGTTTTTGTGTAAAATTACTCACTGACAAACAAACAAATAAACAACCTAAGAAACAGATTAGGGTGAATAAACACCATTCGCAAAATCTTCGCTTTTGGCGAAGGCAACAAATCTTTTCACACTTAATAGATAATGGAATAAGCGCTCCCCTTCTTTTAATCCGTTTCTATATCCTACTTCTAATTCGAACTGCTTCTGCTAAATCTCTTCTTCCTTTCATTTCTTTATAATTATTTACTGATAAAGTTTTTTTAGACAACTCCAAAATAATCTAACAAGCCAAATTTGAATGATTTTTCTGACCTGATTTCATATAGAAAATTCGAGCTTTTTCTTTCTTTCTTTTTTCTTTTGCCTCCATTTTGCAATATGTAAACATTTGTTTTGATTTTGTCACCTCAATCCAGAACTTCTTAAAAATCTTTATAAATTTTGCATCCTTTAAAAAGGTTATATTCATTTTCCTTAACCCTTTACTTGCTATAAAATATACACATCCTATGTGATCACTAAATACTACAGTAATATCTATCCAACTAATGCTATTCCCTCTCAGAGTTTAGTCTAAAACAGAAATATGAAAGGTTGAGACATCTTTGTTACCTGTCGTTTCATCCTGACCTATATCAGAGTCGTTACCTTCATCACTTCTAACCTAAGAAATTTTTTCATAATATTTGTATTTTCTCCAGTTGTATCCATAACTATGCAATAACTATTATTCTCATTACCTTCATTATGCAGTTCAGTACCGTATTCAATTTCCTTATTCTCTCTGTTACTGAATATGCAGTAACTATTTTTTTTCCACCAGATTCAAGATTAGAGTTCTTGAATGATGCATTGATATCAATGGTTGAATTAATGTCCTCAGGACTGTTTTCCCTGCTCGTAATTTCACAGATATTCAGTGCAAAATCATCAATACTCAAGTCAATGGAGCCTTTCTCTGCTAAATGTATGTAATTCTGCAGAGTGACCACATAAACTGGCATATTCTCTCCCAATTTGTTTTCACCAAAATTTAACTCTGCATGAACTATTGTTTCTGGCTAACTACTCTGTTTTGCCATTAATGTATCTGTAGATATTCCAGTCATTTCTGGTCAAGACTTGTGACTTTTTAACTACTTGATTCAGGAATTTGGAGCTTCTCATACTGAACCAGTTATTAAAATTACATTCTGTAATAAGTGTCCTGTGTTACCATATTTTTAGCAAGGTTGCCCATTATACAAAACATTTTATGACTGATTGACCACTAAGGATAGATACGTAAGATAGGCTATGTTTTCACGGTTCCATAGAGACAGTTATGTCTCAACTGAGAGCAAATCTGTATTGGTCAAATCCCGTGGTATTTGCTCCGAGTGAGTCGCCTGGAAAGCTCTCTTCTGTGTCCTCTCTTTTGTAAGGCTCCGATATTCAGAACCTGCATTTCAGAAACTGATGTTTCCTTCTCTCACTCAGCAGAGCCTCGGAAGGACGCTGTCCTTATTTACAGGAGGTGTACAATAAGATCATGCAATAATATGGTAGACTAGTGTATGCGACCCGCCATAAACGATATGCACACACATGCACACATACACATATTTAACCCTTCCCTCCCATCACCCTTTACTGACTACAACACAGCAGTTGTGGTTTCAGAGTGTACCTTTTAGGGTACTTCCTCTTACATGGATATGACTACTCCCTCGCCCCCCTACCTGAGAGAAGAGGAGAGACCAAGTAGCTATATGTCTGGCAATGCTGATCCGTGTGACTGGATGTATATATATATATATATATATATATATATATATATATATATATATATATATATATAACCAGACACTTGTTCTCTATTACAAAGGGGAAATTATGCACAATAACTACCCAATCCTTTCATGCCTGAATATAATGAACTCCCTACTACTAATTAGTAGGATGTGGTAATGTCCCTGACTGATGATCAGAAGACTGGGGTGAGAGTCGTGCTCAAACTCGTTAGTTTCTTTGGTCACTGTAACCTCACTATCCTTGTGAGCTAAGGATAGGGGGTTTGGGGGAGCCTATAGGTCTACCTGCTGAGTCATCAGCAGCCATTGCCTGGCCCTCCTTGGTCCTAGCTTGGGTGGAAAGGGGGCTTGGTCTCTGATCATAGGTATATATGGTCAGTCTCTAGGGCATTTTCCTGCTTGATAGGGCAATGTCACTGTCCCTTGCCTCGGCCACTCATGAGTGCCCTTTAAACCTTTGAATTACGTTTCTTCTCCGGATTATACAATTCAATAAGAATTCATATTCGCATGTATAGATATCCATCTAAATTTCATGTGCAGTCATGGTTTCACATTTGACATTGATTTGCAGGTATATTATTCATCTTCTTGATACTAATTCGCGCCATAATCTTTCGAACCTCTTCAAATCTAACACCTCAGCTCATATTCATTTTCATCCTACATTTTATCGTGTTTCTATAGAGAATTATATCAATACTGAATCACTCCTCATCAAAATAATATGCACATATTTTGTCTATTGAGCTACCCTATTCATTTCCATTAGCTTTTTGATCTTATAAAAATATCCAATTCAAGATTTTAATATATATTATGCTTTTATTCAACGTCGTTCAGGTATCTCATTGGTCAAACTGTCTAAAATATTTCGTAATTGGAATTCAGATCTTCCCAGACTATAACATTCACCGCAGAATACAAAGCAAAGTGTTGCCTCCTTGGGCTTATCCTTTAGCAGGGTTTAATAAGAGTATTTTTGAAATTCTATTCCGGCTTTGACCTAAGTATGGAGCTTTGGGAGTTCGGATGTAGTGCAAAGACTTTAATGTTTAATACATATATATTTTACTTATCCAAGATTTGTAATTATCTTAATTTGTAAATTTTTTTCACGTATTCTTCAATGCGCCTTTTGAGTTTGTGGCATTCTGCGTTTCCAAGTAAAATATCCGTTAGCTTATGGTAGTTGATTTTACCAACAAGTTGATGATAACCAGGTTACCCCAGTGCCTAAGTCCCTATCACATAACTATATTAGTTACAGCCTTGTATGAAATATTCTGTGCCTTGTCTATATCAACAACTATCCTCATAATTATTTCTGCAAAATGTTTATCCTTTCTGAAACTTTTCTCTTTCGGATGTTTCTCTTACTTCTCTCTTTGTATGTCTCTCTACATACCAATTCCTTTCTGTTGTGTTCTCAGGCATCTTTTTATTATTATTTACTATCAAAGATCACCACTTCTGACTTTCTGCAGAATTACAGTAACATACCTAGACAGTAAGCAGCATCTTCAAAATTATTTTCTTATGATATAGTCCTTCTTGATTATTATTTAATTCAGCGTAAGATCCCGTGTTCCACTTAAGGTTGGGTAATCATTCCACTGTTGACGAGTTCTTGGTCTCCTTGACTATCAGAAATGGTTTTTGTTTCTTTTTGCTTGATGTCGTATGAATTAGAAAGATATTCTCGTTAAGGAAACCAAGGCGAGGAAAATTTCTTCTCTTTACATTTCTTAAAGAGTGTAAAAAATATGTCTCAAAATTAGACTATGAGTGATGCGCAATAGCTAAAACTACAAACATACATTCTTCGAAAATTATATGAACTAGGCAAATAATCAGAGCGTAATAATAAATCACTCCTTTACGATGACTAACCCTTTGATAGCAGAATCGCAATCAGACTATGTAATGTTATTACACTAAGTAAACATGACACCTTACGAATTATCAAATAAAAAAGGGAAGAAAGGTTGTTGGGTAAGACATCGAAAGGGACATGAATGATTTACTGGACAATTATATCAGATGTTTTCCCTGTCTCTCAATATCCTTTCTTTGTCTACCATCATGGCTTGACTCTCCCCCACTGTCATTCCCTCTTGCCCTTTTATTCAAGAGCTTTTGACTCTATAACAAATAGAGGTAAAAACAAGGACATCGTATTTCCATGGCCCTCGAGTATTGAAATGGAGAACGTTCCAGCTATCTCTCCCTTTTCTTTCGCACGGAGTGAAATAGCTATATGTTTTACCCCTGGGATTACAGTAGAAGCAGCAATATGATAAGAGCCAAGGATATCTCTCAACACGGTTTCCTATCCAAAAGATATGGAAGTACGTGCGCTTAGGAGAGCTTCTTTTTTATTCCCCCGATGGCCACTTGGGGTGAAATAACAATGATAGCATTTAGTATTTATGGCTTCTGTATGCAGTTGTGATGTCGTTTCCTCTCGCTTTATTTTATCCACAACAACTGATCGGCGGAATGCGAAAAATCCTCAATGCCAGCGGACATTGTTCCACCCAATAAACCCGTTTTATCTGGAATGCTTCTCTCCTCGGGGGTGGATATTTTTCTTAAAGGACCTACTCAGTTGTAACATTTTATTAGGCTTGTTGTTGTTGTTGTTGTTGTTTTTGGGCTCTAGCTGTTGTTGTTAGAGTAAGCCGACCTTAGGCCAGCAATGGCTGTTTGTCATACGACGGAGCCATAAAAGATTTAAAACTTCTGTGGAAAGGAAATTACTTTTATTTTTTCAAAACTACATATCCCGTAGTTTTACTACTCAAATCCCCCCCTCTCTCTCTCTCTCTCTCTCTCTCTCTCTCTCTCTCTCTCTCTCCTTTTCAATGGGGCTATTT
>NC_090728.1:27548134-27558134 GCF_036898095.1 Palaemon carinicauda | reverse complement strand
ATATATATATATATATATATATATATATATATATATATATATATATATATATATAGTGTATCCACAATATACTATATCTTAAAACCTAAGTAACGCAAATAAAGTAAAACAATTTCGCTCCATTAAATTTGCATATTATGTAATCGAAATTTTCACTAAGTTTTACACGTCCAAAGATCTTATGAATATTTTTACAAGTATATTAAGACTATGATGCAATCCTATTCTACACTTTCACCTAAGGTACAATAATCCAATGTGATTCACAACTCGATAATCAGTGTTCATATCAATCACGTTCATTACAAATCAAGACAAACAGGAGTGTTTGTTTTCTTGTTCATTTTAAAGGATATGAAATGCACAAAATGTTAAGAACACGATGCTATGAAATTCAATGGATTAAGAACATATATCTTGAAAATATTAGATATATCTCACACGCATAATCATAAAATTTTTGGAAGGTATTTAATTGATAACAACCAGCCCATTATGTCTAAGTGGAGATCTGTATTACGTTTTTCATGAGAAGAATAGTTTTGCTAAAATCTGTTGACTAAAGCATTAGATTTTTACGGTGGCCTAAATGAGAAAAAATCAATGCTGTTACCAATTGTCTTCAAGTAATGACTTCACAACAGCCTCCAAAAGGTTATATTGATTTGACAATCGAATTAAGTACCACCATGCTGGCATAATAACATTACAAATCTTTAAACCTAATCTAATATGAGAATTTTTCCTTTGCTATTGTCTCGTCTTCTTGAAGAGCAAAATAAATAACTTTTGTACATAATCAATGTCATATTGATAGAACTCCATGATAGTTTCATTTCCCATAGTAGGTCTTAAAACGGAGATAATACCACAATTGATAAGTCTCTGTTTTAGCTGGGTAACTATTAAAACTGGTGGATCTAAAAACCCCGAATTCAACGATTGAAGGAATTGTGCCACCTTTTGGGTGAAAATGTAATCTATTTGTATAAATGGCAATTTTATTAGTGTACAGATAAGACATCAGCCAATTAAGAAGCACTGGAGAAGTTTTGTTACAATATAACACAAGGAATATTGTTCTGAAACATGAGACATCATCTGTCAACCAAAAATATGAATGGAGATTAGGCTGGACAGTCTTTATTTAGACAAATTTAAATATATCCTCTTTTTAATACTGGGAATCTTGAATCATGAACTTCTGTTCATTTTGCTATTCGTTTTATGATACTTAAAGATGCAGCTCTGCCACTATCCTCCGTTAGGCTGTGAATAATCGATAGAAGTCATGAAAAAATAATCTTTTATAAAACTTCCTAAGCATCTTAATGTACTAAACTATTGACAGCCACAAATGCTTAGTACTCTACGCTATAATAGTTTTTCTTCTCCTTTTGCCGCTTCCTGCTAATCAAGTTATTCCAATTAGCATTTAGAGCCTTTGACACAAAAAAAAAGGATAATTAAATGGGTCACAAAGGTCTTGTTATATATTACGTCTTCTGGTGATGTAACTGATGTAATATGTTCTCTCTAATTATGATACCGCATCTCATATATATATATATATATATATATATATATATATATATATATATATATATATATATACACATATATATACATATATATATATATATATATATATATATATATATATATATATATATATATATATATAATATATATGTTACATATAAATGTTTCAAATTGATTTTCGTGAAATATTAATCTATCAGACCCATACTTCCATTTAAATAATCTCAAAACTAGTGTTATCTTATCCAATTCAGCTGCCTGTGTTCACAGGTTTGCCAGAACCTGAATCATTTCACTCTAATCGATACTCATGACTTCTCAATCAAGTCGAGTGAAAAGTAAAAGCTTCAAAGAGGTAAAATCACGTTTACTAATATCAATTTTACAACTGTACAAGTATGGGACGATTCTGTTTCTTGGCAGACACGAGTTTTTTTTTACAAATTTACAGCCCGTAGAAAAGACTTTTCTCTCTGCTCAAACTCATAACGATCGTTCGAGTGGTCCAACCATAAACTGTCATATTCAGATAAGAGTATAATAAATAGATATGATTTCTAAAATGATCCTTCATTAGTAATCAGATCATCTGATTAGACCGATATACTCTAAAAGACTATTGAATATTTTCAGAATAGAATATAGGAAAAATGAAAATATCTTCTTTACTAGACTTATCAGTAAACAGTAAAAACATTTGCTATACAAATATTACTGTATTTAGAATATTTTCTAACCATTAAACTATTTCATCATCTATTTTACAAAAGAAAACAGTATGGAGAATATTCTCCTCCTCTCAACATACATCGTATCTCCAATTATTAATTACAGCCAAATGACTCAGCTTCTTGGAATTGGTTACTGCATATAGATTTATGTACAGTTGGAGACAAGAAATCCTGGTACACCTGGCTCTGAGGAAGTGCACCCTGTCATCCCCTTACTGCGCGGAGGGTTCCTGTGTTTAACCCTGGCCTTCCCCTCTGTCATCTCTCCCTACACTAGCTGTTTGGTTTCTCACCGTGCAGTATGGGTGTGACTGGGTTCACTTCTTCGGATCTGTGCCAGCAGTTCCTGTGTCCAACCGTACATTGAGCTATGTTTTTCCAAGTACAGTAGATTCCCTTTCAAAAGTGGAGTAGGTCTCTACAACAGTAATTATACTTTTAACCTTTGAAAATTAATCATATATACTTTTATTCATGTATGGATTTTTCTTTACAATGAAACAAGGTCCTTATCAAAGTAATATCATTCCGCTTATATGAGGTTTCATGAAAGGACACAGACTTATCTAAACAAGGTCTGGAAATCAATTTACATATACAAAGAACAATTTGGAAAACCACAAGGAGAAACATTCATTAAGGTTTAGTTTACAAAATGAGGACATTAACGTTGTTTGACAATTGTGTAATACTTAGATCAAATCAATTCCCTCTTATTCTTTATCCATATAAAAAGAGTTTTGATTAATGGGCTAATGACCTTCATTCCATATATCACCAAAAATATGTTCTTTATTCTGCATAAAATTCCTTTCGGCCAGGATAAATGTGTGTCAGGATCCAGAGCTTCGACTATACAAGTAAGTTGGCTACTGTCCATATCTATACAAGTGTCTCGCGTCTGTTACACAGTAAGCAATTGACCCTTTCTATGTTACTTTCTTCTTGACGAGATTACAATTCAATCGAAAGCCTTTTTTGGTAATCATTACAAAAATACACACTAAATATCTTTATTCTATCAGTCTTTGTATTTTCCCAATGAAGATCCCAGTCTTCTTTGTTACTCCATTCACCTGCCCCAAAGATGCAAGTCTTATTTTCTTCACTTCAGCTCCTTTCCAAAATAACACATTATCACATCATCTACCAATATTAACGCAATCGCATTCTATATAAATAACATATATTGGAATCATCTACATAACCAGTAAATAATATTTTTGTCTATAAAGACTAACCTGAAGAGGACAACTTAGTTTTTAGCATTCTATTCAATGGCTGAAGGTACATCAAATCCAAAAGTCCTTGACGTCTCCGGTCCCTCACTGTTACCCCCAATATCTATAGATTCCAGAACTTCAGATGTAGAAGAGTTTGGTTGTTAGGAAGGAGGAGAACGGGTGGGGGCGGCGACGGTCGAGGGAGAACACTGGGAAAGGGGAGGACAACGGGCAAGGAAAGTTCTACTTGTTAGAGCTGAAAGGTGAGTGTGATGACAGAGGACGCACAAAAAATTATGATGAACGTAATTCAATACAATTTCATACCTTCCTAATTCTATCATTAGAATAATACCTAACTTATATTTATATGGTACATTTGTTGTGTTATTGGCTATACCATTCTCGCAAACAACTTGACAAAATTGATCGATGTTTAGTTTGACAATGTACTTTTTTTCCGACTCAAAAATCCCTTTTAAACATAAGCTGAGTCTCTCTCTCTCTCTCTCTCTCTCTCTCTCTCTCTCTCTCTCTCTCATATATATATATATATATATATATACATACATATATATATATATCATATATATATATCTCATATATATATATATACCTCATATATATATATATATATATATATATATATATATATATATATATATACACACAATATATATATACATCATATGTATATATATCTTATATATATATATATATATATCATATATATATATACATATATATCATATATATATACCTCATATATATATATATATATATATATATATATATATATATATATATAGATATATATGTATAGAAAAGTGTGTTTCTAAATGTGTAAAGAGTGTGGTATGGCAGAGTAGGTTTTTAGAGCTGTTACGGGGAAGCAGACATTTTGTTTGAAAATAGATTCAATATCAATTCATAAGTATAACGTTCACCTGGTCGATCAGTCTTTTCAATGCAACAACCGACCTAAACAATGGCTACAATTGTTCCCTGTATGGAAGCAGAACTTTCTATTTGCTACTATGGAGAGAAGTCATTGAAAACTGGCAAATAAGATACCAAAACTTTAATTTCTTACGTACATAATTGTGCGAATTTACCCAATAAGGTTATCGCCCTATTTGTCCGGTGCCTCTTTTCTTCGGGACTAAAAATCTCGCTTTTGAGAGAAGTCGAAAGAGAAAGTATACAAAGGTGATAAAAAGTCAATTCCATATTTTTTTCTATCTTTTTATTAAAAAGTTAAATTACATATTCTTTACAATCACAATATTTACAGTATAATCACATTTAATTGCATTTTTTTTTATAAACAAATCCATCTAATTTAACAATTTACAACATCACACATCTTGATTTTAATTTTTAGTCACTCAAAAACAATAATTTATATACTTTTTGGTGAACATTTTATTCATTCTTTCTTTATAGATATTTTTCAAAAGCCACCGATCATATTGAAATTTACTCTTAAGAAAGGCATCTGTTTCCTCTTTCGTATATCGTTTCTTCTTACTGACCCAAACAGCATATAAATAACCAACAATCAATACAGTGGCGCTATTATAATCCTTTTTCGTCCTATATTTGTAATTGAACATTAATGTGTTTAAAAAATTGTCCCTGTTTATGTCACAAGTATGAAATAATACACTTTTGACATACATCAATATTGTCTGGATGTGCTTACAAAAGGAAAATATATGCAAACTGTATTCAACATCATCGCAATGATCACATTTATCTCTGTCTCTGATATTCAACATTTTCAGACGATTATTTGTTGCCAAAGTTCCATGAGCATACTTAAAGGCAAACTGTCTCTCCATGATGCCAATGAAAGGTTTGTTTATGCTGTCCTATACCATTTTCCAGTCCAAAAGTGGATAACTCCCTTCAATTTTTGGGACACTCTCTGTCCTTATAACATTATAACAATCTTTAGAACTTAAGTTAGGTAATTTTGCATGATGATAAACTTTTCTGATTACATTAATTGCAACTAAATAAAATGATGTTGACACAAATGAAACCTCATTTATTTCCTTCAAGTCCAACAAAAAACTAATTCTCATCTTACAATAGAAATTACTTAAACCAATATCCTTTCTCATATCATTTAGAGCTGTCGAACTGAAAATCACCAAGGACTTAAAATAAACATTTATAATACCCAATCCACCTTTTTCTTTCGACAAACAAAGAGTATCTCTACCTACAGGATGGTAAGTTCCCTGCCATATATATCGGAATACATGCATATTTATTTGAGCAATATATTTTTTCAAAGGAGGCAAAGTCTGTGATATATACCAAACTTTGGACAAAACTAGTGAATTAACAATAATAGCTCTTTGGAAAATAGATAATTGTCTTTGACTTAGCATATCTATGGATATTTTAATATTTTGAGTAAGGCGAGACCAATTTTCTTCACATGTAACCTCAAAATCACTATAATAAATTATACCAAGAATTTTGATACTTTCAACAGTTTTCAACCAACTGATAGGCCAAATTTTTCGGTTTTCCCATTTCCCAAACCCAATTATACTAGTTTTGTCCTTGTTTAGCTGTGCACCTGTCGCAAGTTCAAACCATTGTACTTCTTTATAACACTCTCTAACTGAATCATCAGTTGACAAGATCACAGATGAGTCATCTTCATAACCTTGCAGGCATATATTTACATTGTTTGGAAGGCTAGGCCCTATTATCTTGTTATTGCTCTTTATTGCTCTATACAAAGGTTCTTGAAATATACAATATAACAGCATTGACATAGGGCAGCCTTGTCTTACTGACCTTTTAATACAAAAAGCTGAACTCATAAACCCATTTACCAAGATACAACTTACACAATCTTTGTACAATATTCTAACTAGAGCCACAAATTCATCTGGTAAACCAAATTTCTTCATCACTATAAAAACAAAATCCATATTAACTCTATCAAAAGCCTTAGACCAGTCTAAGCTTAGAATTGCTAAGTCTTCACTCTTTTGTTTTGTATGAAAAATTACATCTCGAATCGTATTATTAGAATTAACAATCGACCTTTCCTTCACTGCACAATATTGTTCTGGGGAGATAATCTTCCCAATAACACATCTCAATCTGTTTGCTAAAACCTTAGCAAAGATTTTATAGTCAACATTCAGAAGGGATATAGGTCTCCAGTTCTCCACCAACGATAAATCTCCTATTTTAGCTAATAATTTTATTACACCCAAATTTTGACTATCTGACATATATTTCTCAGTCACAATGGATTTGAACACTTCCATAACGTCAGACTTTATTAAAGACCAAAAATTTTTGTAGAATTCTATAGGAAGTCCATCATACCCTGGTGATCTTCCTTCACACATACTCTTGATAGCATCAAAAACCTCAATTTCCTCTAATTCTCTACTTAACAAACTTACATCTTCCTGGTTTAGGACAGAATGGCATAGGTTAAGAAAATAATCTTGACTTTTTACCTGACCAGTTATCTTACTAAACAATTTTTCAAAGTGCTCCTTTATAAAAACAGAAATTCCCTCCGTGCTTTCTACAATGGAACCATCTGCTTGTTTTATGTTAGTAATGCGTGTATGATTTTTCTTTTTCTCAGCACCAAGTAGATGTGCAGATATTTTTCCCCAGTTGTACGATCATTTAGTTTGGCTCTTATCTTTATACTTTCTAATATTTCATTCTGGATGTCACAAATCCTATTCCTAATTTACACTAATTTTATAGTTGATATAATAAAGTTGACGCAATCTTGTTTGTAATAAGTTCAGCAATCCATACTTTTCTTGAGAATTTTTTTTTACATAATTTGACAAAGAATTTTTTACATTGTGATTTTTCCCAGTCCCACCATAAGAGTATGTTATCAAATGTACCCTTTTTCTGCTTTATAAACTGCCATACATGTAAAAAAATTTTCTTCAATTTCATCAGAATCTAAAACTTTAACATTCAACTTCCAATACCCTGTGCCAATTTTTTGTGTGTTTATGTTTAATTTCAAAACAACCATACTATGATCTGAAAAACTTATTGGAATGGTGTCTGCAGATGTTATATTATCAAATAATTTTACCGTATAAATCCTGTCTAATCTGGATCCATAGTTTTCCCGTATATAAGTGTATTCTAATATCCTGTTTGTGAATTTGTAATTATCTCTCAGAGCAAGGTTTTTTCACGAGAGTACTCATAGACTTAGACAGTAAGGCTTTGTTATTATTACTGCAATCTCTTGTGCATGTTATACAGTTGAAATCACCTCCAAAAATAAGATAATCAATATTATGTCGCAGGTAGTACAATATTTCATTCCTGAAAAAGTCTTCCCTTTCAGCAAATTTACTGGCACCAGAAGGAGCATACACATTTATAATAGGTATAATGCAGTTATTGTAACATACCCTTTCACCAACAATTCTACCGTTAGTATCCATCTCCTTGGTTAAAAGTTTAACATTTGTTTTATTATTTATACAAATCATTGTACTTCCTTTTAAATTGATTGATGGATTGAAAACTATACGCATAAAATTAGTGAGATAACTCAACCCTGAAATATCTTTTACGTTATGTTCTTGAATCAACAGAATATCAATTTTATAGTACATGATAAGGGACACAACTTTCATTTGTTTAATTACCTCATTTAAGCCATTAATATTTAAAGTGGCAACAGAAAGAGCCATTACAACAACGAACACTGAAACAATTACTTTTTCTTTTTCTTTGACAACCTATCTTTTCCATTCATTTTTTCTTCCTTCCTTTTTTCTTTATTGGATTTTCCTCTAATTAACTTTAATTTACCTACAGTATCTAAATTTATGTTCCACTGGCCTTTTGGCATCACGTCTGAGCCTTTATCATCATTTTTCAAATCGTCTTCAATATCACTGACTTTATTTACCTCTACATCCATGTCACGTTCTTCAGTAGCCCCATCCACTGATTCATCATCCCTATGCACTGAAACCGCTATATTGATTTCTTCAAGATTTCCCGGTTCTTCATTTACATCATCCTCAACGGTAAAGAGACTTTCAACTGTGTAAGGAATACGAGGTTCATCTTGTGATGGAAGCCTCTTATCCTCAGTTATTTCGGTAACTTGAGAAGCTCCTTCAGGTGCACTTTTTATTGCAAAGATGTCACTATCACTGTCGGTATCTGTTAAATTATCACCATTACCTGGAACATGACCCTCCAGGTCACATGATCGACCTTCTATTTCGACTGAGTGTTGATGAACAGCAACATCGTCAACATTCTTGGATGAGGGAAAGGTCACTAGTTGTTCTCCTACTGCTTCGCATAAGTCGTCTATCTGGTCCTCTCCGTGGTTGCTGGATTCTTCTTTATCATTTTCAATACTCTTTCCATCACATGGTTGCTCCACATTTCCTTCATTACCTGTTGCCAGTTGAACATCAGGAGTACCAGTTTCTTCGATACCCGACCCTTATCAGAATCATTGCCGTTCATTGCTGGGAAATCATTCAAATTAAAAATATTCAACTTAGGTTCACTATCCATATTACAGTTAACTGCCATATGAGAATCTCTTCCGCACTTGTAACACGTCTTTTTCTGACCATTATATAAAAACACAACATTATAACCACAAATATTTATGGAGGATGGGATATTTTTCTTTATTTTCACAGTGCGTGTTCCATTTTCTAGACCACTCGCTCTCCCATGAGAAAATGTATTATGTCTGAGATGAAGAACTTTCCCATACTGTTCGAGGACACTAATTAAAAGGGAGTCTTCTATATCAAAATGTGCATAACGTATTGATACATAAGTATATACACTACTCAAATTTACTACTAGGGCCTTTTCGCCATTACCGAAATGAATCACTTTGTCTTCGTACTCTCGTATAAAGACATCAAAAACCTTCTCCTTAATAAATTTCACAGCTACTCTATTATTTGGTATGTTCTGAAACCCTCGTATGTCTTTTTCACTTATTTTTAACTTATTAAATATGACATCATATGCCGACTCATAATTAGGGGAACACGAAAATTTTAAACCAACTGTAGTCTTTGGTTTAAGTCTCGCAGCCATTGGAAAGTTGTTTGCCATCGTAGCTGGTAGAAAACGCTCCGTTTTCTATGATGACGTCATATCGCCTCAGGCGACATGAAACCTCCGGATTGGCGATTCCTTGGAGGTGTATCGAGGCAAACTACGTCTAATAATATAAACTATGACACAAACTAGTTCACTTGAACACAAATTAGTTCACTGGCATCTTACTCATAAGTTGTAGTCCAAATTCATAAGAAAACCATCTGGTAACCATCTCAAAATCACAAAATGAGCAGACCGTTCCAAATAGCGTTTGTAAACAAACAGCGCTTCTTCTTCTCCGCTAAAGTCAATTCCATAATATGGATTTAAAAAGTTGTAATTGCTCTCTTGTTAGCATCATACTTTTATACAGAGCGAAAGATA
>NC_090728.1:27510634-27538134 GCF_036898095.1 Palaemon carinicauda | reverse complement strand
AAAGTGAAAAATTATTGAACAAAGATTGAGGAGGAGAGAACCCTATACTCGTCCGAGGAACCCGTATAGATTGCGAAGGCCTAGGACACTCACTCCCCGTTCTATTTTAGACCATTGGGCGAACATTTCCCCTCTGAAAGATATTCCCAAGGTTGATATTTATGCGCCTCGGGAAGTTCCGACTTGGTTAAAAGAGAAGAGGAGAAGGTTCAATGAGCAAGTGAATCAAACTCCACCCTTCCAAGAAACAAAGAGGGATCATATAGATAAACACCACCGTGATGAACAAATGCAGACTGTCGAGTTACGAGAAAGGTTTCGACCAAAGGACATATTGGAATTGAAAACTAAAAGTGAAACAATTATTGAACGAAGATTGAGGAGGAGAGAACCCTATACTCGTCCGAGGAACCCGTATAGATTGCCAAGGCCTAGGACACTCACTCCCCGTTTTATTTTAGACCATTGGGCGAACATTTCCCCTCTGAAAGATATTCCCGAAGTTGATATTTATGCGCCTCGGGAAGTTCCGACTTGGTTAAAAGAGAAGAGGAGAAGGTTGTGGGAGCAAGTGAATCAAATTCCACCCTTCCAAGAACCAAAGAGTGATCACATGGATAAACACCACCCTGATACTCAAAAACCAAAAGAGGGGCATAAACAACCCCAAATATCTGGTAGGTATAAACAACCCCAAATATCTGGTAGGCATAAACAACCCCAAATATCTGGTAGGTATAAACAACCCCAAATATCTGGTAGGCATAAACAACCCCAAATATCTGGTAGGTATAAACAACCCCAAATATCTGGTAGGTATAAACAACCACAAATATCTGGTAGGCATAAACAACCTCAAATATCTGGTAGGCATAAACAACCCCAAATATCTGGTAGGCATAAACAACCCCAAATATCTGGTAGGCATAAACAACCCCAAATATCTGGTAGGCATAAACAACCCCAAATATCTGGTAGGCATAAACAACCCCAAATATCTGGTAGGTATAAACAGCCCCAAATATCTGGTAGGTATAAACAGCCCCAAAAACTACATAGGTTTAAAACACCCCAAAAGGAAGAGCCAGTGGGTAAACACAAAAAAGAAGAGCCAGTGGGTAAACGCAAAAACGAAGAGCCAGTGGCTAAACGCAAAAAAGAAGAGCCAGTGGCTATTCGCAAAAAAGAAGAGCCAGTGGCTAAACGTAAAAAAGAAGAGCCAGTGGGTAAACGCAAAAAAGAAGAGCCAGTGGGTAAACGCAAAAAAGAAGAGCCAGTGGCTAAACGCAAGAAAGAAAAGCCAGTGGGTAAACGCAAAAAAGAAGAGCCAGTGGGTAAACGCAAAAAAGAAGAGCCAGTGGCTAAACGCAAAAAAGAAGAGCCAGTGGCTAAACGTAAAAAAGAAGAGCCAGTGGCTAAACGCAAAAAAGAAGAGCCAGTGGCTAAACGCAAAAAAGAAGAGCCAGTGGCTATTCGCAAAAAAGAAGAGCCAGTGGCTAAACGTAAAAAAGAAGAGCCAGTGGCTATTCGCAAAAAAGAAGAGCCAGTGGCTATTCGCAAAAAAGAAGAGCCAGTGGCTAAACGTAAAAAAGAAGAGCCAGTGGGTAAACGCAAAAAAGAAGAGCCAGTGGGTAAACGCAAAAAAGAAGAGCCAGTGGCTAAACACAAAAAAGAAGAGCCAGTGGGTAAACGCAAAAAAGAAGAGCCAGTGGCTAAACGTAAAAAAGAAGAGCCAGTGGCTAAACGCAAAAAAGAAGAGCCAGTGGCTAAACACAAAAAAGAAGAGCCAGTGGATAAACGCAAAAAAGAAGAGCCAGTGGCTAAACGCAAAAAAGAAGAGCCAGTGGCTAAACGTAAAAAAGAAGAGCCAGTGGGTAAACGCAAAAAAGAAGAGCCAGTGGCTAAACGCAAAAAAGAAGAGCCAGTGGCTAAACGCAAAAAAGAAGAGCCAGTGGCTAAACGTAAAAAAGAAGAGCCAGTGGGTAAACGCAAAAAAGAAGAGCCAGTGGCTAAACACAAAAAAGAAGAGCCAGTGGGTAAACGCAAAAAAGAAGAGCCAGTGGCTAAACGCAAAAAAGAAGAGCCAGTGGCTAAACGTAAAAAAGAAGAGCCAGTGGCTAAACGCAAAAAAGAAGAGCCAGTGGGTAAACACAAAAAAGAAGAGCCAGTGGGTAAACGCAAAAAAGAAGAGCCAGTGGCTAAACGCAAAAAAGAAGAGCCAGTGGCTAAACGTAAAAAAGAAGAGCCAGTGGCTAAACGCAAAAAAGAAGAGCCAGTGGCTAAACGCAAAAAAGAAGAGCCAGTGGCTATTCGCAAAAAAGAAGAGCCAGTGGCTAAACGTAAAAAAGAAGAGCCAGTGGCTATTCGCAAAAAAGAAGAGCCAGTGGCTAAACGTAAAAAAGAAGAGCCAGTGGGTAAACGCAAAAAAGAAGAGCCAGTGGGTAAACGCAAAAAAGAAGAGCCAGTGGCTAAACACAAAAAAGAAGAGCCAGTGGGTAAACGCAAAAAAGAAGAGCCAGTGGCTAAACGTAAAAAAGAAGAGCCAGTGGCTAAACGCAAAAAAGAAGAGCCAGTGGCTAAACACAAAAAAGAAGAGCCAGTGGGTAAACGCAAAAAAGAAGAGCCAGTGGGTAAACGCAAAAAAGAAGAGCCAGTGGCTAAACGCAAAAAAGAAGAGCCAGTGGCTAAACGCAAAAAAGAAGAGCCAGTGGCTATTCGCAAAAAAGAAGAGCCAGTGGCTAAACGTAAAAAAGAAGAGCCAGTGGCTAAACGCAAAAAAGAAGAGCCAGTGGCTAAACGCAAAAAAGAAGAGCCAGTGGCTATTCGCAAAAAAGAAGAGCCAGTGGCTAAACGTAAAAAAGAAGAGCCAGTGGCTAAACGCAAAAAAGAAGAGCCAGTGGCTAAACGCAAAAAAGAAGAGCCAGTGGCTATTCGCAAAAAAGAAGAGCCAGTGGCTAAACGTAAAAAAGAAGAGCCAGTGGCTAAACGCAAAAAAGAAGAGCCAGTGGCTATTCACAAAAAAGAAGAGCCAGTGGCTAAACGTAAAAAAGAAGAGCCAGTGGCTAAACGCAAAAAAGAAGAGCCAGTGGCTAAACGCAAAAAAGAAGAGCCAGTGGCTATTCGCAAAAAAGAAGAGCCAGTGGCTAAACGTAAAAAAGAGCCAGTGGCTAAACGCAAAAAAAAGAGCCAGTGGGTAAACACAAAAAAAGGCCGCCTCCTAAAGGTAAACAGAAAATACCCAGAGTGCCAAAGATAAGGCCAAAAAAGGGGAAAGGTAAGAATGTAAATGCCAAAACAGGAAAAGGAAAAAAATCAAGAAAAAATAATAAAAAAGATAAGCGAGACAAAAGAGGTGAGCAAGATAAAAAAGCTCAGAAGGAGGAGAAAAAAGTTCAGAAACGTGACAAAAAGGAAGATAAAAAAGAGGGAAAGCTTGACAAAAAGGAAGAGAAAAAAGAGGGAAAGCATGGCAAAAAGGAAGAGAAAAAAGAGGGAAAACGTGACAAAAAGGAACGAAAACGTGAAGATAAGGATGCAAAAAAGGAAGAAAAGGAGTTAAGAAAGAAATCCAAAGAAGAGAGAAAATCTAGAGAGAAAAAGAGTAAGAAAGATAGAGAGAAAAAGAGCAAGAAAAGTAGAGAGAAAAAGAGCAAGAAAAGTAGAGATAAAAATGGAGATGGCAAAAGTGGGGGATTTTTTGACAAGTGCAAATGTCGTGGGAGTGGATCAAATAGTGGATGTTGTAAGCAAGTTGCTGCAGTGTGTGGATGTCAAGCGCTCTGTGGAAGTGGATCTGACGGCTGTAAGTGGTGTGGAAGTGATGGTTTTAAGTGTGGTGGATCTGACGGTTGTAAGTGGTGTGGAAGTGATGGTTTTAAGTGCGGTGGATCTGATGGTTGTAAGTGCTGGGGATCTGACGGTTGTAAGTGCTGCAGAAGTAAGGGTTGTGGAGATATGTGTGGAGATGGCTGTGGAGATGGTTGTGGAGATATGTGTGGAGATGGTTGTGGAGATGGTTGTGGGGATATGTGTGGAGATGGCTGTGGAGATGGTTGTGGAGATATGTGTGGAGATGGTTGTGAAGATGGTTGTGGAGATATGTGTGGAGATGGTTGTGGAGATATGTGTGGAGATGGCTGTGGAGATATGTGTGGAGATGGCTGTGGAGATATGTGTGGAGATGGTTGTGGAGATATGTGTGGAGATGGCTGTGGAGATATGTGTGGAGATGGTTGCGGAGATATGTGTGGAGATAGCTGTGGAGATATGTGTGGAGATGGTTGTGGAGATATGTGTGGAGATTGTGACCTGGGAGATATGTGTGGAGATTGTGACATAGGAGATATGTGTGGAGATTGTGACATAGGAGATATGTGTGGAGATTGTGACCTGGGAGATATGTGTGGAGATTGTGACATAGGAGATATGTGTGGAGATTGTGATTTAGATGACTGTTGTGGAGATTGTAGTTGTAGTTGTGATTGTTCTTGTGATATGTGTAGTGACCTTTGTTTCTGTTGTTAAGCAGTTAATTAGAACAAGGGAATATAAAGAATATAAAAAAAACTAAAATAAACAAAGAAATCTAAAAAAGCGCAAAAATATAAAAAAGATACTATAAAACAGAAAAAACTAAAGAAATGAAAAAAAAAACTAAAAAAAATTAAATAAAAAAAATGAAAAAAAAAATCACATAATGTTCAGAAGGCTCGAAGAGGAGAACCAAGTACATGTATACAAAAGGTCCAATAACTATCTAAATTCTTTCAGATCTAAAAATTGGTATCATCTGTTCCTTGATAAAGATTCACCTGTACTGGATATTTATCATGTGAATGAAAGGTCCAATAACTGGATACATTCTTCCAGATCTAGGATTTGGTGTCTTCTGTTCCTTGATATAGATTCACCTGTACTGGATATTTATCATGTGAATGAAAAGTCCAATAACTGGATACATTCTTCCAGATCTAGGATTTGGTGTCTTCTGTTCCTTGATAAAGATTCACCTGTACTGGATATTTATCATGTGAATGAAAGGTCCAATAACTGGATACATTCTTCCAGATCTAGGATTTGGTGTCTTCTGTTCCTTGATAAAGATTCACCTGTAATGGATATTTATCATGTGAATGAAAGGTCCAATAACTGGATACATTCTTCCAGATCTAGGATTTGGTGTCTTCTGTTCCTTGATAAAGATTCACCTGTACTGGATATTTATCATGTGAATGAAAGGTCCAATAACTGGATACATTCTTCCAGATCTAGGATTTGGTATCTTCTGTTCCTTGATAAAGATTCACCTGTACTGGATATTTATCATGTGAATGAAAGGTCCAATAACTGGATACATTCTTTCAGATCTAGGAATTGGTATCTTCTGTTCCTTGATAAAGATTCACTTGTACTGGATCTTTGTCATGTGAATGGAAGGTTCAATAACTGGATACATTAATCCAGATCTAGGAATTGGTGTCTTCTGTTCCTTGATAGAGATTCACCTGTACTGGATATTTATCATGTGAATGAAAGGTCCAATAACTGGATACATTCTTCCAGATCTAGGATTTGGTGTCTTCTGTTCCTTGATAAAGATTCACCTGTACTGGATATTTATCATGTGAATGAAAGGTCCAATAACTGGATACATTCTTCCAGATCTAGGATTTGGTGTCTTCTGTTCCTTGATAAAGATTCACCTGTAATGGATATTTATCATGTGAATGAAAGGTCCAATAACTGGATACATTCTTTCAGATCTAGGAATTGGTATCTTCTGTTCCTTGATAAAGATTCACTTGTACTGGATCTTTGTCATGTGAATGGAAGGTTCAATAACTGGATACATTAATCCAGATCTAGGAATTGGTGTCTTCTGTTCCTTGATAGAGATTCACCTGTACTGGATATTTATCATGTGAATGAAAGGTCCAATAACTGGATACATTCTTCCAGATCTAGGATTTGGTGTCTTCTGTTCCTTGATAAAGATTCACCTGTACTGGATATTTATCATGTGAATGAAAGGTCCAATAACTGGATACATTCTTCCAGATCTAGGATTTGGTGTCTTCTGTTCCTTGATAAAGATTCACCTGTACTGGATATTTATCATGTGAATGAAAGGTCCAATAACTGGATACATTCTTCCAGATCTAGGATTTGGTGTCTTCTATTCCTTAATAAAGATTCACCTGCACTGGATATTTATCATGTGAATGAAAGGTCCAATAACTGGATACATTCTTCCAGATCTACGATTTGGTGTCTTCTGTTCCTTGATAAAGATTCACCTGTACTGGATATTTATCATGTGAATGAAAGGTCCAATAACTGGATACATTCTTCCAGATCTAGGATTTGGTGTCTTCTGTTCCTTGATAAAGATTCACCTGTACTGGATATTTATCATGTGAATGAAAGGTCCAATAACTGGATACATTCTTTCAGATCTAGGAATTGGTATCTTCTGTTCCTTGATAAAGATTCACTTGTACTGGATCTTTGTCATGTGAATGGAAGGTCCAATAACTGGATACATTAATCCAGATCTAGGAATTGGTGTCTTCTGTTCTTTGATAAAGATTCACCTGTACTGGATATTTATCATGTGAATGAAAGGTCCAATAACTGGATACATTCTTTCAGATCTAGGAATTTGTATCTTCTGTTCCTTGATAAAGATTCACTTGTACTGGATTTTTGTCATTTGAATGGAAGGTCCAATAACTGGATACATTAATCCAGATCTAGGAAATGGTGTCTTCTGTTCCTTGATAAAGATTCACCTGTACTGGATATTTATCATGTGAATGAAAGGTCCAATAACTGGATACATTAATCCATATCTAGGAATTGATATCTTCTGTTCCTTGATAAAGATTCACTTGTACTGGATCTTTGTCATATGAATGAAAGGTCCAATAACTGGATACATTATTCCAGATCTAGGATTTGGTGTCTTCTGTTCCTTGATAAAGATTCACTTGTACTGGATCTTTGTCATGTGAATGAAAGGTCCAATAACTGGATATATTCTTCCAGATCTAGGATTTGGTATCTTCTGTTCCTTGATAAAGATTCACTTGTACTGGATCTTTGTCATGTGAATGGAAGGTCCAATAACTGGATACATTAATCCAGATCTAGGAATTGGTGTCTTCTGTTCCTTGATAGAGATTCACCTGTACTGGATATTTATCATATGAATGAAAGGTCCAATAACTGGATACATTCTTCCAGATCTAGGATTTGGTGTCTTCTGTTCCTTGATAAAGATTCACCTGTACTGGATATTTATCATGTGAATGAAAGGTCCAATAACTGGATACATTCTTCCAGATCTAGGATTTGGTGTCTTCTGTTCCTTGATAAAGATTCACCTGTACTGGATATTTATCATGTGAATGAAAGGTCCAATAACTGGATACATTCTTCCAGATCTAGGATTTGGTGTCTTCTGTTCCGTGATAAAGATTCACCTGCACTGGATATTTATCATGTGAATGAAAGGTCCAATAACTGGATACATTCTTCCAGATCTACGATTTGGTGTCTTCTGTTCCTTGATAAAGATTCACCTGTACTGGATATTTATCATGTGAATGAAAGGTCCAATAACTGGATACATTCTTCCAGATCTAGGATTTGGTGTCTTCTGTTCCTTGATAAAGATTCACCTGTACTGGATATTTACCATGTGAATGAAAGGTCCAATAACTGGATACATTCTTTCAGATCTAGGAATTGGTATCTTCTGTTCCTTAATAAAGATTCACTTGTACTGGATCTTTGTCATGTGAATGGAAGGTCCAATAACTGGATACATTAATCCAGATCTAGGAATTGGTGTCTTCTGTTCTTTGATAAAGATTCACCTGTACTGGATATTTATCATGTGAATGAAAGGTCCAATAACTGGATACATTCTTTCAGATCTAGGAATTTGTATCTTCTGTTCCTTGATAAAGATTCACTTGTACTGGATCTTTGTCATTTGAATGGAAGGTCCAATAACTGGATACATTAATCCAGATCTAGGAATTGGTGTCTTCTGTTCCTTGATAAAGATTCACCTGTACTGGATATTTATCATGTGAATGAAAGGTCCAATAACTGGATACATTAATCCATATCTAGGAATTGGTATCTTCTGTTCCTTGATAAAGATTCACTTGTACTGGATCTTTGTCATATGAATGAAAGGTCCAATAACTGGATACATTATTCCAGATCTAGGATTTGGTGTCTTCTGTTCCTTAATAAAGATTCACTTGTACTGGATCTTTGTCATGTGAATTGAGGGTCCAGTAACTGGATATATTATCCCAGATCTAGGATTTGGTGTCTTCTGTTCCTTGATAAAGATTCACTTGTACTGGATCTTTGTCATGTGAATGAAAGGTCCAATAACTGGATATATTCTTCCAGATCTAGGATTTGGTATCTTCTGTTCCTTGATAAAGATTCACTTGTACTGGATCTTTGTCATGTGAATGAAAGGTCCAATAACTGGATACATTATTCCAGATATAGGATTTGGTGTCTTCTGTTCCTTGATAAAGATTCACTTGTACTGGATCTTTGTCATGTGAATGGAAGGTCCAGTAATTGGATACATTATTCCAGATCTAGGATTTGGTGTCTTCTGTTCCTTGATAAAGATTCACTTGTACTGGATCTTTGTCATATGAATGAAAGGTCCAATAACTGGATACATTATTCCAGATCTAGGATTTGGTATCTTCTGTTCGTTGATAAAGATTCACTTGTACTGGATCTTTGTCATGTGAATGAAAGGTCCAATAACTGGATACATTCTTCCAGATCTAGGATTTGGTGTCTTCTGTTCCTTAATAAAGATTCACTTGTACTGGATCTTTGTCATGTGAATGGAAGGTCCAGTAACTGGATACATTATTCCAGATCTAGGATTTGGTGTCTTCTGTTCCTTGATAAAGATTCACTTGTACTGGATCTTTGTCATGTGAATGAAAGGTCCAATAACTGGATATATTCTTCCAGATCAAGGATTTGGTATCTTCTGTTCCTTGATAAAGATTCACCTGTACTGGATCTTTGTCATGTGAATGAAAGGTCCAATAACTGGATACATTATTCCAGATCTAGGATTTGGTGTCTTCTGTTCCTTGATAAAGATTCACTTGTACTGGATCTTTGTCATGTGAATGGAAGGTCCAATAATTGGATACATTATTCCAGATCTAGGATTTGGTGTCTTCTGGTCCTTGATAAAGATTCACTTGTACTGGATCTTTGTTATGTGAATGGAAGGTCCAATAACTGGATACATTATTCCAGATCTAGGATTTGGTATCTTCTGTTCGTTGATAAAGATTCACTTGTACTGGATCTTTGTCATGTGAATGGAAGGTCCAATAACTGGATACATTATTCCAGATCTAGGATTTGGTATCTTCTGTTCCTTGATAAAGATTCACTAGTACTGGATTTTTGTCATGTGAACAAAAGGTCCAATAACTATTTAAATTCTTTCAGATCTAGGATTTGGTATCTTCTGTTTTTTGATAAAGATTCACCTGTACTGGATCTTTGTCATGTGAATGAAAGGTCTAATAACTATTTGAATTCTTTCAGATCTAGGATTTTGTATCTTCTGTTTCTTGATAAAGATTCACCTTTACTGTATCTTTGTCATGTGAACGAAAGTTACAATACCTATATAAATTCCTTAAGATCTAGGATTTGGTATCTTCTGTTCCTTCATAAAGATTCACTTGTACTGAATCTTTATTATGTGAATAAAATGTCCAATAACAAGATACATTCTTTCAGTTACTTGATTTGGTTTCTTCTGTTCCTTGATAAGGATTCATCTTTACTGGATCTTTGTCATGTGAACAAAAGGTACAATAACTTTAAATTCTTTCAGATCTAGGATTTGGAATCTTCTTTTCCTTGATAAAAATTCACCTCTACTGGATCTTTGTCATGTGGAGGAAAGGTCCAAAAACTATATACATTCTCTCATATCTTGGATTTGGTATCTTCTGTTCCTTGATGAAGATTCACTTGTACTGGATCTTTGTCATGTTAACCAATGGTACAATGACTACTTAAATTCTTTCAGATCTATAATTTTGTATCTTCTAATCCTTGATAAAGATTCACCTGTACTGGATCTTTGTCATGTGAAAAAGTCCAATACCTATTTAAATTCTTTCAGATCTAGGATTTGGTTTCTTCTGTTCCTTGATAAAGATTCACCTGTACTAGGTCTTTGTCATGTGAACATAAGGTCAAATAACTAGATATATTCTTTCAGATCTAGGATTTGGTATTTTCTGTTCCTTGATAAAAATTCACCTGTACTGGATCTTTGGCATGTGAATAAAAGGTCCAATAACTAGGTACATTCTTTCAGGTATAGGATTTCGTATTTTCTTTTCCTTGATGAAGATTCACTTGTACTGGATCTTTGTCATGTGAATGAAAGGTCCAATAACTGGATATATCCTTTCAGATCTAGGATTTGGTATCTTCTGTTCCTTGATGAAGATTCACTTGTACTTGGTCTTTGTCATGTGAAGAAAAGGTACAAAAAATATATAGATATTCCCAGATCTAGGATTTTGTATATCCTATTCCTTGATAAAGATTCACTTGTACTGGATCTTTGTCATGTGAACAAAAGGTAAAATGATAATTTAAATTCTTTCAGATCTAGGATTTAGTACCTTCTGTTCCCTGATGAAGATTCCCTTGTACTTGGTCTTTGTCATGTGAAGAAAAGGTACAAAAACTATATAGATATTCTCAGATCTAGGATTTTGTATTTTCTGTTCCTTGATAAATATTACCCTGTACTGGAGCTTTGTCATGTGAATGAATGTTCCCTTCAACTAGATACATTCTTTCAGATCTAGGATTTGGTATCTTCTGTTCCTTGATAAAGATCCACTTGTACTGGAATTTTGCCCTGTGAACAAAGGGTACAATAACTATTTAAATTATTTCAGATCTAGGATTTGGTAACTTCTGTTCCCTGATGAAGATTCACTTGTACTTAATCTTTGTCATGTGAAGAGAAGGTACAATAACCATATATTTTTTTTTTTAGATCTAGGATTTGGTATATTCTGTTCCTTGATAAAGATTCACTTGTACTGGATCTTTGTCATGTGAACAAAAGGTAAAATAACAATTTAAATTCTTTCAGATCTAGGATTTGGTATCTTCTGTTCCTTGATAAAGATTCACTTGTACTGGATCTTTGTCATGTGAACAAAAAATCCAAAAAATATTTAAATTCTTCCAGGTCTAGGGTTTGGTATCTTCTGTTCCTTGATAAAGATTCACGTGTACTGGATCTTTGTCATGTGAACAAAAAATCCCATAAGTATTTAAATTCTTCCAGGTCTAGGATTTGGTATCTTCTGTTCCTTGATAAAGATTCGCCTGTACTGGATCTTTATTATGTGAATGAAAGGTCCAAAAACTAGATATATTCTTTCAGATCTAGGATTTGGTATCTTCTGTTCCTTGATAAAGATTCACCTGTAGTGGATTTTTGTCATGTGAACGAAAAGTCTAATAACTATTTGAATTCTTTCAGATCTAGGATTTTGTATCTTCTGTTTCTTGATAAAGATTCACCTTTACTGTATCTTTGTCATGTGAACGAAAGTTACAATACCTATATAAATTCCTTTGGATCTAGGATTTTGGTATCTTCTGTTTCTTCATAAAGATTCACTTGTACTGAATCTTTATCATGTGAATAAAATGTCCAATAACTAGATACATTCTTTCAGTTATATGATTTGATATCTTCTGTTCCATGATAAAGATTCACTATACAGGATCTTTGTCATATGAACGAAAGGTCCAATAACTAGACATATTCTTTCAAAATACAATTTTGTATCTTCTGTTACTTGATAAAGATTCACTATATAGGATCTTTGTCATGTGAATAAAAGGTCCAATAACTGGATACATTCTTCCAGATCTAGGATTTGGTGTCTTCTGTTCCTTGATAAAGATTCACCTGTACTGGATATTTATCATGTGAATGAAAGGTCCAATAACTGGATACATTCTTCCAGATCTAGGATTTGGTGTGTTCTGTTCCTTGATAAAGATTCACCTGTACTGGATATTTACCATGTGAATGAAAGGTCCAATAACTGGATACATTCTTCCAGATCTAGGATTTGGTGTCTTCTGTTCCTTGATAAAGATTCACCTGTACTGGATATTTATCATGTGAATGAAAGGTCCAATAACTGGATACATTAATCCATATCTAGGAATTGGTATCTTCTGTTCCTTGATAAAGATTCACTTGTACTGGATCTTTGTCATATGAATGAAAGGTCCAATAACTGGATACATTATTCCAGATCTAGGATTTGGTATCTTCTGTTCGTTGATAAAGATTCACTTGTACTGGATCTTTGTCATGTGAATGGAAGGTCCAATAACTGGATACATTATTCCAGATCTAGGATTTGGTATCTTCGGTTCCTTGATAAAGATTCACTTGTACTGGATTTTTGTCATGTGAACAAAAGGTCCAATAACTATTTAAATTCTTTCAGATCTAGGATTTGGTTTCTTCTGTTCCTTGATAAAGATTCACCTGTACTAGGTCTTTGTCATGTGAACATAAGGTCAAATAACTAGATATATTCTTTCAGATCTAGGATTTGGTATTTTCTGTTCCTTGATAAAAATTCACCTGTACTGGATCTTTGGCATGTGAATAAAAGGTCCAATAACTAGGTACATTCTTTCAGGTATAGGATTTCGTATTTTCTTTTCCTTGATGAAGATTCACTTGTATTTGATCTTTGTCATGTGAATGAAAGGTCCAATAACTGGATATATTCTTTCAGATCTAGGATTTGGTATCTTCTGTTCCTTGATGAAGATTCACTTGTACTAGGTCTTTGTCATGTGAAGAAAAGGTACAAAAAATATATAGATATTCCCAGATCTAGGATTTTGTATATTCTATTCCTTGATAAAGATTCACTTGTACTGGATCTTTGTCATGTGAACAAAAGGTAAAATGACAATTTAAATTCTTTCAGATCTAGGATTTAGTACCTTCTGTTCCCTGATGAAGATTCCCTTGTACTTGGTCTTTGTCATTTGAAGAAAAGGTACAAAAACTATATAGATATTCTCAGATCTAGGATTTTGTATTTTCTGTTCCTTGATAAATATTACCCTGTACTGGAGCTTTGTCATGTGAATGAATGTTCCCTTCAACTAGATACATTCTTTCAGATCTAGGATTTGGTATCTTCTGTTCCTTGATAAAGATCCACTTGTACTGGAATTTTGCCCTGTGAACAAAGGGTACAATAACTATTTAAATTATTTCAGATCTGGGATTTGGTAACTTCTGTTCCCTGATGAAGATTCACTTGTACTTAATCTTTGTCATGTGAAGAAAAGGTACAATAACCATATATTTTTTTTTTAGATCTAGGATTTGGTATATTCTGTTCCTTGATAAATATTCACTTGTTCCGGATCTTTGTCATGTGAACAAAATGTACAAAAACTATTTTAAATTCCTTCAGATCTTGGATTTGGTATCTTCTGTTCCTTGATAAAGATTCACCTGTACTGGATCTTTGTTATGTGAACAAAAGACACAATAACTATATAAATTCTTTCAGATCTAGGATTTGGTATCTTCTGTTCCTTGATAAAGATTTACCTGCACTGGATCTTTGTCCTTTGAATGAAAGGTACAATAACTATTTTAATTCTTTCAGATCTAGAATTTAGTATCTTCGGTTCCTTGATAAAGATTCACCTGTAATGGATCTTTGTCATGTGAACGAAAGGTAGAATAACCATTTATCCTCTTTCAGATCTAGTATTTGGTATCCTCTGTTCCTTGATAAAGATTCACCTTTACTGGATCTTTGGCATGTGAACAAAAGGTGAAATAACTATATAAATTCTTTCAGATCTAGGATTTGGTATCTTCTGTTCCTTGATAAAGATTTAACTGCACTGGATCTTTGTCCTTTGAATGAAAGGTAGAATAACCATTTAAACTCTTTCAGATCTAGTATTTGGTATCCTCTGTTCCTTGATAAAGATTCACCTGTACTGGATCTTTGGCATGTGAACAATCGGTATAATAACTATTTAAATTCTTTCAGATATAGAATTTAGTATCTTCGGTTCCTTGATAAAGATTCACCTGTACTGGATCTTTGTCATGTGAACGAAAGGTAAAATAACTATATAAATTCTTTCAGATCTAGGACTAGGTATATTCTGTTACACGATAAAGATTCACTATACAGGATCTTTGTCATATGAACGAAAGGTCCAATAACTAGACATATTCTTTCAAAATACAATTTTGTATCTTCTGTTACTTGATAAAGATTCACTATACAGGATCTTTGTCATGTGAATAAAAGGTCCAATAACTGGATACATTCTTCCAGATCTAGGATTTGGTGTCTTCTGTTCCTTGATAAAGATTCACCTGTACTGGATATTTATCACGTGAATGAAAGGTCCAATAACTGGATACATTCTTCCAGATCTAGGATTTGGTGTGTTCTGTTCCTTGATAAAGATTCACCTGTACTGGATATTTACCATGTGAATGAAAGGTCCAATAACTGGATACATTCTTCCAGATCTAGGATTTGGTGTCTTCTGTTCCTTGATAAAGATTCACCTGTACTGGATATTTATCATGTGAATGAAAGGTCCAATAACTGGATACATTCTTCCAGATCTAGGATTTGGTGTCTTCTGTTCCATGATAAAGATTCACCTGTACTGGATATTTATCATGTGAATGAAAGGTCCAATAACTGGATACATTCTTTCAGATCTAGGAATTGGTATCTTCTGTTCCTTGATAAAGACTCCTTTGTAATGGATCTTTGTCATTTGAATGGAAGGTCCAATAACTGGATACATTAATCCAGATCTAGGAATTGGTGTCTTCTGTTCCTTGATAAAGATTCACCTGTACTGGATATTTATCATGTGAATGAAAGGTCCAATAACTGGATACATTAATCCATATCTAGGAATTGGTATCTTCTGTTCCTTGATAAAGATTCACTTGTACTGGATCTTTGTCATATGAATGAAAGGTCCAATAACTGGATACATTATTCCAGATCTAGGATTTTGTGTCTTCTGTTCCTTGATAAAGATTCACTTGTACTGGATCTTTGTCATGTGAATGGAAGGTCCAGTAACTGGATACATTATTCCAGATCTAGGATTTGGTGTCTTCTGTTCCTTGATAAAGATTCACTTGTACTGGATCTTTGTCATGTGAATGAAAGGTCCAATAACTGGATACATTCTTCTATATCTAGGATTTGGTATCTTCTGTTCCTTGATAAAGATTCACTTGTACTGGATCTTTGTCATGTGAATGAAAGGTCCAATAACTGGATACATTATTCCAGATCTAGGATTTGGTGTCTTCTGTTCCTTGATAAAGATTCACTTGTACTGGATCTTTGTCATGTGAATGGAAGGTCCAATAATTGGATACATTATTCCAGATCTAGGAATTGGTGTCTTCTGTTCCTTGATGAAGATTCACTTGTACTGGATCTTTGTCATATGAATGAAAGGTCCAATAACTGGATACATTATTCCAGATCTAGGATTTGGTATCTTCTGTTCCTTGATAAAGATTCACTTGTACTGGATCTTTGTCATGTGAATGAAAGTTCCAATAACTGGATACATTATTCTAGATCTAGGATTTGGTGTCTTCTGTTCCTTGATAAAGATTCACTTGTACTGGATCTTTGTCGTGTGAATGAAAGGTCCAATAACTGCATATATTCTTCCAGATCTAGGAATTGGTATCTTCTGTTCCTTGATAAAGATTCACTTGTACTGGATCTTTGTCATATGAATGAAAGGTCCAATAACTGGATACATTATTCCAGATCTAGGATTTGGTGTCTTCTGTTCCTTGATAAAGATTCACTTGTACTGGATCTTTGTCATGTGAATGGAAGGTCCAATAACTGGATACATTATTCCAGATCTAGGATTTGGTGTCTTCTGTTCCTTGATAAAGATTCACTTGTACTGGATCTTTGTCATGTGAATGAAAGGTCCAATAACTGGATATATTCTTCCAGATTTAGGATTTAGTATCTTCTGTTCCTTGATAAAGATTCACTTGTACTGGATCTTTGTCATGTGAATAGAAGGTCCAATAACTGGATACATTATTCCAGATCTAGGATTTGGTGTCTTCTGTTCCTTGATAAAGATTCACTTGTACTGGATCTTTGTCATGTGAATGGAAGGTCCAATAATTGGATACATTATTCCAGATCTAGGAATTGGTGTGTTCTGTTTCATGATAAAGATTCACTTGTACTGGATCTTTGTCATGTGAATGAAAGGTCCAATAACTGGATACATTATTCCAGATCTATGAATTGGTATCTTCTGTTCCTTGATAAAGATTCACTTGTACTGGATCTTTGTCATGTGAATGGAAGGTCCAATAACTGGATACATTATTCCAGATCTAGGATTTGGTGTCTTCTGTTCCTTGATAAAGATTCACTTGTACTGGATCTTTGTCATGTGAATGGAAGGGCCAATAATTGGATACATTATTCCAGATCTAGGATTTGGTGTCTTCTGTTCCTTGATAAAGATTCACTTGTACTGGATCTTTGTCATGTGAATGAAAGGTCCAATAACTGGATACATTATTCCAGATCTAGGATTCGGTATCTTCTGTTCCTTGATAAAGATTCACTTGTACTGGATCTTTGTCATGTGAATGAAAGGTCCAATAACTGGATACATTATTCCAGATCTAGGATTTGGTGTCTTCTGTTCCTTGATAAAGATTCACTTGTACTGGATCTTTGTCGTGTGAATGAAAGGTCCAATAACTGGATATATTCTTCCAGATCTAGGAATTGGTATCTTCTGTTCCTTGATAAAGATTCACTTGTACTGGATCTTTGTCATATGAATGAAAGGTCCAATAACTGGATACATTATTCCAGATCTAGGATTTGGTGTGTTCTGTTCCTTGATAAAGATTCACTTGTACTGGATCTTTGTCATGTGAATGGAAGGTCTTGTAACTGGATACATTATTCCAGATCTCGGATTTGGTGTCTTCTGTTCATTGATAAAGATTCACTTGTACTGGATCTTTGTCATGTGAATGAAAGGTCCAATAACTGGATATATTCTTCCAGATCTAGGATTTGGTATCTTCTGTTCCTTGATAAAGATTCACTTGTACTGGATCTTTGTCATGTGAATGAAAGGTCCAATAACTGGATACATTATTCCAGATCTAGGATTTGGTGTCTTCTGTTCATTGATAAAGATTCACTTGTACTGGATCTTTGTCATGTGAATGAAAGGTCCAATAATTGGATAAATTATTCCAGATCTAGGAATTGGTGTCTTCTGTTTCATGATAAAGATTCACTTGTACTGGATCTTTGTCATGTGAATGAAAGGTCCAATAACTGGATACATTATTCTAGATCTAGGAATTGGTATCTTCTGTTCCTTGATAAAGATTCACTTGTACTGGATCTTTGTCATGTGAATGGAAGGTCCAATAACTGGATACATTATTCCAGATCTAGGATTTGGTGTCTTCTGTTCCTTGATAAAGATTCACTTGTACTGGATCTTTGTCATGTGAATGAAAGGTCCAATAACTGGATACATTATTCCAGATCTAGGATTTGGTGTCTTCTGTTCCTTGATAAAGATTCACTTGTACAGGATCTTTGTCATGTGAATGGAAGGTCCAATAACTGGATACATTATTCCAGATCTAGGATTTGGTATCTTTTGTTCCTTGATAAAGATTCACTTGTACTGGATCTTTGTCATGTGAATGGAAGGTCCAATAACTGGATACATTATTCCATATCTAGGATTTTGTGTCTTCTGGTCCTTGATAAAGATTCAACTATACCGGATCTTTGTCATGTGAATGGAAGGTCCAATAACTGGATACATTATTCCAGATCTAGGATTTGGTATCTTCTGTTCGTTGATAAAGATTCACTTGTACTGGATCTTTGTCATGTGAATGGAAGGTCCAATAAATGGATACATTATTCCAGATCTAGGATTTGGTATCTTCTGTTCCTTGATAAAGATTCACTTGTACTGGATTTTTGTCATGTGAACAAAAGGTCCAATAACTATTTAAATTCTTTCAGATCTAGGATTTGGTATCTTCTGTTTCTTGATAAAGAGTCACCTGTACTGGATCTTTTTCATGTGAATGAAAGGTCTAATAACTATTTGAATTCTTTCAGATCTAGGATTTTGTATCTTCTGTTTCTTGATAAAGATTCATTTTTACTGTATCTTTGTCATGTGAACGAAAGTTACAATACCTATATAAATTCCTTCAGATCTAGGATTGTGTATCTTCTGTTCCTTCATAAAGATTCACTTGTACTGAATCTTTATCATGTGAATAAAATGTCCAATAACTAGATACATTCTTTCAGTTATATGATTTGGTTTCTTCTGTTCCTTGATAAGGATTCACCTGTACTGGATCTTTGTCATGTGAACAAAAGGTACAATAACTTTAAATTCTTTCAGATCTAGGATTTGGTATCTTCTTTTCCTTGATAAAAATTCACCTCTACTGGATCTTTGTCATGTGGAGGAAAGGTCCAAAAACTATATACATTCTCTCATATCTTGGATTTGGTATCTTCTGTTCCCTGATGAAGATTCACTTGTAGTGGATCTTTGTCATGTTAACCAATGGTACAATGACTACTTAAATTCTTTCAGATCTATAATTTTGTATCTTCTGTTCCTTGATAAAGATTCACCTGTACTGGATCTTTGTCATGTGAAAAAGTCCAATACCTATTTAAATTCTTTCAGATCTAAGATTTGGTTTCTTCTGTTCCTTGATAAAGATTCACCTGTACTAGGTCTTTGTCATGTGAACATAAGGTCAAATAACTAGATATATTCTTTCAGATCTAGGATTTGGTATTTTCTGTTCCTTGATAAAAATTCACCTGTACTGGATCTTTGTCATGTGAATAAAAGGTCCAATAACTAGGTACATTCTTTCAGGTATAGGATTTCGTATTTTCTTTTCCTTGATGAAGATTCATTTGTACTGGATCTTTGTCATGTGAATGAAAGGTCCAATAACTGGATATATTATTTCAGATCTAGGATTTGGTATTTTCTGTTCCTTGATGAAGATTCACTTGTACTTGGTCTTTGTCATGTGAAGAAAAGGTACAAAGACCATATAGATATTCCCAGATCTAGGATTTTGTATCTTCTGTTCCTTGATAAAGATTCACTTGTACTGGATCTTTGTCATGTGAACAAAAGGTAAAATAACAATTTAAATTCTTTCAGATCTAGGATTTGGTACCTTCTGTTCCCTGATGAAGATTCCCTTGTACTTGGTCTTTGTCACGTGAAGAAAAGGTACAAAAACTATATAGATATTTTCAGATCTAGGATTTTGTATTTTCTGTTCCTTGATAAAGATTACCCTCTACTGGAGCTTTGCCATGTGAATGAATGTTCCCTTCAACTAGATACATTCTTTTAGATCTAGGATTTGGTATCTTCTGTTCCTTGATAAAGATCCACTTGTACTGGAATTTTGCCCTGTGAACAAGGGGTACAATAACTATTTAAATTATTTCAGATCTAGGATTTGGTAACTTCTGTTCCCTGATGAAGATTCACTTGTACTTAATCTTTGTCATTTGAAGAGAAGGTACAATAACCATATATTTTTTTTTTAGATCTAGGATTTGGTATCTTTTGTTCCTTGATAAAGATTCACTTGTACTGGATCTTTGTCATGTGAACAAAAGGTAAAATAACAATTTAAATTCTTTCAGATCTAGTATTTGGTATCCTCTGTTCCTTGATAAAGATTCACCTGTACTGGATCTTTGGCATGTGAACAAAAGGTGAAATAACTATATAAATTCTTTCAGATCTAGGATTTGGTATCTTTTGTTCCTTGATAAAGATTTAACTGCACTGGATCTTTGTCCTTTGAATGAAA
Source organism: Palaemon carinicauda (assembly GCF_036898095.1). NCBI lineage: Eukaryota > Metazoa > Arthropoda > Malacostraca > Decapoda > Palaemonidae > Palaemon > Palaemon carinicauda. The sequence goes on along the minus strand of NC_090728.1, from coordinate 27,518,054 downwards.
GGTAGAATAACCATTTAAACTCTTTCAGATCTAGTATTTGGTATCCTCTGTTCCTTGATAAAGATTCACCTGTACTGGATCTTTGGCATGTGAACAATCGGTATAATAACTATTTAAATTCTTTCAGATCTAGAATTTAGTATCTTCGGTTCCTTGATAAAGATTTAACTGCACTGGATCTTTGTCCTTTGAATGAAAGGTAAAATAACTATATAAATTCTTTCAGATCTAGGACTAGGTATATTCTGTTACATGATAAAGATTCACTGTACAGGATCTTTGTCATATGAACGAAAGGTCCAATAACTAGACATATTCTTTCAAAATACGATTTTGTATCTTATGTTACTTGATAAAGATTCACCTGTACTGGATCTTTGTTATGTGAATGAAAGGTCCAATAACTAATTAAATTCTTCCAGTTCTAGGATTTGGTATCTTCTGTTCCTTGATAAAGATTCACCTGTACTAGGTCTTTGTCATGTAAACATGAGGTCCAACAACTAGATATATTCTTTAAGATCTATGATTTGGTATTTTCTGTTCCTTGATAAAGATTCACCTGTACTGGATCTTTGTCATATGAACAAAAGGTTCAATGACTATTTAAATTCTTTCAGATCTTGAATTTGGTATCTTCTATTCCTTGATAAAGATTCATCTTTACTGGATCTTTGTCATGTGAATGAAAGGTCCAATAACTAATTAAATTTTTTCAGAGATAGGATTTGGTATCTTCTGTTCCTTGATAAAGATTCACTTGTACAGGATCTTTATCATGTGAATGAAAGGTCCAATAACTAGACACATTCCTTCAGATCTAGGATGTGGTATCTTCTGTTCTTTGATATAGATTAACCTGTACTGTATCTTTGTCATGTGATTGAAAGGTCTAATAACTAATAATTCTTTCAGATGTAGGGTTTGGTATCTTCTGTTCCTTGATAAAGATTCACTTGTACTGGATCTCTGTCGTGTGAATGAAAGGTCCAATAACTATTTAAATTCTTCCAGTTCTAGGATTTGGTATCTTCTGTTCCTTGATAAAGATTCACTTGTACAGGATCTTTGTCATGTGAATGAAAGGTCCAATAACTAGACACATTCTTTCTGATCTAGGATGTGGTATCTTCTGTTCTTTGATATAGATTCACCTGTACTGTATCTTTGTCATGTGATAGAAAGGTCTAATAACTAATAATTCTTTCTGATCTAGGGTTGTGTATCTTCTGTTCCTTGATAAAGATTCACTTGTACTGGATCTTTGTCTTTTGAATGACAGGTCCAATAACTATTTAAATTCTTCCAGTTTTAGGATTTGGTATCTTCTGTTCCCTGGTAAAGATTTACCTGTACTGGATCTTAGCAGTGTGAATGAAAAGTCCAATAACTAATTAAATTCTTTTAGATCTAGGATTTGGTATCTTCTGTTATTTGATAAAGATTCACATGTTCTGAATCTTCGTCATGGGAATGAAAGGTCCAATAACTCTATAAATTTTTTCTGATGTAGGATTTGTTATATTCTGTTCATGGATAAAGATTCACTCGTACTGGATCTTTGCGATAAAAAGGAAAGGCCCAATAACTATTTAAATTCTTTCAGATCTAGGATTTGGTATCTTCATTTCCTTGATAAAGATTCACCTGTACTGGATCTTTGTCATGTGAAAGAAATGTACAATAACTAGATACATTCTTTCAGATCTAGGATCTCGTATATTCTGTTCCTTGATAATAATAATAATAATAATAATAATAATAATGATAATAATAATAATAATAATAATAATAATAATAATAATAATAATAATGATAATGATAGTGCATATATGTCATTAAAAGCCAATATTTGAATTTCAATATTTTCTTGTGTTAGCAACAATGTTCTTAATAGTTTCAGTCGAATCGTGCATTAATATTGTCAGAAGAGATTTATGTTGAATATTTGTATTCATTTTAAAATCGGATTGATAGACATATGACAAGGGAGATTTTGTGTAAATAATGATTTTCTTTGGAAGTATGTGTCTGTAGCTGTTTTGTAGTTTCCTCTTGTCTTATGATATTTTGTGTTAAATTCCCAGGAGAACACTTGTCTGTGACATTTCATAACCAAGAGGATTAATCTAGGTTGAAATATCTATTTCATAGCCAAATGGATATACATTCTACATTGCAAAATTCATATATACATACTCAACATACTACAGCATGAAACTGCATAATTATCTCGATATGAAAATAAAGCAATAAATTATACACATCCAACTTCCACATGGAAGATTTATATTGTCCATTTTTTCGTTGGTCTCTTCTTTGGGATCATTTGACTACTATCTGCTACTATCTTAACGCTTTTTCAATTCACTGTCGCAAGTATCTTTGACGTTACGACCTGCATGAGGGCATCTATTGACCCCAAGTATAAATGAGTGACGACTAACTGCAGCAGCCGGCTAAACCTTGCTTGCTGTTTCCTTTTTCCAACACAGTTTTCTTTACTTTGCATCAAGCAAAGCCAATGATGCACCTGTGTACCTCTCAAAGGTTTTCATTTCTCTTGATCAGTCGAAATTACACTGTTTTATTAACGCACCCATAGCTGATGACATTATAATTGTTATTAATATTATTATTAATATCATTATTATTATCATTGATATTATAATTAATATTATTATTATTATTATCATTAATATTATTATTAATATTATTATTATTATCATTAATATCATTATTAATATTAATATTATCATCATTAATATTATTATTAATATTATTATTATCCTCATCATCATTATCATCATCATCATCATCATCATCATCATTATTATTATTATTATTATTATTATTATTATTAGCTTAGCTAGAACCCTAGCTGGAAAAGCACGATACTAAAAACCAATGGGTCCATCAAGGACAAATAGCCAAGTGAGGAAAGAAAATTGATAAACTACACGAGAAGTAATAAACAATTAAAAATATTTTTTAGGACAGTATCAACATTGAAATATATCTTCCATATATAATCTATAGAATAGTGTGCACGAATGTACCCTCAAGCAACAGAACTCTACCCTAAGACAGTCAAAGACCATGTTACAGAGGTTATGGCACTATCCCAAGACTAGAAAACAAAGGTTTCATTTTGGTGTGTCCTTCTCCTAGAAGAGCTGCTTACCTTGGTTAAAGAGTCTCTTCCACCCTTGCGAAGAGGAAAGTAGCAACTGAACAATTACAGTGCAGTAGTTAAACCCTTGACTGTAGAATTGTTTGGTAATCTCAGTGCTGAAAGGTGTATAAGGATAGATGAGATTGTGGAAAGAACAGACCAGACTATTCGTTGAATGTGTAAGCTAAGGGAAAATTAGCCGTATAATACCTGTAGATATAGGGATCCAATGAATTACCGTCTAGCCAGTAATAGGACCCAATAACTTTAGCGGTAGAGTAAGAATTCAACACGTAAAATTGGCAGACTTTCAAAACCCTTATTCTTCAACAAGGTTAAACAGGTGCAACAATGAAGGAATAGATATAAAATCAATGATGATGATTTGTTGTGGAAAGGGTGTAGGCCACTTGCACGAATCGAGCTATGAAACTGTTAAGAACATTGTTGTTAACAAAAGGAAAGTTTTGAAAATTAAGTTATTCCAGTAACATTTAGTTTCATATGCAGAGAATTATATATAAGTATATATATATATATATATATATATATATATATATATATATATATATATATTTGTGTGTGTGTATGTGTGTGCAATAATAACAATAATAATAATAGAAATAACAATTATTATTATTATTAAAATTATTATTATTATTATTATTATTATTATTATTATTATTAAGCCAAATAGACATTTCAGATCTCTATGCATTCAGTTACTGATCATAACTTTAATGAACCCATCAAATCTCAATGCAGCCGTAATAAAGGAGTTACCCATTAAATCTGTTTTCTGCTCACGAAGCCCCGCCCCAATCTGCAATCCTGTTTGGGAAAAAAAAAATCGCTGACGGGCTAGGGGTGGACGCCAAGAAGGGGTAGGACGACGGGTGGGGGAAGTAGATTTGTTAAGAGCTGTATGGTGTGTGATAGCTAGGGAAACAAAATTATATGTTTGAACGCAAATTCAATATAATATCACACGATATGATCCTAGATTTATGATTATAATGATTCTAACTTATATTTGCTGTGTTTTTTACTATGCCCTTCTGGCGAACAACTTGACAAAAATTATCGATGATCAGTTAGGCGATTATTATGTCTTGACTGAAAAATCTATTGTAAACACCAGCTAGGAGTCCCCCCCCTCTCTCTCTCTCTCTCTCTCTCTCTCTCTCTCTCTCTCTCTCTCTCTCTCTCTCTCTCTCTCTCTCTCTATATATATATATATATATATATATACAGACATACATACATACACACACACACACATATATATATATATATATATATATATATATATATATATATACATATATATATATATATATATATATATATATATATATATATATATGTGTGTGTGTGTGTGTGTGTGTATCGAAAGAATGTGATTCTAAATGCGGGGAAGGAGGAATTTTGTTTGAAAGTAATTCACTATCAATTGATCAGTATCATAATATTTTTGGCAATGATTCCTAATTATAATTACGTTGTATAGACCCACTTGTTGTTATTCGATATAACATTCTAACAGAAAAGTTTTGGCTAAAATAATGAACTTTTGTATAGTTTGTCCAGACTGAAAAACCTTCCTTATACCCAATTCCCGAGTCCAATAACCGTTCATTTTTCTTTGATAGCATATCTACAATTGGTATGCAACAATACAGTATATATGAACAAGTATTTCAGGAAACACTAGTGTTTGTGTGAGCAGTCAATCATCAGAGAGCAACTACAAATAATCTTCAGATTTCTTTACATCGTCCTCTAGCTTACATTACGTAAGGTTCGGATAGGTGTATTTATGGCTTTTCTTAGTCTCGTTAAGTTTTTTTTTTTTTTTTTTTTTTTTTTTTTTTTCAAGATACAGTTTATATTGAGGTATGAAATTTTGTGCCACCACAAATGAATTCTAGTCAAGTCACTTAATGCTTGAAATATTTGCATGATAGAATATTTCTATGATAGTTACTGACTAATTGTTAATAACAATAAGACAAATTGGGTGAAAGCTGGCCAGATTAGGGTGTCTGCATTCACTTATAGAAAATGCAATATTGTTTTAATTGCCACTATGGTATGGAACACATATTGATTCTATGTTCCCACTGAATGACCTCTGGTTCCAGGAGTATAGTGTAAAAACTAGACTACGGTGACCAGATGCAGTTCCTTATCTTACTGAATATAAATATTTGCTGAAAAGTAAAGAAAAATTTTCATCATTTTAATTCTAATTCAAGAATCATTCATATATACAATGTAAACTAAACGCCCCTTAGTTTAATATCCATCCACCATTATTATTATTATTATTATTATTGTTATTATTATTATTATTATTATTATTATTATTATTATTAGCTAAGCTACAACCCTAGTTGGAAAAGCAACATGCTATAAGCCCAAGCTCAAGATTCTTGCATATGTTAGAGTGAAGTATTGACGCCCACAATTCAAACGCTCTTATTTAGATGGCTTAGCACATTCGTTGCTCTCCCATGTCCTATTATTGCCCATAGGTTCTCTATGGGGTTGAGGTGGGCCCCCTTTGGTGTCCAGTTTATTACCTGGATTTCTGGGTGATGCTCTAATCAAGCTCTAACTACTGTGTTGGTCTGGATGGGGCTATTATCGTGCACTAGAACGATTGGGTGTGGATTGGGAATGGCCATGGCTCAAACTGCGGGAAGGAGGACATCCACATAATCATTGCTCGTGAACCTTCTAAATAATTATCCAACTCCACAAATTAATACGAACTCTTTCACTCACAGCTCTTTTCTGAATATTAGCCTCATCATAGCGGGTATTCCACCACCCCTCGCAATGCCTTGTTCGTCCTTCAACTGAAGTAAAATATTTTTCATCTGTAAGGATGACATTTTCCCAAAAAGGAGTGATCAACGTGTAAATATTATAAAGGAAATTCAAGGCTATATTCCAGGTGTTTCTATGTAATTTTTTCTTTATTGTTCAATATGTAATTATGAACACCATCTTCATGGAATCACTGTCTTGATTGACTACTCACACAAACACTAGTGTTTCCTGAAATACTTGTTCATATATGCTGAATTGTTGCATACCAATTGTAGATATTCTACATGATGAAAACGATCTGTTATTGGACTCATGAATTGGGTGTAAGTAAGGTTTTTCAGTCTGGAAAAAATTTCCAAACTATACCAAAGTTCATTATTTTAGGCAATAACTTTTCTGTTAGAAATTTATATTGAATACCACAGCAAATGGGTCTATACAACGTATTTATAATTTGGATTCTTTGCCGAAATTATTATGAAACTGATTAGTCGATGGTGAATTACTTTGAAACAAAATGCCACCTCCCGCGTAACAGTTCGAAAGACCTACTCTGCCATATCCCACACTTTACGCCTTTAGAATCCCTCTCTTTAAATATATATATATATATATATATATATATATATATATATATATATATATATATATATATATATATATATATATATATATATATATATATATATAGAGAGAGAGAGAGAGAGAGAGAGAGAGAGAGAGAGAGAGAGAGAGAGAGAGAGAGAGACAGAAAATGTTACTCCTAGCTTGTGTTTTAGAGGTTTTTCAGTCCCGACAAAACAAAATGTCAAACTAAACATCGATAATATTTGTAAAAAGGTTGTTCGCGAGAATGGTATAGCAAATATCACATCAAATATGCTACATAATTGCAAGTTAAGTATCATCATAATGATATAATTAGGAACTAGGAAATTATATTGAATTGACGTTCATACGTAATGTCTTGTGTTTTCCCAGCCATCGCAGCTCATAGCTCTTAGTAATTCCCCCTTCCTGGCGTCCTCCCCCAGCATGTTGCCTACCCCCTGACTGGCGTCTGGCTTCCGACTGTTTCCTCCCCATAGCCTATTCTATTATGCAAATATTTCAAGCATTAAGTGACTTGTCTTCATAGTAACTACAAAATGCACTAGAATTCATTTGTGGTGGCACAAAATTTCATACCTCAATACAAACCGTATCTTAAAAAAAAAAAAAAAAAAAAACTTAACGAGACTAAGAAAAGCCATAAATACACCTAACCGAACCTTACGTAGTGTAAGCTAGAGGACTATGTAAAGAAATGTGAAGATTATTTGTAGTTACTCTCTGATAATTGAATGCTCACACAAACACCAGTGTTTCCTGAAATAACTTGTTCATATATGCTCTATTGTTGCATAC
>NC_090728.1:27500634-27505634 GCF_036898095.1 Palaemon carinicauda | reverse complement strand
AAGACTGTCCAGCCTAATCTCCATTCATATTTTTGGTTGACAGATGATGTCTCATATTTCAGAACAATATTTCTTATTTTATATTGTAACAAAACTTCTCCTGTGCTTCTTAATTGGCTGATGTCTTATCTATGCAATAATAAAACTGCCCTTTATACAAATAGATTACATTTTCACCCAAAAGTCGACACAATTCCTTCAATCGATGAATTCGAGGTTTTTTGATCCACCAGTTTTAAAAGTTACCCAGCTAAAACAGAGACTTAGCAATGGTGGTATTATCTCCGTTTTAAGACCTACTATGGGAAATGAAACTATCATAGACTTCTATCAATATGATATTGATTATGTACAAAAGTTATTTATTTTGCTCTTCAAGAAGACGTGACAATAGCAAAGGAAAAATTCTCATATTAGATTAGGTTCAAAGATTTGAAATGTTATTATGCCAGCATGGTGGTGATAATTTCGATTGTCAGATTAATATAACCTTTTGGAGGCTGTTGTGAAGTTATTACTTTAAGACAATTGGTATCATCAGTGATTTTTTTTTCATTTAGGCCACCGTAAAATTCTAATAGTTTAGTCAACAGCTTTTAGCAAAACTATTCTTCTCCATGAAAAACGTAATACAGATCTCCACTTAGACATAATTGGCTGGTTATCATGAATTAAATACCTTCCAAAGCTTTTATCATTATGCGTGTGGGATTTATTTAATATTTTCAAGATATGTGTTCTTAACCCATTGAATTTCATAGCATAGTGTTCTTGACATTTTGTGCATTTCATATCCTTTAAAATGAACAAGAAAACAAACACCAATGTTTGTCTTGATTTGTGATGAACGTGATTGATATGAACACTGATTATCGAGTTGTGAATCACATTGAATTATTGTACCTTTGGTGAAAGTGTAGAATAGGATTGCATCATAGTCGAAATACTTGTGAAAATATATATAAGATCTTTGGACGTGTAAAACTTAGTGGAAATTTCGTTTACACAGCAAATTTAATGGAGCCATATTGTTTTACTTCATTTGTGTTATTGAGGTTTTAAGATATAGTATATTGTGGATACACTATATATATATATATATATATATATATATATATACTGTATATATATATACACACACACATATATATATATATATATATGTATATATATATATATATATATATATATATATATATATATAGTATATAGATATACATACATACATACATATATATATATATATATATATATATATATATATATATATATATATATATATATATATATATATATATATATGCGTAAAAATCACAGGAAAACGTGATGCTCAGATGCAAAAGAACCACAGGGAAAATAAAAATACGAAATATACGCTTAAGTCCTGACTAGTTTCGTGATACTTCTTCAGAGGACTGATTTATTGAGAGAGGTTTCTTTACATTTTATAGGGAAAGCAAACGTACGAACATACATATAGAGATTTAAAGAACAATGACACTCCCTTACCAGCTATCTGGGCTTGAGTCAGGTGTTAAGTGGGCGGAGTCCCCAAGCTCATTAGACACCTGCCAAAAAGGGTCATTTTTAGTTGCGGGTAAATTCTTGTTTTTCAGTACAGTTTACTTATATGAAAACACGGTAGCCTTATCTATATAAATACATAAGCAAAACATACACATACATACATACATATAAATATATATATATATATATATATATATATATATATATATATATATATATATACACATATATATACATATATACATATATAGACACACATATATATATGTATATATATATATACACTTACATATATATATACATATACACATACATACATATGTACATATACATTTATATACATACAACATTAATATCATAAACATATAATCATGTATATATCAATACTTATATCTTGCATAACACTATATAGTGCCAATATACTTATGCATACTATATGAAATAATTGTACCCTTTAATGAATGGTAGCTTAGGTCTAAATATTACTTTCACAGCGACGTTAATTATTCACAATACATTCAATTCTACATTAAGTGGTAAATATTTTTTTATATAGCTTACAAATCTTTTTACATATAAAGGCGTCTAGTTTATACATTCCATGACCAATATTCAAGTTGTTTTCAAAGGTTTCTTTTATGAAACTGGACTATATGATGTTTCTTTCCACTAAGTTATTTGAATGAACCAATTTCTTGCACCTGACCAATTAATGGCGTGATTTATATCTCTAACGTGAGCAAAGAGTGCATTATTATCTTGAGCATACCTGACACTTTTCTTATGTTGTTCAATTCTCTTTTCTAGGGCTTTACCAGTTTGACCAATATAGTATATTTCACAAGCATTGCATGGAATACGATATACACATCCCTTGGTAATGTCAGGAGAATTCTTTATTAATGCTGTTTTTATTGTATTTTTACTCTTAAATGCTACATTTACATTGAAGTTTTTTAACAGTTGTTTGACTTAAAACATACTTTTTTTGAGTTTCTAATGAGATATGATTTTCCATTAAAAAGATAAACAAATGAAATTCAAACAAAGGTTCACAAATATACAGAACATTCGAGACGTATCTCGGTGTGTAAAAGGAACCTTTGGTCGATATCTCAATCTGACATTCACCCTGAAAGGAATTTAAAGTCACTGTCTTGTCTGACATGACCCAAGCTCTCTTGTGCTTTTGCCAGAAGTCATGTTAAAGTTTACATGGAATGTTTGTTCGAGCGAACCTCCCTTCGAGACGATTTTCTTTATTGGACTTTTACGACCTGTTCTATGCAAATGGCTTAGCCAGACCATCTCCCTTTTTCCGAAGTTCTAATCCATATTGCTTCCATCCATCACATTCCTCTCTTCCTGAAAGTGCAGATCCAATAAATAACTCTTTCTTATCATAAAATCCATATCAATCTGATTCCTCCTTCCGAACCGTCTATTCAGAACGGCAAATAGGATTTTGCTCATCTTTTTAAAAACAGCAATTTCTCGTCCATCAACTTTCGAGGACAGAAAGCAAATATATCTTCTTTGCAAAAGACAATATTTTGTTAAGATAATTACGTCTCCGAAACAGCAATATTGACTTTCACCATCAATGATACAATTTATTGACTCTCATTCCAAATTATCTAAGTTAGTATAATGTTTAACATACATAATAATAAGTGTTAGGGAAATATTATTTTACTTTATCTGTTTAATGAAGATAGAAAAATCTAGTATTTTGTGGATACATTATATATAACTTTGAAATTAAGCAAAAAAATTTCTAATACGGTACTGCCTATGAGATAGTTACCTCTGAAATGATTTAAGAGCAGTTTAGACCAGGCAGCTTTTCCAGGTCTGGAAACTTTGCTGCATTGGCAAAGAGACCATTATTCATCCGGGGAATATTTCCACCAAAATCTTTGGTTCAAATTTCGTTTGTTCGAATATCCCACGTATCGCATCCAATCAGACAGCAATGCGGTTTCAAGTTATTATTATCACTATCATTTATATTTACATATGCATACACACATACACACACACACACACACACACACATATATATATATATATATATATATATATATATATATATATATATATATATATATATATGTATATATATATAATCATCTCCTCCAACGCCTATTGACTCAAAGGGCTTCGATTATATTTCGCTAGTCGTCTCTATTGAGCTTTTAAATCAATACGTCTCCATTCATTATCTCTTACTTTACATTTCATAGTCCTCAGCCATATAGGCTTGGGTCCTCCAACTCGTATAGTACCTTATGGAGACAGTTACAAGTTTGGCGAACTAATCTATTTTTTGGGGGAGTGGGAAGAGCATGCCCAAGCCATCTCCATCTACCGCTCACCATGATATTATCCAAATTTGGAACTCGAGTGATATATCTTATGGCTTCATTTCTAATCTTCTCCTGCCATTCAACTCCCAATATTCTTCTGAGAGTTTTGTTCTCAAATCTACTAAATCTGTTGGAGAGTGTTTCATTGTCATACCACGACTCCTGTCCATACAGTAAACCGATCTCATTAAACTGATATATATATAGTCTGATTTTCATTTATAATTTCAGGCGATTTGAATTCCAAATTTTACTTAACCTAACCATGGTCTGATTTGCATTTTTCAATGTTTCATTAAACCCAAATTCTAAATACCCTGTATTGGAGATCATAGTTCCTAAATACTTGAATGATTCTACCTCATTAATCCTTTCTCCTTCCAATGATATTTCATCTTCGATTGCATATTCCGTTCTCATCATATTTGTCTTTCTTGTTTTTGTCTTGAGCCTAATCTCTTGTGATACTCCATGCGTCCTGGTAAACAAGCATTGGAAATCCTGCTAATAAGGACAGCGTCATCAGTATATTCTAGATCAACTAGAGTATATATATGTATGTATATATATATATATATATATATATATATATATATATATATATATATATACACACACACACACACACACACACACACACACATATATATATATATATATATATATATATATATATATATATATGTATACACACACACACACACACACACACACATATATATATATATATATATATATATATATATATATATATATATATGTGTGTGTGTGTGTGTGTGTGTGTGTGTATAAATGTATATATTGGAGAGATATGAAGTTGCACAAGATTTGCAATAGTGAAAGGGTGGACCAGATCAATTTAATATGGTTTGGTCTTGAAAAGAGAGAGATGAAAGAGGAAGACCTAAGCAGTACTAAATATCTGGGAAAGAAGCTGTTTTGTAATGGGAAACCTTCAGAATCTAATTATCTAATCTAATAGTAATCTTTAGTAACTGAAGATGATATTAAAATTCCTCTGTAGTTGATGAAAGTAATAATGATTAAAACTCGCCCCATCTGTATGCATTACTATGGCTCCCCAGGCCAACTATGGACTTGCAC
>NC_090728.1:27488134-27495634 GCF_036898095.1 Palaemon carinicauda | reverse complement strand
TCATTCCACAAAACAGTAGCCTACACCTACACTTTATTATTTGGTTTACACGAAGTCTTTTTGCCGTGGTACTGCACCCTCATTATTGAAGAAATCTTTAAATTTCACACGTACGTCTTTAGCAATTTTGGAATAGTTTCGCATTCCTTGACCGTGCGCTAAACTTCCAACAGAATAAGGATCCACTGATAACCCTGGCACAGTTATTCTGTTTGAAATATCATTCCTACGGAAGCATTCTGCAGGAGAATATTCTGAAGGGCAAGTCATTCTTAAATAATTGTGAAGGACAACACATGCTATAACAACCTTTAAAATACTGGATAATTTCAGGTGTATTGATGTATAGAAAACTCTAAATCTTGAAGCCATTGTACCAAAAGCATTTACAACCACTCTCCTTGCTCTAGACAGTCTGTAGTTAAAAATCCTATTCTCTGTATTCGTATTCTTTTGAGGATAAGGTTTCATAAAATTAGGTCTCAGCGCAAATACCTCATCTCCTACAAAAACGTAAGGCAACATACAATTAGAATTAAAAGGGGGTAGCGTCGTCTGGAATATTAAGTCTCCCAATAGAAAAACGTTTTCCAAACTCCGTGTTTTCAATAACCCCTCCATCTGATACACGTCCGTTTGTCCCTATGTCAGCCATGGTGAATTCATAGTTTGCATTAACCACTTCCAATAAAACAAGGCTGTTGTAGCCTTTGTAGTTCCAAAAATATGATCCACCATCTGGTGGTGGCGTGATGCGTACATGTTTTCCATCGACAGCCCCGACACAATTCGGGTAGTTCCATCTTGACTCAAACTCCCCTGCAATAGTTTGCCATTCAGCCACTGAAGTAGGAAACTGAAATAAAATAAAATTAGTATATATATATATATATATATATATATATATATATATATATATATATATATATGTGTGTGTGTGTGTGTGTGTGTATGTATGTGCATATACACACATACATACATACAATTACTTTCATTTTGTATATCTTTACTTTCAGATTGAAGAAGGGGATGAAACGGAAAATGCTAAACCCAGTACGAGCCAACAGGAACGTCCTCGCAAACTTCTCTCTAAATCTGATCAAATATTGGATACAGTTGCAAGAAAACTTGATGAATCTGTAAATACAGATATGTCAGGTATGGATAACTTCGGGAAATACGTCACACGTAGGATACTTGCAATGGACCAGCGAACTTCAATAATAACTAGAAAAATCATAACTGATGTACTTTTTGAGGCAGAGATGGGGAATTTAAATTCTTCATCTCGAGTAGTTACAACATACCAAGAGCCGGTACCATTACCAATGCCTTCAAATAACTCAGTGTATAGTTACTGCAGTAACAGCAGTAGTAATACAAATGACTCCGGGATTTCGCAGTACTTTTCAAATTTTCAACGTTAGGATATAGCATATGCCCTACGTTCACTTGGTATATGTTTTATTTTTCTCATTTTTACCAAGCTTACTGTTATGTTACTACATTTCAGGTGTCATATGTTATCAATAAACATTTACAAATATACAACTCTTACAAATTATTCATTACCTTTAGATAGTCTTTGTGAAGGACCTTGTAGATAGCAGCACATGTGTCTGGTATGATAGATGACAAAGAGCTGGTGGAAATGATGGCAGAATATTTTAGATCATTAAGTGGCCTTCCTGTTGCTAAATGGCGTAAAGTGACACTCAGTCTCTCATGTGGAATTATGGCCTTCCTCATAGTTGTATCTTCATAAGTAATGAAAGGGCTGACACGATTCAATAGATCAATGTACGTGTCTTCATCCATACTCAAATAATTGCGCCAGTCATCTGGCTCTAATTTTAAAGTAACAAGCAAGTTGGTGTGTGAAAATTTCTCTCTTTTTAGTAGCTGAACCTTCGTCCACTTTGATCTTTTTTTTCCTTCTTAGTGGCACTGCTAAAGCAATGGCTATCAAATCGTCCAGGTCGAGAGACATATTGACGTTGTTTTAGCAAGAGGCACACTGAGGTTCAATGTACTGTCTGAAAGCTCTTCGAGCCGTTCTACAAGTAGGTTTGACAACCGGGCTCGGCGAGCTGTTCGGCCGTGTACAATAGTGAGAGCCCACAAAAACAAAAACAACAAACCTAATAAAATGTTACAACTGTGGAGGTCTTTTAAGAAAAATATCCACACCAATTCGAGGAGAGAAACATTGAAGATAAAACAGGTTTATTGGACGGAACAATGTCCGCTGGCCTTGAGGATTTTTCGCATCCCGTACTTCAGTTGTTGTGGAGGAAATAAAGAGAAAAGAAACGACATCACAACCGCATACAGAAGCCATAAATACTAAATGCTACCATTGTTATTTCACCCCAAGTGGCCATTGGGGGAAAAAAAGAAGCTCTCCTAAGCGCACGTACTTCCATTTTTGGACAGGGAACCGCGTAGAGAGATATCCTTAGCTCTTATTGTACTGCTCCTTCTACTGTAGTCCGGGGGGTAAAACATATAGCCATTTCACTCCGTGCAAAAGAAAAGGGAGAGATAGCTGGAACGTTCTCCATTTCAATACTCGAGGGCCATGGAAATACGATGTCCTTGTTTTTACCTCTATTTGTTATAGAGTTAAAAGCTCTTGAATAAAAGGGCAAGAGGGAATGACAATTGGGGAGAGGCAAGGTATAATGATAGACAAAGAAAGGAGATTGAGAGACAGGGAAAACATCTGATATATTTGTTAATAGAGAAAAAAAAACACTGTTTAGTTAAACAAATAGATTATAAAACAAAATTCAGTTAATTGTCCAGTAAATCATTCATGTCCCTTTCGATGTCTTACCCAACAACCTTTCTTCGCTTTTTTTATTTGATAATTCGTAAGGTGTCATGTTTACTTAGTGTAATAACATTACATAGTCTGATTGCGATTCTGCTATCAAAGGGTTAGTCATCGTAAAGGAGTGATTTATTATTACGCTCTGATTATTTGCCTAGTTCATATAATTTTCGAAGAATGTATGTTTGTAGTTTTAGCTATTGCGCATCACTCATAGTCTAATTTTGAGACATATTTTTTACACTCTTTAAGAAATGTAAAGAGAAGAAATTTTCCTCGCCTTGGTTTCCTTAACGAGAATATCTTTCTAATTCATACGACATCAAGCAAAAAGAAACAAAAACCATTTCTGATAGTCAAGGAGACCAAGAACTCGTCAACAGTGGAATGATTACCCAACCTTAAGTGGAACACGGGATCTTACGCTGAATTAAATAATAATCAAGAAGGACTATATCATAAGAAAATAATTTTGAAGATGCTGCTTACTGTCTAGGTATGTTACTGTAATTCTACAGAAAGTCAGAAGTGGTGATCTTTGATAGTAAATAATAATAAAAAGATGCCTGAGAACACAACAGAAGGGAATTGGTATGTAGAGAGACATACAAAGAGAGAAGTAAGAGAAACATCCGAAAGAGAAAAGTTTCAGAAAGGATAAACATTTTGCAGAAATAATTATGAGGATGGTTGATATAGACAAGACACAGAATATTTCATACAAGGCTGTAATTATTATAATTATGTGATAGGGACTTACGCACTGGGGGTAACCTGATTATCATCAATTTTTACGTTTCTGTTGGTAAAATCCACTACCATAAGCTAACTGATATTTTACTTTGAAACGCAGAATGCCACAAACTCAAAAGGCGCATTGAAGAATACGTGAAAAAAATTTATAAATTAAGATAAATACAAATCTTGGATAAGTAAAATATATATGTATTAAACATTAAAGCCTTTGCACTAGATCCGAACTCCTAAAGCTCCATACTTAGGGTAAAGCCAGAATAGAATTTCAAAAATACTCTTATTAAACCCTGCTAAAGGATAAGCCCAAGGAGGCAACACTTTGCTTTGTATTCTGCGGTGAATGTTATAGTCTGGGAAGATCTGAATTCCAATTACGAAATATTTTAGACAGTTTGACCAATGAGATACCTGAACGACGTTGAATAAAAGCATAATATACATTAAAATCTTGAATTAGATATTTTCATAAGATCAAAAAGCTAATGGAAATGAATAGGGTAGTTCAATAGACAAAATATGTGCATATAATTTTGATGAGGAGTGATTCAGTATTGATATAATTCTCTATAGAAACACGATAAAATGTAGGATGAAAATGAATATGAGATGTGGTGTTAGATTTGAAGAGGCTCGAAAGATTATGGCGTGAATTAGTATCAAGAAGATGAATAATATACCTGCAAATCAATGTCAAATGTGAAACCATGACTGCACATGAAATTTAGATGGATATCTATACATGCGAATATGAATTCTTATTGAATTGTATAATCTGGAGAAGAAACGTAATTCAAAGGTTTAAAGGGCACTCATGAGTGGCCGAGGCAAGGGACAGTGACATTGCCCTATGAAGCAGGACAATGCCCTAGAGACTGACCATATATACCTATGATCAGCGCTCAAGGCCCCTTTCCACCCAAGCTAGGACCAAGGAGGGCCAGGCAATGGCTGCTGAGGACTCAGCAGGTAGGCCTATAGGCTCCTCCAAATCCCCTATCCTTAGCTCACAAGGATAGTGAGGTTACAGTGTCCAAAGAAACTAACGAGTTTGAGCACGACTCTAACCCCAGTCTTCTGATCATCAGTCAGGGACGTTACCACATCCTACTAAATAGTAGTAGGGAGTTCATTATATTCAGGCATGGAAGGATTGGGTAGTTATTGTGCATAATTTCCCCTATATAATAGAGAACAAGTGTCTGGTTTTATATATATATATATATATATATATATATATATATATATATATACAGTATATATATATATATATATATATATATATATATATATATATATATATATCCAGTCACACGGATCAGCATAGCGAGATATATAGCTACTTGGTCTCTCCTCTTCACTCAGGTAGGGGGGCAAGGGAGTAGTCATATCCATGTAAGAGGAAGTGCCCAAAAAGGTACACTCTGAAACCACAACTGCCGTGTTGTAGTTAGTAAAGGGTGATGGGAGGGAAGGGTTGAATATGTGTATGTGTGCATGTGCATGTGTGTGCATATTGTTTATGGCGGGTTGCATACACTAGTCTACCATATTATTGCACGATCTTATTGTACACCTCCTGTAAATAAGGACATTGTCTTTCCGATGCTCTACTGAGTGAGAGAAGGAAACACCAATTTCTGAAATGCAGGTTCTGAATATCGGAACCTTACAAAAGAGAGGACACAGAAGAGAGCTTTCCAGGCGACTCACTCGGAGCAAATACCACGGGATTTGACCAATACAGATTTGCCCTCAGTGAAGACATAACTGTCTCTATGGAACCAGGAAACATAGCATATCTTACGTATCTATCCTTAGTGGTCAATCGGTCATAAAATGTTTTGTATAATGGACAACCTCACTCTTGCTAAAAATGTGGTAGCACAGGACACTTATTGCAGAATGTAATTTTAATAACTGGTTCAGTTGGAGAAGCTCCGAGTTCCTGAGTCAAGTAGTTAAAAAATCACAATTCTTGACCAGAAATGACTGAAATATCTACAGATACATCAATTGCAAAACAGAGTAGTTACCCAGAAACAATGGTTCATGCAGAGTTAAATTTTGGTGAAAACAAATTGGGAGGGAGTTTATGTGGTCACTCTACAGAATTACATACATTTAGCAGAGAAAGACTCCATTGACTTGAGTATTGATGATTTTGCACTGAATATCTGTGAAAATACGAGCAGAGAAAACAGTCCTGATGATATTAATTCAACCATTGATATCAATGCATCATTCAAGAACTCTAATCTTGAATCTGGTGGAAAAAAATAGTTACTGCATATTCAGTAATAGAGAGAATAAGGAAATTGAATACGGTACTGAACAGTATAATTAAGGTAATGGGAATTATAGTAATTGCATAGTTATGGATGTAGGTGGAGGAGATACAAATATTATGAAAAAATGTCTTAGGTTAGAAGTGATGAAGGTAACGACTCTGATATAGGTCAGGATGAAACGACAGGTAACAAAGATGTCTCAACCTTCCATATTTCTGTTTTAGACTAAATGGTCAGAGGGAATAGCATTAGTTCGATAGATAGTACTGTAGTATTTAGTGATCACATAGGATGTGTATATTTTAATGTCGTTTAATCCGAATTTTATAGCAAGTAAAAGATTTATGGGAAATAAATATAACCTTTTTAAAGGAAGCAAAATTTATAAAGATTTTTGAGAAGTTCTGGATTGAGGTGACAAAATCAAAACAAATGTTTAGATATCGGAGAATGGAGGCAAAAAAAAAAAAAAAAAAAAAAAAAAAAAAAAAAAAAAAAAAAAGATAAAGCTCTAATTTTCTACATGAAATTAGGTAAGAAAAATCATTCAAAGGAAATCATGAATGATCCTTCACTTACGGAAAAAGGTGTATTGTTAAACGATAGAATTCCAGTGAAAGTTTTAAAGACAATTGACAAATAATAGGTCAAGAGTTTTAGGAAATTGCTGGCAACTATTTACTAACGTCGAAAATGGAATGAGAAATTCAATTGGTTCCGAAGGAGGGAGACTTGAGCTCTATTAAATTTCTTATTCCTGATCTAGATATTAATCTCTGGCACCGTCTTTCAGTTAGTTCGTTATGCATGTTGTATAAGATTTTTCATAATTTCGACCATCCTTTGTTTTCAGATCTTCCCGCACAGTACCATCCTGTTCGTAATACTAAATATGCAGTTAATTTTAACAGCCATGGCTTCTCCATCATAAGGATCAATAATAAAGAATATTCTAGAAGTTTTATTCCAGCTGTGACCAAGCTGTGGAATGATCTTCCTATTTAGGTAGTTGAATTGATGGAACTTCAAGAGTTCAAACTTGCAGCAAATGTTTTTGTGTTGAACAGGATGACATAAATATTCTATAGTTTATACAAAAAAGACCTATTTTTATGTTCTTAAGATTTACTATTTTAGTTGTTCACTACTTCTCTAGCAGTTTATATATTTCCTTTCTTCACTGGGCTATTTTTTCTTGTTGTATCCCTATTTTGCCAGCTGGGTTTATAGCTTAGCCAGTAATAATAATAATAATAATAATAATAATAATAATAATGATATAGATCGCGTCTAAATTTGTATATATAAGATTATCAGTTATACTTGGCCCTTCACTTTCTAGTGAACTGTTCTTTATTCCAGGTAGAAATATTGTAGAATACAATAACGTTAGAAGAGACGTGTACTGCATTATACTAATAAATCCTCATCCAAGTCCGCAATTATATTCTTGGACTGGTCGCGTGCTTCGCACAAAGTATGCATTAAATTTGTTGTGAAAATAAGAGAAGTTTTTGAGGTTGATGATAAAGGTATTTCTTGTATTGCGGGTTTTTATGGGAATATATGCACTATTGTTGTAAAGGGTGTGTTCCAAACCTTAAGGCTCTCCCTCACGGG
>NC_090728.1:27483134-27485634 GCF_036898095.1 Palaemon carinicauda | reverse complement strand
AAGCTCTGGTTTCTGGCACATATCTATGTTGGGCCAAAGGAATTTTATGCAGAATGAAGAACATATTTTTGGTTATATATGGAATGAAGGTCATTAGTCTATTAGACAAAAATCTTGTTATATGGATAAAGAATAAGAGGGAATTGATTTGATCTAAGTATTACACAATTGTCAAACAACGTATATCCACGTTTTTTACCCTAATGATTTTTTATTTTTTTGGTATATGTGTATATGTAAATTGATTTCTAGACCTTGTTTAGATATGTCTGTCTCCTTTTATGGAACCTCATATAAGCGAAATAATATTACTTTTTATAAGGACCTTGTTTCATTGTAAAGAAAAATTCATACATAAGTAAAAGTATATATAATTAATTTTCAAAGGTTAAAAGTATAATTACTGTTGGAGGGATATTCTCGTATTTTGAAAAGGAGTCTACCGCAATTGGAAAAAAAAAAAAAACATGGCGATATGAACAGTTGGATACAGGAATTCCTGGCACATCTCACTCCGAAGAAGTGAACCCAGTCACACCCATATTACCTGGTGAGTAACCAAACAGATAGCGTAGGGAGAGATGGCAGTGGTGGATGGTCAGGGCTACTCCCAGGAACTCTCCGTGCAGTAAGGGGATGACAGGGTGCACTTCCTCAGAGCGAGGTGTACCAGGAATTCTTATGTCTAAATGTACATAAGTTTATATGACAGGAACAAATTCCAAGAAGCTGTGTCATTTGGCTGTAATAAATAATTGGAGATACGATGTATGTTGAAAGGAGGAGAATATTCTCCATACTGTTTTCTTTTGTAAAATAGATGATGAAATAGTTTAATGGTTAGAGAATATTCTAAATACAGTGATATCTGTTTACTTATTAAAAAATGTACTTTGGTTTTCAAACATATTAAAGATATTTTAAATTTTACTGCACACGTTGTTAAGTTTGGTTAACAAGAGATGCAAGAATAAATTGGAATATATAAAAGAAAGTAATAATTGATATGGTAACGGCGCAAAGGTTTATAACTCTTAAAAGCTTTGGGGAAAAGTGTTTTAATTCAGTTTACAAAACTTTTTGGATTCAGCAATGACTGACTTATTATAGTTTGTTATAATTAGATTATTTATTAATAGATATGATTTATCATAATCAGCACGTTATATGCATACTGTGATATATAATAGCTATCATTTATTATCTAATTCAAATGATTAATGAACAGATGTAAAAAGAAGAATTAAAAAAAATAAAGGGATAAGAAAAGATCAACTTGAAAAAATGAAAAACCTTTATATATGAATAAAACAAAGACCTGAGCAAATCAATGAGTGTTAATAATGATTTTGTAAAAAGTGTAAAGAAGCGCACAATCATAGAAACATAAAAATAGAATTTACCGAAATAAAATCGATAGAGTTAAAGTTACTGGAAATTAAAATCTGCAGCTCAAGTCAGTATCATCTGGTTTCTTATTCTGAAAAAAATGCGTAAGACCCAAATTTGCGTATCTGTTTAGCGGAAGAAAAACTCAGCGTAATGATTTATGAGTTTTGCCAGTGATTTGGGGAATACCAAACCACGCCTTTATTATTATTGTTATTATTATTATTATTATTATTACTTGCCAAGCTACAACCTTAGTGGGAAAGCAGGATGCTATAAGCCGAAGGGCTCCAACAAGGAAAAATAGCCCAGTGAGGAAAGGAAATAAGGAAATAGATCATGAGAGAAGTAAAGAATAATTAAAATACTTCAAGAACAGTAACAACGCTGAAATAATTCTTTCATATATAAACTATAAAAACTTAATAAAACAAGAGGAAGAAAAAGAAGACCCTCACCAAGAGGAAAGTAGCCACTGAACAAGTTCAGTACAGTAGTTAACCTCTTCAGCGAAGAAGAATTATTTAGTAATCTCAGTGTTGTCAGGTGTACAAGGACAGAGGTGATAGTGGAAAGAATAGGCCAGATTATTCAGTGTATGTGTAGGCAAAGGAAAAATGAGCTGTAATCAGAGAAAAGGAACCAATGTAGTACTGACTGTCCAGTCAAAGGACCCAATAAATCTCTAGCGGTAGTATTTCAACGGGTGGCTGGTGCCCAGGCTAATGCCTATAAGAAAGACTGAAGGCTTCTTCTTAAAGCAAGTGTCACAGAAAACCTAAATACAAGGAAGTAAAAAATAAGTTTCAGAAAAGAGAAGGACTTGGAGAAGAAGAGAAGAAGAAAGATGCTGTGAGGGCTGCAAGTGAGGAAGACAGACGGACCTTCGGCTCTGATTTAACCTCCCTCAAAAAACCTTGCCTCAACCTCTGCCTCAATCCCAAAACTTCTCAACCATCCGCTGATATTCCCAAAGATTGCTCACAGAAGAAGATTCGCCAACCAAGAGGAAAACCACTCGACGAGATAAACCTGAATGTTAGCTAGAACTTAAGAATAGAGAGAGAGAGAGAGAGAGAGAGAGAGAGAGAGAGAGAGAGAGAGAGAGAGA
>NC_090728.1:27408134-27478134 GCF_036898095.1 Palaemon carinicauda | reverse complement strand
CTTACTAAAGCTTTAGAACATAAGCTAGTTACAACTTGAAGAGCTATGGAAAGAATAATGTCATGGGAATAACACTAAGGGGCAGAAAAAGAGCAACATGGATACGAGAGCAAACTAAAGTTGGGAATATTCTAACAACTTGTGAGAAAAAGAAATGGATATGAGCAGGACATATAATGAGAATGACAGACAATAGATGGACATTATGAATAACAGAATGGGTCCTTAGAGATTATAAAAGAAGCAGAGGAAGTAAGAGAAGACGATAGATCGACGAACTAATGAAGTTTGCGGGCGTGGATTGGCATAGAAAGACCATAAACAGACGTGAGTGGAAGGACATGTCTGAGGCGTTTGTTCCGCAGTGGACAACTAAAGGCTGGTGATAATGATATAATATATATATATATATATATATATATATATATATATATATATATATATATACGTGTGTGTGTGTGTGTGTATAAGGCTACCCTACGAGGTTTATAACAGTTAATAGAGAATGAGAGAGAAAAGTTAAAAGGTTAGATGGAGAGAAAAAATTCATACAGGATATGATTTGGTGTAAAGGCAGAAACTTATCGGTTGTTATAGACTGCTTGACGAATTTTATGAGCTTATATGCAGCATATATATCGAGAATAGCCAAAAGAGTAACGATCAAGTTCATAAAAAATAGGATATGAATCACAAGCGTTGGATAACCGAGGCTGGACGGAAGTTGATCATGATTGATTCAAACCAGCACCGGAAGCAGTTTACGGGAATATGGCGAGACTTTTAGACGGTACTTTGGAACAGTTACGATCCAGACTCGCACCTTATGAGGTGTGTAACTGTGAGCTCGTGTCCGTATTAACTTTGCAATTGCCCGTCAGAGGCTAATGTATACAATGGAATGAACTCAAAGTATTCTCTATATGGCTTGCCCTTCCATCCGGGTTTTTCATTGCTCCCTAGAGACTATATTAATCAAGTTGTCGTTTTTCAGAACACGAACTTTAACTTTGTCAAATAGAACGCAAGCAAATAATGGACTAGAAGTGTTTATACATAAATATATTCGTCTTCTAAAAATGAAAAGTCCATAGTACTTAACCCTCAATAATCGTAAATCCTAACTCAAACATCAAACAATATAAAACAAAACAAACCATTTTAACCCAAAACAAATAGAATATGGTGCATAAAGAAACAGCAGTGTAATATTACAAATAAAAACAAGAACATGCACTATATACATATATATATATACACACACACATATACATATACATATACATATACATATACATATACATATATATATACATATATATATATATATATATTATATATATATTTTATAATATATATATATATATATATATATATATATATATATATATATATATATATATATACATTATTATCATTACGGCTGGTGAATTACGTAAACTCCCGAGCTCTAAACTTACCTGTTCACCTTCATATAAATGTGTTATACTTAATGTTAAGGCCGTATTTACGGCCGCAATTTCAAGGGTTCTTTTTATTCAGAATTTGCGGTCAGTAAAAATGTAACACAGCAACTCGGGAACAAAAGAACAAACACCTCAACAAAAGTTACAATATTTATTTACAAACAAAAAAAATATAAGTAATGGTTGGTAATGATAATAAACAAAATTAATGAATATACAAATTGAGGGAAAACCAACCTTAAGATCTTTAAAAGATCACCTACAACTAAGTTAATCCCTAGGCTAAGAAATAGGAAGATTTTAAATACAACATTTCAGGCAGCTACCTTTCAAAATCACTGACCAGAAAAACTAACCTAACAAACTAAGATAGGTAGAAGGAAGAAAGAGAAAATAAATGAGAAACTTAATATTATTCCTACCTAGCACAAACAAACTAACTTAAATGTTAAACTTAACTTAATAAATGATAAATTACAAAAACCAAATAATCTTACAAATTTACACAGAGAATCATCACAAAAAGCTCGGTAGATTGTTCCATCAGGCCATACAAGGTCCAGAAGACCGTACTGCCAACAAGGGCGTGCACATCTACAGGTACTCGGCGATCCACGATCGTCGTAAATAACAATAAAAATATCTCATACCTGTAGTATGCCGCCCTACGTATCTCCACGAGTTCCAAGAACTCACTGACGCTGATGAGCAGGTCAACTGGATCAAGCTGCAATGCCCGAAGGCAATCCAAAATGCCACAGGAACGCCAAGGGTGGTAGCCTCCGAGAATCCGGGACTTCAACGGATCTCGCACGTCGCAAACCGCACCGTTCTCAGTAGAAACGGGCCAACTCGTTCGCAAATCCTCCGACGAACAAGGGAAGGGACGTGGCTGATGAATGCCGCGGGTGACAAACACCAGCGACCACACACAAAGTAGCGAAGGAAGTGTTTCTAAAACTCCAAAGGTCACCAAGATGAAGTGGCAAAGCGTCAGACTGTGAGTAGGAACTCGAACTAACTCTGTCACTTATCACCACCATACGATCAAACCTTCCACTCGGGTCAACACAGCTCATAGGAGAGAAAAACAGCGATCGTTAATAAGGCACTTCAGTAGTTCACTAATACCGGGGGAGGAGGTGGTAAACAAAAACAAAACTGAGAAGTCATATGACTCTCTACAGAGTTCATCAAACTAAAAATGACGCTGGCTTATTATTAAACTAAAAACTAAAACAAGATCAAAAGGTTGGAAAAGTATTAACAACTTATAATCAAATTATAATGAATTTACTTTAATCTAATACTTAAGAAATACCCGAGCTCCAAGGGTATTTGGTTACAAGAGCACACTCTCCATTTACTCCAATATTGAGCATTCCTGCAGCTCTCCTTTTTTTGTACTGGGAAAGCGAAAAAAAAAAGCAAAATATGTTGCGGGAGGGGGGGAGGGGGAGGGGTTGGTGGAGGAGGTACTAAGCTACCTGGAACTGACATTGTCAACATAGTCAATCAAAAGGAAGTTCGTGACGTCAGTGCACATTTGGTATACATTCAAATATATACTAACTTAAAAATGGATTAATTACTCAAAAAGTGTCACTATTTGTGAATTGTATATTTCATTTGGTAATACTTGACAATAAATCTTATTTTTTTAAAGAAACTTTTTACGAAAAAGACTATTTTTGCAGCGTATGACTGTTTTCATTGGCGGGAAATTGGCAGGCATCCTTATGCAGTGGTCAATAGATGGCGATAGTGTAGCAAAACGTCGTGTGGGAAAACTAGTCATTCTCAAAATAGTTTATTTAAAAATACACTTCAATATGATTTATATCAAATATTTACCAAATATAGAATATACATTTCACATATAGTGACACTTTTGAGTAACTATTCCATTTTTAATTTAGTATCTATTTTGAATATGTACCAAATGTACACTGACGTCATAAACTTCTCTTTGGTTGACTATGTTGACCATGTCGGTTCCTGGTCGCTTAGTACCTCCTTCACCAACCCCTCCTCCTCCCCCCTTTCGCAACATATCTTGCTATTTTTTGCTTTCCCAGCATTTAAAGAACCTCCTAATTACTGTACAAAAAGAGAAGAGCTGCAGGACTGCATAATTTAGGAGTAAATGGAGAGCGTGCTCTTGTAAACAAATACTGCTCTGAGAATATTAAACAACTCCCAGATGGCAATATTTATGAGCATTGAATATCCAAAGGTCTCTTATGTACACTCAAAACCAAACTGGCTGATTATTTTAGATGAACTATTCTAAACCAACCTCTTATTTCGGTTCTTAGTCAGGGAATCAAGAGAAATACTAGGAAAAATATTGGTGATTGAAATAATACACACTTTGTAAAAATAAATATATTCTATAAAATATTAACTGCAATTCACAAGAATAATCACCAAAAAATAAATAACTCGAAATATTAAATTTGAATTAAACCTCAGACAAGACAAAAGAAAGACACTTTGAAAAAATTATACAATCACTTGTTTCATTGGAAATTAATTTATAAAATATTTAATTTTGATTATTAATGAAAGAGTTAACATTTTAACACTCTAATGAACATACAATAATGAAATTTACATATATGTAACTGTTACACTTACGTCTCCTGGTTCACACAAGTTTACAGAATGGTTGAGCAAAATTTTTAATGGACTTCACTGTTTAATCTAAATCTCACAGGACCAGTTACAAAATTTACCTTAAAAAGTACTTACATTAACACATTATACTTGAATTACCATCCAATAATTTCACCAACATTTGAACAACACTATACACGTTATACGTTGGGTAAAAAATCACTTATTCACGTTTGAGAGGACACACTCTTAAGAGGAGAGAGGGCAGGTGGATGTTGGCTCTTTCAAACAAATAGGCTGGGTCTCTTCTGCTCCTTATGCAATGCTTGGTCCTATATATATTGACTTAATTTGTCTAGAAAATTCTTATAGATCATTCTCATAGCGTAGGGGCCATAGCTATAGCGGTGTAAGGTTGCCAGTGTAATAATTTTGAAGAAGGGGAACTAACCTTGCTTGCGAGGCAACCCTCTCTCCACTAACTCTGTCCACCTACCTCTCGTGACAATAAAAAAAAAAGAGTAAATTTAATTCGAGAATTTTCATGCACTTTCTTACCCCGTGGAACTATAGAAATTATGTAATTTCTCGTACTCAAACCTTGTGTGGGTCATACAGCATACTTAAATGCGATTACTTAAGGCTTCATAACAAAACTACGTTAAACAAAAAGTAAATTCTTAAAAGTAACATAAATTTACATACACTGAATTGAATGAAAATAAAATTAAATGAATGATGAAAGTCTTGCATAATTTACATACACTTACTTAAACCTACGAGAGTGTAACTCACCTTACGAGCTGGCTATACATCTCTTAAATACACAAATAAAATGCATGAAAAAAATATTTATTCTTATACAAGACCAGCGTCGTAAGAATGAATATGTATATATATATATATATATATATATATATACATACAAACATGTATATATATATATATATATATATATATATATATATATGTATATGCATATTTATATATATATATATAAATAGATATAGGTATATGGAAAAAAAAACATTAAGCGAACACGAAAGTCTTGTGAGGCTTACCCAGGTTGGGGAAGGGACGAGTCCTGGATCACATACACTTGCTCATATATATATATATATATATATATATATATATATATATATATATATATATATATATACACACATATATATATATATATATATATATAAATATGTATATATATATATATATATATATATATATATATATATATATATATTCTTATGAAACTAGTCTTCATGAGAGTAGATTTGCTTTATTCACATATTTATTTCATTTGTGTATTTAAGTGATGTAAGGTGGGATCCACTTATGTCGGATTAAGTAAATGTATGTAAATTACATAAGTATGTCATCATTAATTTAGCTATATTTTCATTCAGTTCCGTATATGTAAATATACATTATTTTAAAGAAATAAATTTATATTTCACGTAGTTTTGTTACAAAGTCTTATGTAATATTGTTAAAAGGTATTCTATATGACACACACGCTAGGGATTGCATCATGTTTCCACGTGGTTGGAAGTTGTATGAAGGTTCTAGACTTAAACTTACTCTTTTTTTTTTTTTAATGTTATGAGAGGAGGTGGGCGGAGTTAACCGAAAGTGTTGCCTTGTCAGGCGACGATATTACCTTACTTCAAACTGTCAAGTTGGCAACTTGACGCCATGAGAGCCATGCCCCCACGGTTCGAGAGTGCTGAACTGGAAGGTTCCAGAGTGTATTAGGATGCATATAAGGGTGTACGATTGCATGGGGCAGTGAGATCTTGCCTGACATTCCACAAGTTCTGTGATTCCACCAATCCTCTCACCAGCACCTCTTAAGCCATAGCGCTTCCTCTCAAACGTGAATAGTATTTTCTCTCAAACGTGTATAGTGTATAGTGTTTGTTAATACATTTGGTGATTTTGATTTTGAAAGAAGTGAAGCGTAATTGTGAATACAGTTTACATTGTAAAATAGATTAAATATTTGTGCCTGTCCTTGTGTGATTTGGTTAAAAAGTGAAGTGCATTAATTTTTGCTTAACCGTTCTGTAACCTTGTGTGAGCCCAAGGGACGTAAGAGTAACAGTTACTTATATGTAAGTGTAATCACTATTCATTTACTATAGTGTTAAAGTGTCAATTGTTTTTCATGAATTGTCAAAATTATTTTCATAAATTAATTTATAGTGAAACAAGTGATTCTATAATTCTTGAAGTGCCTTTTTGTCATAAGTCTAAGGTCTAGTTCAAATTTAAATTTCGAGTAATTTGTATTTTGATATATTTTACTTTAATTGTTATTTTTATAGAACATATTTATTTTTGTAAAGTGTGTATTATTCCAACCGCCAATAATTAATCCAGTAACTTGCTCGTACCCGTGACCAAGAACCGAAGTAAGTGGATGGTTTTAGAATAGTTCCCATTAAAAGTAAAGTGATCACCCAGTTTTGTTTTGAGTATAACATAAAGAGACCTTTAGATATTCAATTTTTATATATATTAACGTCTGGGAGTTGCATATTATTCTCAGAGCTCGGAGGTATTCTCTTGTGTATCGGATTATGTAATATAGAGCGGGTGAATTTAGGAAATTGAGAGATTACGTAATTCGCTATATATATATATATATATATATATATATATATATATATATATATATATATGTATATATATATATATATATATATATATATATATGTATATATATATACGTATATATATATATATATATATATATATATATATATATATATATATATATACATATATACTGTATATATACGAAGACTTATAGACAAAAAGGGAGGGACATCTATAAAACCTTTGATATCAGAGCACACTTACATGAAAAAGAGATTACAGATTTGAATGTTAGAGCAGCATCTTTTAGTTAAAATCGGTTTTATATAAGATTGTGTCAAAGTAGATCTTCAAATAAAAAAAAGTCTTAATACTTTGAGCAATCTAGTATCTCTTCCTAAAATACTTAGGCATTGTTAAGTGAAACATTAGCTAAATGTTTATAAATTCTGTGATTATTAGTATATATATATATATATATATATATATAATATATATATATATATATATATATATATATATATATATATATATATATCACATGATAATAAATGAAATCGGTCTAAATATATAGTTCAGAGAATCATAGAATTTCATCATATCAACAACACAGGAAGAGAAAGTGGACAATAATATTGATGGTTCATCGAGCAGGAGCTAATAAAAACCAATATAAAATTAAAATTCTTTACCCGTTGGAACTACAATTACTTCATGGGATGCAATACGTCCGGTGAGATACTTGAAAGCACAATTCATTATGCAGCCTGCACCTTCAGTGCAGGTCGTTCTATTGCCTTCTTGCCTTTATGACAAACGACGAACTAACACAATTGGTTCATCACTTCTCGGATGTGGAATAATGCTCACAATTATAACAATATCATGGTCATGTTCAACAACCCCTTTAACATACAAGATATTTTTCTTTTTCGCCTTAAGTCAGGAAAATAACCAGTTTTGACAAATTGTTTTTCTAAATACAATTTCCAGAACGATTATAAACACTTGAAAGATTTGTTTCTCAATTTACTGGAGAATAATCAGAGCACCACTTCTCATCAGTTTCCTTACTAGGAAAGTGAAATGACGTCATCATCGACAAATCTGACAAATTCACATAAATTGTTGTCAGGCAAAGATATGTAAGTTATCAAAGTTTTGGAACTTTTTCTAATGATACGACTACTTAGGAAAATTAGTCAAACATACGGAAAGTGTAATAGAGACAGACTTCTAGAAAGTGATTAGAAAAGTCTGCTAATAATATATCGAAATAGGTTTTTTCAGTGAAAGTGCATTGACAACATTTTAAACGTAATGTGTGTGTGTGTGTGTGTGTGTGTGTGTGAGAGAGAGAGAGAGAGAGAGAGAGAGAGAGAGAGAGAGAGAGAGAGAGAGAGAGAGAGAGAGAGATGCATTTCAGATCGTCTAATGCTGGATAAAAGAAAGACGTGAGCTAAAACAAAAGAAGAATCCACAAACTCTTTCATCCAGTACTTTTATGGCCTCTCAAGACCCACCAAGATGGCGTCCCATTACGCCCCATGATTTCCAACAAAGGATCTTTCACGTACAAAGTGTCCAAATGGTTGGCAGACTTTCCGTTTCCCTTTTTAGGTTCATTTTCCTTTTTAACAAAAAATAGTTGGATAAACTACCGGATGCTATACATCTATGTTAGAATGTGAAACCCCTGACTTTGGACAAGAATCCTTTTTCTTTTTTACAGTAGTTTCAATATAATCGAAGATGTTTCAAGTTTCCTAGAAACAATTATATTACTCAAAATATACATGATAAAGAGTTTTGGTCTTTCAATTGTAATCTTTACTAGAAGATTATTTAAGTCAAGTTTCTGAAGTCTCTACTTGTAAATCTATTCATGGAATACTTTGAGTCTTGATCAATAATGCCAATAGCAATCCTATGCAGATGACAGATGTTATTATCTTTGTAAGAACTTGAACTTACTTTTTATAAATCGAGACAGAAGACAAAACGACTATCATTAATATGCAAATAATACTAATAAAGATAATCTTAGTGTTAAGTTTCATACATTTATCTCCTGAGCTAAGGTAACATCGCTAAAAACATGACGGAACTAGAAGGGGCACTCAGTAGAGGGCATTCCTTCGCCGATGGCTGTGTAATGACAAAGCCCGCACTTTCTGCAAGTTCATTGATCCTAACCGCTAACAACGGTAATGATATCACTATATCTTGTTGTATGTCACAAGATAGGCAATTGATTTAACCACATTTTGGCCATAGTTTAATGCAAATCGACTTAAAACTGGCAGCGATATGGCAAAAAGAAGTTTTTGACCTTTTCATGACCGTCATTTGTACCCAATCACTCCCAAAATCTAATCAAATTGACCTTGGATCATGGCCAATCATCCCACCAAATATCATGAGACTTGGTCAAATAGTTTTTAAGTTATGCTTATCATAAACACACAGACAGACATACAAAGAAATACTGACGTCTATCAAAACATAACATTCGAAATGAAGTTGGCGAAGGTAACAATCTCATTGAGAATATCTCTTATTTGTTCCTAGAATTACCTGGCGCCGATAAGTTCTATCTTCGGCCGACACAACACCTGCCTTAGCTCTTGTGTAGAAGATTCCCTAGAGACAGAAGTCTTTAAGCAGAGGCAAGACCTGCCAAAGGGCAACATCGCAAACAGTCAATGCAACATCTGCAACAAATCAGCTTCACCAAATACTGATTGATTGATTGATTGATCATGAGTTACCTGGCATCCCGACATCAAAAGTCATTGACGCCGATCACCAAATACTGAAAGATAAGAAAGGTCAGGGAACAACTCTGCGGGGAAATCATTTCGTTTTCCAAAACCAAATGGAATTCCCTCATCGATACGCATCAAATACAAAGTTTTCAGCCAGTGTTTATTACATACAAGATCCTGATTACATCCATCGAAGAGAATGGGGTCACGTCGCATAATACCACACACAACTACACAAACACACACACATATATGTTTATATATATATGTGTGTATATATATATATATATATATATATATATATATATATATATACATACACACATATATATATGTATATATATATGAATATACATATACATACATACATATATATATATATATATATATATATATATGTGTGTGTGTGTGTGTGTGTGTGTGTGTGTATCAAATTGTAAGTAAGATTACTCGAGTGCCATATGTGGATATGTGGATGAGAGCATGGTGAGGGGTAGATGGAGATTGTTTGGATATGCTCTTCGCACTCCCCAAGAGAGATTAGTTTACCAAACTTTCAACTGGGCTTCAAAAGGTACTAGAAGAGTTGGACGACCCAAACCTACATGGCTAAGGGCTATGAAACGACGTGGGAGATAATGAATGGACAGTTATTGAATTAAAAGCTCAAGATACAGACGACTAGCGAAATCTATCTGAGCCCCTTTGCTTCAACAGGCGTAGGAGGAGACGATGATGAGGATACATATATTGCAGGTGTCGTTGAACGAAAAATGACTGCTTACTTCTGCTATTTCAATTTTGGTCCTTTCCAGTTTCCTGTAGGCATTCTTTACTTTTGGGCTCGAAATTGTTAAGAAGATAAAAGATATCCGTTTTGAAATTACTTCTTTTATTTTCTTTGCATTACAGCGAGCTTTCGCAATGTACTCCATCCATAATCCTGCGTGACTAAAACCTTCAATGGGATTTCGTCAATATGTCATTTGCATATAGCTAAGAATAGGACTATTCGTAAATATGTTATGATTGTCATGTAAAATACTATTAACGTATCACAAGCCAAAAGTTTTTGGCTAGAGTCGAGAACAAAAAGATTATCTGAGCGATTTAACAACATTCATGACAAAATGTACAGCACACACATAAATACTAAATATACTATTTTAAAACATAACTTCCAGAATTTATGAATATTTATTTTTATTATTAAAATAAAATATTCAGAATACATCGGATATCAGCAGTAAAAAATAATAAAGCACATATGTGTCAATGATGAAAAAAATAGTAAAAATAGATAAAAAGGGGCAGAAAAAGTATTTAAAAACCTTTACAAGCCTATCGTAAAATTTTCCTTGAGAATTTAGAAAAGCTTCATATGGTTATCAAAGATAGCTTCAGTCATTCCTAGATAACCGACTACACATTTTGTACGTATCCTCAATATAAGTTTGCAGGGCATTGTGTGTAAGTTGCCTTGATTAGGTCAATAAAGACTTTAATTCTGTACTTTGCTCTAGAAATTTCTCCTGGATTTAGCTCAAAATGAAATTCATGTCGATGGACCTTCTTCCTATACTAAACCCACAAGGGGCAGTGGTATCCCAGAATCAGATATACGTTTAATTAAGAGCATGAGCATAACTCTATTGCAGTGACTTCTCTGTCATCTTCATCTGATCCTCATTTAAACATCATTCTTTGGAGATTATGAATATGCTTGATTTAAAATAGTTTTTCGATTGTCGAATGAGATATGATTTCCCATTCCAAATATAAACAAATGAAATTCAAAGGTTCCCAAATATACTAAAGAGTCGAGATGTATCTCGGTGTGTAAAAGGAACCTTTGGTCGATGTCACAATCTGACATTCACCCTGAAAGGAATTTAAAGTCACTGTCTTGTCTGACATGACACAAGCTCTCTTGTGCTTTTGCCAAAAGTCATATTGGAGTTTACATGGAATGTTTGTTCGTGCGAACCTCCCTTCGACTCGATTTTCTTTATTGGACTTATGCGACCTGTTCTATGTAAATGGCTTAGCCAGACCATCTCCCTTTTTCCCCAGTTCTAATCCATATTACTTCCATCCATCACATTCCTCTCTTCCTCAAAGTGCAGATCCAATAAATAACTGTTCCTTTTCTTCAAAAATCCATATCAATCTGATTCCTCTATTCACAACAGCAAATAGGATTTTGCTCATCTTTTCAAAAACAGAAATTTTTCATTCATAAAGCCAATATAACTTCTTCGCAAGAGACAATATATTCTCAAGATACGTCTTCGAAACAGCAATATTGACTTTTGCCATCAATCTGTGTTTCTTTTTAGATACAATTTATTAACTCCCATTCCAAATCATCCAGGTTAGTATAAAGTTTAAAATACACAATGATAAGCTTTATAGCAATATTGTTTTACTATATTTGTTTTAGCATTTTGTGGATACACTATATATAACTTTAGAATGAAGAATCAATAGGAAAATTTAAAGTTTAGATGAAATGTCTAATACGGTAGAGAAAATGAGATATTTAACTCTAAAATGATTTAAGAGCAGTTTAGATGAGGCAGCTTTTCCAGGTCTGGAAACCTTGCTGCATTGGCGATGAGACCATTGTTTATCCGGGGAATATTTCCACCAAAATCTTCAGTTAAAATTTTATATATTGAAGAATATAAATTGGAAAATTGCCATAAAAAAATCAATGAGTCTTCAAAGTACTTCTAAAAAAATTGAGGAATTTGAATTGGCAAATACTTTCACTTTGAATGATCTATTCAGGAGTTCATCATTTAATGATATGAAAATATCTGATAACCCAAACATTCATATAATTCAGTCTAAAATTCTTCATTCGTTTTGTGGGGGAAATTTAGTTTTTGTATCCAATCAGGTTTCGGTGGAGGCTCAGTGTTGTGATCCGACATAGTCTTTTCTAACATTTATGAAATCAATTGATAGTTTATACAATAAAGTAATTATTCCCGGACTTTCATCGATTTCTTATACCTTTATATTAAGGTGAATAAACAAAATAAAGATATTTCTTACATCATATTTCAGTAGAATTTTATGAAAAAAGAATAAAGAGTTGCTTCAACTAATCTACTTTAAAGTTATGTTTTGTTTATTTGAGAAATAATCTCCATGATTTAATATTATTGAGATGTATTTTATTAACTAAAAACAGAAGTACTGCAAATCAATGTTCGAATTAGATGAATTTATCTTAATGAGGTTTTACAGATCTACATTTAAGTGAAGCATTAATATTAACTCCATCTTGATTGACCAACGATGAAAATTGCCTAGAACAAAAGTCAGTAACATCTGAACTATCATGAGTTTAAAATATTTTCTAAAATAAAAATTATGAAAGTTAATATTCTCTGGAGCTTCAAAATGGCATGAGAAAATGCTATTGCTTTAAAAAAAATCACGTAATTTATAATACATAAAAAAGTCCTTGATAAATAATCATATGTCTGATTTCCTTAAGGATCAATTTATTTTGACTTACGCATCAGTTATGAGAATCATTTGAAACTCCTCCGTTGTTCTCCATGGCCGTAATGTAATTCCAGGAAAAGTAACTTAAGTATATAAAAATAATCTTGTTTTTATCATAAATAATCGCCATCTGTATGAGTTTATTTATATACAATCCATACAAATTTTATTAATCCATGCTTCATCGATTCATAAACAATGAATGACCTAATAGTTAAATATAGTGGCCTGACTCACGTAATAAGTAAAGAAGACATAAATATATATATATATATATATATATATATATATATATATAATACATATATGTGAATATATGCATATATATATATATATATATATATATATATATATATATATATATATGTATATATATATATACAGTATATATATATATATATATATATATGGATAAATATCAACACAACATCGTGTTCAAATAGAAATAAATTTCTACCTCATACTTGGGATCGAACGCTAGCCCCTTCTAATGAAACGCCAGGTCAAAACCAACCATGTCACGAGAGCCCATAAAGGAAATCTGAACCTGACACTAATCTAGCTGTCCGAGGATTTACCTGGTGAGACATCAGTCTCTTTACCAGCGAGTTTTACCAGATTTCCCCGGGCCACCACGTGACACAATTGGTAGTAATTCATTCAAATTACCCCTAATGAGTCAATATGGATAAATATCAACACAACATCGTGTTCAAATAGAAATAAATTTCTACCTCATACTTGGGATCGAACGCTAGCCCCTTCTAATGAAACGCCAGGTCAAAACCAACCATGCCACGAGAGCCCATAAAGGAAATCTGAACCTGACACTAATCTAGCTGTCCGAGGATTTACCTGGTGAGACATCAGTCTCTTTACCAGCGAGTTTTACCAGATTTCCCCGGGCCACCACGTGACACAATTGGTAGTAATTCATTCAAATTACCCCTAATGAGTCAATATGGATAAATATCAACACAACATCGTGTTCAAATAGAAATAAATTTCTACCTCATACTTGGGATCGAACGCTAGCCCCTTCTAATGAAACGCCAGGTCGAAACCAACCATGCCACGAGAGCCCATAAAGGAAATCTGAACCTGACACTAATCTAGCTGTCCGAGGATTTACCTGGTGAGACATCAGTCTCTTTACCAGCGAGTTTTACCAGATTTCCCCGGGCCACCACGTGACACAATTGGTAGTAATTCATTCAAATTACCCCTAATGAGTCAATATGGATAAATATCAACACAACATCGTGTTCAAATAGAAATAAATTTCTACCTCATACTTGGGATCGAACGCTAGCCCCTTCTAATGAAACGCCAGGTCGAAACCAACCATGCCACGAGAGCCCATAAAGGAAATCTGAACCTGACACTAATCTAGCTGTCCGAGGATTTACCTGGTGAGACATCAGTCTCTTTACCAGCGAGTTTTACCAGATTTCCCCGGGCCACCACGTGACACAATTGGTAGTAATTCATTCAAATTACCCCTAATGAGTCAATATGGATAAATATCAACACAACATCGTGTTCAAATAGAAAAAAATAAATTTCTACCTCATACTTGGGATCGAACGCTAGCCCCTTCTAATGAAACGCCAGGTCGAAACCAACCATGCCACGAGAGCCCATAAAGGAAATCTGAACCTGACACTAATCTAGCTGTCCGAGGATTTACCTGGTGAGACATCAGTCTCTTTACCAGCGAGTTTTACCAGATTTCCCCGGGCCACCACGTGACACAATTGGTAGTAATTCATTCAAATTACCCCTAATGAGTCAATATGGATAAATATCAACACAACATCGTGTTCCAATAGAAATAAATTTCTACCTCATACTTGGGATCGAACGCTAGCCCCTTCTAATGAAACGCCAGGTCGAAACCAACCATGCCACGAGAGCCCATAAAGGAAATCTGAACCTGACACTAATCTAGCTGTCCGAGGATTTACCTGGTGAGACATCAGTCTCTTTACCAGCGAGTTTTACCAGATTTCCCCGGGCCACCACGTGACACAATTGGTAGTAATTCATTCAAATTACCCCTAATGAGTCAATATGGATAAATATCAACACAACATCGTGTTCAAATAGAAATAAATTTCTACCTCATACTTGGGATCGAACGCTAGCCCCTTCTAATGAAACGCCAGGTCGAAACCAACCATGCCACGAGAGCCCATAAAGGAAATCTGACCCTGACACTAATCTAGCTGTCCGAGGATTTACCTGGTGAGACATCAGTCTCTTTACCAGCGAGTTTTTACCAGATTTCCCAGGGCCACCACGTGACACAATTGGTAGTAATTCATTCAAATTACCCCTAATGAGTCAATATGGATAAATATCAACACAACATCGTGTTCAAATAGAAATAAATTTCTACCTCATACTTGGGATCGAACGCTAGCCCCTTCTAATGAAACGCCAGGTCGAAACCAACCATGCCACGAGAGCCCATAAAGGAAATCTGAACCTGACACTAATCTAGCTGTCCGAGGATTTACCTGGTGAGACATCAGTCTCTTTACCAGCGAGTTTTACCAGATTTCCCCGGGCCACCACGTGACACAATTGGTAGTAATTCATTCAAATTACCCCTAATGAGTCAATATGGATAAATATCAACACAACATCGTGTTCAAATAGAAATAAATTTCTACCTCATACTTGGGATCGAACGCTAGCCCCTTCTAATGAAACGCCAGGTCGAAACCAACCATGCCACGAGAGCCCATAAAGGAAATCTGAACCTGACACTAATCTAGCTGTCCGAGGATTTACCTGGTGAGACATCAGTCTCTTTACCAGCGAGTTTTACCAGATTTCCCCGGGCCACCACGTGACACAATTGGTAGTAATTCATTCAAATTACCCCTAATGAGTCAATATGGATAAATATCAACACAACATCGTGTTCAAATAGAAATAAATTTCTACCTCATACTTGGGATCGAACGCTAGCCCCTTCTAATGAAACGCTAGGTCGAAACCAACCATGCCACGAGAGCCCATAAAGGAAATCTGAACCTGACACTAATCTAGCTGTCCGAGGATTTACCTGGTGAGACATCAGTCTCTTTACCAGCGAGTTTTACCAGATTTCCCCGGGCCACCACGTGACACAATTGGTAGTAATTCATTCAAATTACCCCTAATGAGTCAATATGGATAAATATCAACACAACATCGTGTTCAAATAGAAAAAAATAAATTTCTACCTCATACTTGGGATCGAACGCTAGCCCCTTCTAATGAAACGCCAGGTCGAAACCAACCATGCCACGAGAGCCCATAAAGGAAATCTGAACCTGACACTAATCTAGCTGTCCAAGGATTTACCTGGTGAGACATCAGTCTCTTTACCAGCGAGTTTTACCAGATTTCCCCGGGCCACCACGTGACACAATTGGTAGTAATTCATTCAAAATACCCCTAATGAGTCAATATGGATAAATATCAACACAACATCGTGTTCAAATAGAAATAAATTTCTACCTCATACTTGGGATCGAACGCTAGCCCCTTCTAATGAAACGCCAGGTCGAAACCAACCATGCCACGAGAGCCCATAAAGGAAATCTGAACCTGACACTAATCTAGCTGTCCGAGGATTTACCTGGTGAGACATCAGTCTCTTTACCAGCGAGTTTTACCAGATTTCCCCGGGCCACCACGTGACACAATTGGTAGTAATTCATTCAAATTACCCCTAATGAGTCAATATGGATAAATATCAACACAACATCGTGTTCAAATAGAAATAAATTTCTACCTCATACTTGTGATCGAACGCTAGCCCCTTCTGGTAAAACTCGCTGGTAAAGAGACTGATGTCTCACCAGGTAAATCCTCGGACAGCTAGATTAGTGTCAGGTTCAGATTTCCTTTATGGGCTCTCGTGGCATGGTTGGTTTCGACCTGGCGTTTCATTAGAAGGGGCTAGCGTTCGATCCTAAGTATGAGGTAGAAATTTATTTCTATTTGAACACGATGTTGTGTTGATATTTATCCATATTGACTCATTAGGGGTAATTTGAATGAATTACTACCAATTGTGTCACGTGGTGGCCCGGGGAAATCTGGTAAAACTCGCTGGTAAAGAGACTGATGTCTCACCAGGTAAATCCTCGGACAGCTAGATTAGTGTCAGGTTCAGATTTCCTTTATGGGCTCTCGTGGCATGGTTGGTTTCGACCTGGCGTTTCATTAGAAGGGGCTAGCGTTTGATCCCAAGTATGAGGTAGAAATTTATTTCTATTTGAACACGATGTTGTGTTGATATTTATCCATATTGACTCATTAGGGGTAATTTGAATGAATTACTACCAATTGTGTCACGTGGTGGCCCGGGGAAATCTGGTAAAACTCGCTGGTAAAGAGACTGATGTCTCACCAGGTAAATCCTCGGACAGCTAGATTAGTGTCAGGTTCAGATTTCCTTTATGGGCTCTCGTGGCATGGTTGGTTTCGACCTGGCGTTTCATTAGAAGGGGCTAGCGTTCGATCCCAAGTATGAGGTAGAAATATATATATATATATATATATATATATATATATATATATATATATATATATGTGTATATTTTTTATGCTGAGGCAAATGACCCATTTCATATGACTTAAGAGATAAACGGAAAACGATTTGCAAAGAGATTTCTACTTCCACTTGGAAAAAAGGTCCAAAATGGACCAGAATTCACATATAAAGGCTTGATCTTGAAAATGAGTCAACCTCCCTATCATATATATTTTTAGTATACCATTCAAAAGAAGAGAGAGAGAGAGAGAGAGAGAGAGAGAGAGAGAGAGAGAGAGAGAGAGAGAGAGAGAGTTTGAGTAGTAAAACTACGGGATATGTAGTTTTAAGAAATAAAAGTAATTTCCATTCCTTAAAGGTTTTATTTATAGATTTTCTTCTTCTGAAACAAAAGCTTTAAATCTCTTATGGCTCTGTCGTATGACAAACAGCCAGTGCTGGCCTAAGGTCGGCTTACTCTAACAACAACAGCGAGATCCCACAAAAACAACAACAACAACAACCCTAATAAAATGTTACAACTGTGTAGGTCCTTTAAGAAAAATATCTACCCCACTTCGAGGAGAGAAACATTCAAAATAAAACGGGTTTATTGGACGGAACAATGTCCGCTGGCATTGAGGATTTTTCGCAACCCGCCGTTCAGTTGTTGTGGAGGAAATAAAGGGAGAAGAAACGACATCACAACCGCATACAGAAGCCATAAATACTAAATGCTACCATTGTTATTATCACCCAAAGTGACCACTGGGGGAATAAAAAAAGCTCTCCTAAGCGCACGTACTTATATCTTTTGGACAGGGAACCGCGTAGAGAGATATCCTTGGCTCTTATTGTACTGCTGCTTCTACTGTAGTCCCGGTGTACCGGTTTGAAATTACCCCCTCCAAATCTTACCCCCCGGTAATTTGAAACCGGATTCAAACTACCGGGGGGTAACTTGATACCGGTTTCAAGCTACCCCCGGTGGTAATTTGAAACCGGTTTTATGCTACCCCCCTGGTTTCAAATTACCCCCCTCGTTTTTGCGCAGGATCTCATCATTTATGAATATTAATAAATTGCTTTTGATCAGGGTCAACACAATCATTAGGTAATATGTATATACATGTACTGTTTCACCTATTGGTATCGTTTATTAATATCCAGCCTTTATCCGTCTTATGTTTATATCTTAGCTAATAAATGTCGGATATACCATTATCAGTCATGGGCGCATATTTGACCGAGACAGGAAGACGAGGTGAAATTTGATTTTGACGGTTATTTTTTCCATTATTTGAAATATTTCATAATTATATTGCAAGCAGATATTATATAAGGTATAATCAACATATTGATCATAAGTATATATGTATACATACATATACATATATGTCTATTTATATATATATATATATATATATATATATATATATATATATATATATATATATACTGTATATATATACAGTATATATATATATATATATATATATATATATATATATATATATATGTATATATATATATATATATATATATACATACATATATATATATATATATATATATATATATATATATATATATATATACATATAATACATGTATATGTATTTGTATGTATGTTGTAAATACTATATCATTCATGATATCTGTAAATAATTGACACTTTTAATAAAGCAAGATTGTAAGCAATTATAACAGTTTTAATAAAACATGATACAGTACATGCTGTTTGCTTCTACTGTACTTACATTGGTTGTTTGTATACGAAAACACCTGGACTACGGAAAAGTCGTTACACTTTATAGCCCTCTATGGATGACATTGAACACAGCTTGTGTTAATCTCACAACTGTTGTTACTGATTTTAGCCTAAAGGCAGGCAGCTGTGTGTTATCATGGGCTAAATCAAATGCTATTTAAACCATCTTCCAGAATAGTAAGTGATGGATTCCTGTATGGATTTTTTTCTCTGTTGTTGATCTCGAAATGGAAAATTATTGAAAAACGGTGTCATAATATGTTTAAGAATTTTACCTGAAATGTATCATAAAGAAAAAA
Source organism: Palaemon carinicauda (assembly GCF_036898095.1). NCBI lineage: Eukaryota > Metazoa > Arthropoda > Malacostraca > Decapoda > Palaemonidae > Palaemon > Palaemon carinicauda. Next base: position 27,458,554 of record NC_090728.1, on the reverse strand, counting down.
AGACCTCGCAACATAGCCACCTGTACATTTCCATGCGGTTTATATAACACTTCTGCCCCTTTGTCATAGCTCCATTCTTTCTTTTTACTCATTTCATCAAATGACAAAACAGCAATACCTAGTAATCGAGACTTCATACCATCTTTAATGTCCTCTGGTTTAAAATGAATCGAGCTAACAGTAGCTTACACAACGTTAATTCTGTCTGCACGACGACATGCATGTTGGTAATTTATATTTGAGCTTTTATTTTTTACGTGCATAGCATCCAAATACTGCGAAGTTACTATGCATTATCAGTGACAGAATAAATGAATAAACAAAGAGATATATGGACACAAGGAGTTCTATTGTTATATTGCAACTATGGGTATGGTCAAACCCATTTTAAGAGCAAACTCGGAGCCCAATAGCGGCATTGCCAGTTCTCTTGGGTCATTTTCAAAGCACACCTGGCTTAGCCGCTTTAATCTATGGGCGAGCCAAGAATAGGAGAAAAGGGTCAACTAATAAGTCATTCACCCGGATTTGAACGGTCTAAGAATATAATCCTTTAATTTGATACTCTCCCTAAATTGTTTCCTTCGTTCTTTTTGTTTGCAACCACGTGGTGACAAGTTGAAACTCTTAAATATAACAAATAGCAAAATTGTTATAAAACGATTATCATACGAACAGAAATAATCTTAATTTTGATATCAAATGAATTCATTTCTCAATTCTGATTGATTATTAAAAGACAGGATTCTTTACAAAGGATTTAATTAACTATGTTTAATATGGTATATTTACGTAGGTGATTGTATTGTTTTAGAATTTATTTAATTAATCGACAAAATTAATTTCTTTACAACAAAGGCTATATTAGCAAACGTGGTTATGGTGACTTCGTCAGATGAAGTTAGTGCTATCACAAAAGATTCAATAAATCAGTTCATTCAGACCATTTTCATGTCTTCCTTTATAATGTTATCAGTATGCTTAATACCCTTGACCCAATTTACCTTGCAAATCTGAAACAAAGTCGTTTTTTATAAGTTGGCTGCATCTGTGACACGTTTAATTGTTTGGTCAATTCCAAATTTAACAATTTCATTACCATTTTCCCATTTTTTTTCCTAATATTTAATTTAGTAAATATTTTTTTCCATGTAATGCTAAAACAGGGTTCATTATGATGGTTTTGATTTCAAATATTTTTACGGGTAATATCTATCTTTTTTTACTTAATAATTGTTTTGTATAAAGTTAGATGCGTCATAGTTTGTGTTTAATTGAAAAGTAAGGCCAGTTAATTAAAAATTAAAAAAAAAAATAAAATCTCGACAATCACGCGCACACTGAAATAAAATAAAGTTTTACCTCGCCGTGATCACTAAACCTTAAATGAAAGTCTGTTACTTCAAATATTGTGATTTAGGGAATTATATGACACTTTAGGTCTTAAATACGAAAATATCAACAATCACACGAACAGAAACAAAATAAAATTTTACCTCGCCTTTATCACAGAACCTTGAATTACAGTCTGTGACTTTTAACGTGTCATATAATTCACTAATACACAATTTTTGGTCTTAAATACCAGATTAGACTACGTTTCCTACTGCTGCGAAGCCAACAATAAATGCATGATACATATTTGCGATGTCACATGAATTATTTATCATTCTGATGAGGGGGTAAATTGAAAACAGAGGGGGTAACTTGAAACCGGTTTCAAACTACCCCCCCGGTAATCTGAAACCGGTTTCAAGTTACCGGGGGGTAATTTGAAACGGGGGGTAACTTGAATCCTTTACACCGGGGATAAAACATATAGCTATTTCACTCCTTGTGATATAAAAGGAGAGAGATAGCTGTAACGTTCTCCATTTCAATACTCGAGGGCCTTGGATATACGATGTCCTTGTTTTTACCTCTATTTGTTATAGAGTCAAATGCTCTTAAATAAAAGGGCAAGAGGGAAGGACAATGGGGGAGAGTCAAGGTATGATGATGGACAAAGAATGGAAATTGAGAGACTGCGAAAACATCTGATATATTTATTAATAGAGAATAGAATACTGTTTAGTTAAACACATAGATTGTAAAACAAAATTCAGTTAATTATCCAGTAAATCATTCGTATCCCTTTCGATTTCTTACCTAACAACCTTTTTTCGCCTTTTTATTTCATAGTTTCTAAGGTGTCCTGTTTACTTAGTGTGATAATATTACTCTGTCTGATCACAATTCTGCTATCAGTCATTGCAAAGGAGGGGCTTATCCTACTACATATATATTGATTATTTGTCTATACTGTTAACAAACCGTAATGTTAATCGGAAATTCTCCGTCAAAATATATTGTTTTCTGTTCTGTAATCCAGAAAATACAGGTGACAGTAATTTTTACCCAACTTTCTTTTTATCTTTTTTAGATTAGTAAACGTTATATAACTCCTTTACGTCAATATATCCGTTTTTAGAACATTAAATGCCTGGCAACATTTATTCGAGGATTTGTACCGCTTTCTTTACGGCAAATTTTTAACATTGTAGTTCATAGAAGTTTCAAAGAATGTTTGTTTGTTGCTTTATTTATTGCGTATCACTCATACTCTAATTTTGAGACTTATATTTACACTCTTTAAGAAATGTAAAGAGAAGAAATTTTTCTCGCCTTGGTTTCGTTAACGAAAATAGCTTTCAGATTCCTACGGCATCAAACAAAAAGTGATAGTCCAGGAGATCAAGTAGGTCGACTCGTCAACAGTGGATTGAAAATGGTTCGGTACGATTGCCCCACCTTATGTGGAGCACGGGCTCTTGCGCTGGATTGATAATGATTATGAAGTCTTATATCATAAAAAAAAAATCATTTTGACGATGCTGATTAGTATCTCGGTATTTGACTGTATTTCTGCAGAAAGTCAAAAGTGATCTTTGATAATAAATGATCATAAAAATCGGCCTCAGAACACAATAGAATGGAGATAGTATATAAACAGACATACAAAATGAGAAGTTAGAGAAACGTCAGAAAGAGAAAAATTCGGAAAGGTTAAACATTTCACAGAAATAGATATGAGGATGGTTGATAAAGACAAGACACAGACTATTTTATACTAGGCTGTAATTATTATAATTAGGTGATAGGGACTTAGGCACTGGGGGTGGGGGGGGGGGGGGGCGGGGCTGGTTATCATCAACTTTTACGTTCCTGTTGGTAAAGTCAACTACCTTAAGATAACTGCCTTTCTAGTCGGAAACGCAGAATGGCACAGACTTAAGGGTGCATTGAGCATAAATGAAAAAATTATACGAATTAAGATAAACACAAATATTAGATAATTAAGAAAAATATATATGTATAAAACATTAAAGCTTTTACACTACATTCGAACTCCAAAAGCTTCACACTTTTGTCACAGCTGGAATAAAATTTAAAAAATCCTGTTACTGAACCTTACTAAAGGATAAGCCCAAGGAGGCAACACTTTGCTTTGTCTTCTGCGGTGAATGTTTTAGTCTGGGAAGATATGAAAATGCAAATTATGAAATATCGTAGACAGCATGAACGATGTGATACCTGAACGACGTTGAATACATTAAAATCTTACATTGTATAATTTTATGAAATTATAAATGCTAATGGAAATGAATAAGGTAGTTTAATAGACAAAATATGTGCATATGGATTTGATGAATAAGTTCGAGTTTTTAAGGAAAGTTGTATGGTTGAGGAGTGATTCAGTAATCATATATTTCTCCATAGAAACATGATCAAATGTGGGATGAAAGTGAATATGAGATGTGGTGTTAGATTGGAAGAGGCTCAAAAGATTATGGCGTGAATTAGGATCATGAAATCAATAGCATATCAGCAAATAAATGCCACCTCCCAACATTGAAATCATTTCTGCGTGACAAATGAGAATATCTAGACAAGCGTATATGACTTTTCATTGAATTGCACAATCCGGAGAAAAAACGTAGTGAGATTTAATAGGAGTAAAAATTCATTGTATTCGAGCGCAGAAGGATTGCAAAGTTATTGTGAATAACAAACCATATTGTTGCATGATCTTATTGTACACCCCATGCAAGTAAGGGAAGTGTCCCGAGTCTCTGCTGTGCGAGAGAAGGGAACACCAATATCTGGAATGCAGGTTCTGAATACCGAAGCCTTACAAAAGAGAGGACACAAAAGAGATCTTTCCAGGCGACAAAGTGGACTGAACAGATCGCTGACGACAATGACGCAATGTTGTCAGGTCAGCAATATATATAATTAGTTCCATATTAAAGAAGAGATGAAGATTCCAAATGAAGAGGAAAATCAAAGTGCTTGATGAAAGCTAAGTCTGAATAGATTTTCGATTCATTGGTGGAAAAGTATGGAGAGAAGTTTATAAAACATAGTTGGGGTGAAGTGAAGATCAGTAATGTATTTAAAGGATCGACGTTTGAGAAAACTAGGAATGTACCTTTTTAGATGCCTTCTTCAGTACTGGAGAATATTTTCTACTTTTATAGAAAAGTTAAAAATTATCAGAGAAAATGCCACTGGATTTGGCCAATACAAATTTGCTCTCAGTGGAAACATAACTAAGTTTATGGAACCGGGAAAAACACATCCTATCTTACGTATCTATCCTTAGGGGTCAGTCAGTCATACAATGCTTTGTATAATGGACAAATTTACTCTTGCTTAAAATGTGGCAGCACAGGGCACTTATTGCAGAATTTAATGTTGAAGTTAGGTAGGTAGCAGGTTGGCCAGGGCTCCAGCCGCCCGTTAAGATACTACCGCTAGAGAGTTATGCGGTCCTTTGACTGGCCAGACAGTACGACATTGGATCCTTTTCTCTGGTTACGGTTCTTTCCCTTTGCCTACACAGACACCGAATAGTCTGGCCTATTCTCTAAAGATTCTCCTCTGTCCTTATACACCCGACAACACTGAGATTACCAAACAATTCTTCTTCACCCAAGGGGTTAACTACTGCAATGTAATTGTTCAGTGGCTACTTTCCTCTATGTAAGGGCAGAAGAGACTCTTTAGCTATTGTTGTTTAGTCTTGGGTAGTACCATAGCCTCTGTACAATGGTCTTCCACTGTCTTGGGTTAGAGTTCTCTTGCTTGAGGGTACACTCGGGCACACTGTTCTATCTAGTTGCTCTTCATCTTGTTTTGTTCAATTTTTAGTTTATATAGGAAATAATTATTTTAATGTTGTTACTATTCTTAAAATATTTTATTTTTCCTTGTTTCCTTTCCTCACTAGGCTATTTTTCCAACTAGGGTTATAGCTTAGCATTTAATAATAATAATAATAATAATAATAATAATAATAATAATAATAATAATAATGATAATAATAATAATAATAATAATAATAATAATAATAATAATAACTGGTTCAGTTCTAGAAGCTTTGAGTTTCCGAATTAGGTAGCTAAAAAGTCACAAGTCTTGACCAGAAATACTGAAATATCTACATATAGATAAATGGCAAAACAGAGTAGTTAGCCAGAAACAAAGGTTCATACAGAGTTAAACTTTGGTGAAAACAAATTGGGATGGAATATGCCAGTTTACGTTTTCTCTCTGCAGAAGTACATACATTTAGCAGAGAAAGACGCCATTGATTCAAGTATTGATGAATTTAAGCTAAAAGCCTGATGACATTAATATAACTATTGATATCAATGCATCATTCAAGAACTCTAATCTTGAATCTAAAGGAAAAAATAGTTATTGCATATTCAGTAACAGAGAGAATAAAGAAATTTAATCCGGTACTGAACAGCATAATGAAGGTAATGAGAATTATAGTTATTGCATAGTTATGGATGCAGCTGGAGGAAATACAAATATTATGAACAGATGTCTTTGGTTAGAAGTGATGAAGGTAATGATTCTGAGGTTTGGCTGGATAAAGGTCTGGGTGAAGCGACAGGTAACAAAGATGTCTCAATCTCCAATATTTCTTCTTTAGACTAGACGGTCAGAAGGAAGAGCATTAGTTGGATAGATATAACTGTAGCATTTAGTGATCACATAGGATGTGTATATGTTGATGTCGAGTTTAATCCGAATTTTATAGCAAGTAAAGAGTTATGGAAAATAAATATATCCTTTTTAAAGGATGCAGAATTTATAAGAATTTTTTAGAAGTTCTGCATTGAGGTAAAAAAATCTAAACAAATGTTTGGATATCGGGGAATGGTGGCCAAAAAAAAAAAAAAAAAAAAAAAAAAAAAAATTAATTTAATTTTCTCTAAGAAATCAAATCAGGAAAATACGTTTAAATTTGGCTTGCTAGATTATTTTGGAGTTGTCTTCAAAAACTTTATCAGTAAATAATTATAAAGAAATGAAAGGAATAAAAGATTTTGCAGAAGCAGTTCGAATTAGAAGAAGGATCCAGGAACGGATTAAAGGAGAGCGCTTGTCCCATTATCTATTAAATGTGAAAAGATTTGTTGCCTTCGCCAAAAGCGAAGGTTTTGCGAAGGGTGTTTATTCACCCCAATCTGTTTGTTAGGCTGTTTATTTGTTTGTTTGTCTGTGAGCAACTTTACACAAAAACTATTGTATCAATTTTGATCAAACTTAATTGTCATATTGGGTATGACTCAATGATGAATCTGTAACATTTTGGATAAAGTACTGTACATCAGAGTACAAGTGCGGAGCAGTACTTTGAAGATAATCGTAACGTTAAGTAAATGGAAAAAAAGTGTTAGTTTATTTTGTTTGTTTGTGAACAACGCAAAAACTACAGAACCAATTTTAATGAAACTTGGTGGACATGTGAGGTATGGCTCAAGTACAAATCATTTATATTTAAAGAAAATATATCAATTGCAAGTACTCAGTGGCGTTTAGAGCAAAATAGTATTGCTTGGCGTGGTGGAGGCATGCTCTCTACTGAGTGTCCCTCTAGTTAAAGAATGAAACTGTTACTGAAAACTTTTGTAAATGGAGAGGTGAACAATTTCTGTCAGATCCTATAGCTAATTATATAAAATATTACTATGTGATATTAATGCTAACTGAGTCTGAGGTGGAATCTGTTTGTCAATATCAATACCTATCTAATACCGGAAGGATTTCCTGCAAAAGAAGTAAGGAAATCATGCATGATCCTTCACTTACGGAAATTGGGGGTATTGTTAAATGGATGGATAACAATAAATCACTTTCAACAATGGAATTCCAGTGAAAGTTTTAAAGACAATTGACAAATAATAGGTCAAGAGTTTTAGGAAATTGCTGGCAACTGTTTACTAACGTCGCAAAGGGAAGGAAAAATTCAATTGGTTCCGAAGGAGGGAGACTTAAGTTCTATTAAATTTCTTATTCCTGATCTAGATATTAATCTCTGGCACCGTCTTTCAGTTAGTTCGTTATGCATGTTGTATAAGATTTTTCATAATTTTGACCATCCTTTGCTTTCAGATCTTCCCGCACAGTACCATCCTGTTCTTAATTTTAACAGCCATAGCTTCTCCATCATAAGGATCAATAATACACAGTATTCTAGAAGTTTTATTCCAGCTGTGACCTAGTTGTGGAATGATCTCCCTAATTAGGTAGTTGAATTGATGGAACTTCAAGAGTTCATACATGCAGAAAATGTTTTTATGTTGAACAGGATGACATAAATCTTTTTGTAGTTTATGCATGAAATATCTTTTGTTACTGTTCTTGAAATATTGTATTTCAGTTGTTCTTTACTTCTCTTGCAGTTTATATATTTCCTTTCTTCATTGGCCTATTTTTTTCCCTGTTGGAACCCTATTTTACCAGTTGGTGTTTTAGCTTAGCTAGTAATAATAATAATAATAATAATAATAATAATAATAATAATAATAATAATAACTTGGCACTACACATTCTAGTGAACAGCATTATGATAATAATAATAATAATAATAATAATAATAATGATTATTATTATTATTATTATTATTATTATTAATACTTGCTAAGCTACAACTCTAGTTGGAAAAGCAGGATGCTATAAGCCCAGGAGCTGCAACAGGGAAAATAGTCCAGTGAGGAAAGGAAACAAGGAAATACATAAATTACAAGAGAAGTAATTAACAATTAAGATAATATATTTTAAGAACAGTGACATCATTAAAATAAATATTTCCGATATACACTATAAAAACACCAAAACAATGGAAGACCATGGTACAGAGGCTATGGAACTACCCAATACTATCATAGAACAATGGTTTGATTTTGAATTGTACTTCACCCAGAGGAGCTGCTCACTATAGCTAGAGTCTCTTCTACCCTTACCAAGAGGAAAGTGACCACTGAACAATTTGTTTGGTAATCTCAGTGTTATCAGGTGTATGAGGACAGAGGAGACTATGTAAAGATTAGGACAGACTATTCGGTGTATGTGTAAGCAAAGGGGAAATGAACCGTAACCAGAGAGAAAGATCAAATGTAGTACTGTCTGGCTAGTCATAGGACCCCATAACTCTCTAGCAGTAGTATCTCAACGGCTGCCTGGCCAACCTACTACCTGCAGGTAGAAGTATTGTAGAATACAATAACGTTAGAGGAGATGTACTGCATCTTGCTAAGGAATCCTCGTCCAAGTGCACAATTCTATCCTTGGATTGGTCGCGTGCTTTGCACAAAGTATGTATTAAATTTGTTCTGAAAATATTAGAAGGTTTTGAGGCTGATGATAAAGGTATTTCTTGTATTGAGGTTTTGTATGGTAATATGGTAATATAAGCAACACTATTATTGTAAGCGGTGTGTGTTCCAAACCCTAAGGCCCTTCCACGTGAGAGGCAAATGCAGGTCGGGCACTCTCACTCTGTTTTACCCGTCATTCTCTCGCTTTGAAACAGTATTATCAGATCAAACAGCCTCAGACAGACAATAGGCACAGGCAGGTGAACGTATGATTTAGGCCAGACTCCGGACAGAGGGCAGAGTGCAGACAGACAGTAGTCAGACCCCCATCCAGTGCCTAAACAACGAGCACTTCCGTGGTTTGCCCGCTGTTTCCTCGTCTATGATGTCATCTACACTCTTCATCGTCACCCATATAATGAAATCGGTAACAGTGTCTGCCCGCCGTGCTGTTCGTGTGAAAGGGCCTTACGATGTTAAACGATCGATGAAAAGACAGATATGTCTACCCTCTTTCAATAGTTCTCGTGTCTGTGCTCCTTCCGCCATTGAATCGAATGCTAAAAACTAATTTGTGTCCTCTAACTCTGTTGTTGTTGTTATTGGTTTGTGCATAAAGAAAACGGCAATTCATTAAAAAATGTAAACGATAGGTAGTCAAGAAATTGTTATTTACTGGTTATGTTGATGATTCCAATATATATTACTTATATTGAATGAGATTGGGTTAAAATTGGTAGATGATGTAATAACATGTTATTTTGGAAAGGTGATGAAGTAAAGAAAATAAGGCTTGCATCTTTGAATTAGGTGAATGAAGTAACAAAGAAGACTTGGATCTTCATTGAAAAAATACAAAGACGAATATAATAAAGGTACTTGGTGTGTATTTTTGTAATGATTAGCAAACAATGCATACGATTCAACTGCAATCTCTAAAAGGAGGAAATAAACATAAAGACACTTGTACAGAAATGGACAGTGGCCAACTCGCTTGTATATTCGAAGGTCTGGATCCTGACACATATTTATCCTGGGCCCAAATAATTTTATGCAGAAAAAAGAACATATTTTTGTTAGGTATGGAATGAAGGTCATTAGCCTATTAGACAAAAAATCTTTTTATATGGATGAAGAATAAGAGGGAATTGATTTGATCTAAATATGACACAATTGTCAAGTAACGTTAATGTCCTCATTTTGTAAAGTGTACCATAATGAATGTTTTTCTTATGGTTTTGCAGATTGTTATGTGTATATGTAAAATGATTTTTAGACCTTGTTTAGATAAGTCTGTGTCATTTTATGGAACCTCATATAACCAAAATAATATCACTTTTAAAAGGGCCTTGTTTCATTGTAAAGAAAAATCCATACATAACAAATAAAAGTCCCTCTATAATTATATCGTTAATTTTCAAAGGTTAAAAGTACAATTATTGTTGCAGGGACCTACTCCTACTTTGAAAGGGAATCTACTATACTTGGAAAAACATAGCGGTATGTACGGTTGGACACAGGAACTCCTGACACATCTTGCTCCAAAGAAGTGAACCTTGTCACACCTGTGCAGGGAGAGATGGCAGAGGGGAAGGTCAAGGTTAAACACAGGAACTCTCCGGGCAGTAAAGGGATGTCAGGGTGCACTTCCTCAGAGCAAGGTGTACCAGGAATTCTTGTGTCCAACTGTACATAAGTCTATATGACAGGACCAAATTCCAAGAAGCTGTGTCATTTGACTGTAATAAATAATTGAAGATATCATGTATGTTAAGAGGAAGAGAATATTCTCCATACGGTTTTCTTTTGTAAAATAGATGATGAAATAGTTTAATGGTTAGAGAATATTCTAAATACAGTGATATCTGTTTACTTAGTTGCCCACAATTATATTAAAGTGATTTTAGATTCTACTGCACACGTTGGTTAACCAGAGATGCAAGAATAAATTGGAATATGTAAAAGAAAATAATAATTGACATGATAACGGCGCAAAGGTGTATAATTCTTAAAAGCTATGAGGAAAAGTGTTCTAACTTAGTTTACAAAACATTTTGGATTTAGCAATGACTGACTTGTTATGATTTGTTATAATCAATTCCTTTATTAATGGATATGATTTATTATAATCAACAAGTCGTATGCATATTGTGATATTTAATGGCTATCATTTATTCTATAATTAAAATAATTAATGAACAGATGTAAATATTATAACATAATTTTGTACTAAATCATAAAAAAAGAATCTAAACAAAATAAAGGAATAAGATGTGAGCTATTAGAATAAAATGAAAATACATTTATATAAGAATAAAACAAAGACCTGAGCAAATCAATGAGTGTTAATAATGTTTTTGTAAAAAGTGTAAAGAAGCGCACAATCATAGAGACATAAAAATAGAATTTTCCAAAATAAAATCGATAGAGTTAAAGTTACTGTAAATTAAAATCTACAATTCAAGTCAGTATCATCTGGTTTCTTATTCTGAAAAAAAAAATCGTAAGACTCAGACTTGCGTATCTGTTTATCGGAAGAAAAACTCAGCGTATTGATTTATGTCTTGCCAGTGATCTGGGGAATACGATACCACGCATTTATTATTATTATTATTATTATTTATTATTATTATTATTATTATTTTTATTATTACTGCTTGCTAAGCTACAATACTAGTTTGAAAAGCAGGATGCTATAAGCCTGAGGGCTCCAACAAGGAAAAATAGCCCAGTGAGAAAAGGAAATAAGGAAATAAACTATAAGACAAGTAAAGAACAATTGAAATACTTCAAGAACAGTAACAACATTGAAATAATTCTTTCATATATAAACTTTAAAAACTAAGTAAAACAAGAGGAAGAAAAAGAAGACAGAATAGTGTGCCCGAGTGTACCCTCAAGCAAGATAACTCTACGCCAAGGCAGTGGAAGACCATTGTACAGAGGCTATGGCACTAGCCAAGACAAGAAAACAATGGTTTGATTTTGGAGTGTCGTTCTCCTAGAAGAGTTGCTTACAATAGCTAAAGTCTCTTCTACCCTTACCAAGAGGAAAGTAGCCACTGAACAAGTTCAGTGCAGTAGTTAATCTCTTGAGCGAAGAAGAATTATTTAGTAATCTCAGTGTTGTCAGGTGTACGAGGACAGAGGTGATAGTGGAGAAAATAGGCCAGATTATTCAGTGTATGTGTAGGCAAAGGAAAAATGAGCCGTAATCAGAGAAAAGGATTCAATGTAGTACTGACTGTCCAGTCAAAGGACCCAATAAATCTCTAGCGGTAGTGTTTCAACAGGTGGCTGGTGCCCAAGCCAACACCTATAAGAAAGACTGAATGCTTCTTCTTAAAGTAACAGTCACAGAAAACCAAAATACAAGGAAGTAACAAATAAGTTTCAGAAAAGAGAAGGACTTGGAGAAGAAAGGAAGAAGAAAGATACTGTAAGGGCTGCAAGTGAGGAAGACAGATGGACCTTCGGCTTGGTTTTAACCTCCCTCAAAAAACCTTGCCTTAACCTCTGCCTCAATCCCAAAGCTTTTCAACCATCCGCTGCTATTCCCAAAGATTGCTCACAGGAGAAGATTCGCCAACCAAGAGGAAAACCACTCGACGAGATAAACCTGTCTGTAGCTAGAACTTAAGAAGAGAGAGAGAGAGAGAGAGAGAGAGAGAGAGAGAGAGAGAGAGAGAGAGAGAGAGAGATGGTAGGATGGTAGGATAGGTCGGGGTGGTGGAGTCGTGTATTCTCGGGAATGCTTTTCCTTTAAAGCATCAACGCCTCCAGCCAAAAATTGTTTTCCAATATCTCCGCCTCTCTCTCTCTCACAGTTATTAATTCTTTCTTTTCAAGGTACGAGATATGAACAACACGTGTCATGTTTCCCAGCAAAGTTTAGTCGTTGATCAAAAGGTTCATCCTCAACTTTTGGTCATATCTGGGGAGATTTTCCTATTGGATAAAAGCAACACGTAAGATGCTCGTTTCCTTATTTGCACTTTTTGTATCTATTCTGCAACTAGGATTACTTCTATCTCTGGGAGATAGGCTAAGTAGTGGTATATAAATTTACACAAACAATAATTCCCTCATATGTCAATAAGTCAGTAGAAGTAGGATACTTAAAAATTTTAGTTATGTAAAATATAGCAGAATTAATTTCAACTCCAACATATAGCTTGAATTGTTCTTGTACAAACATTTCTAAATATATGAAAATAATTTCATAATTTTTCCTGGAATGGACGTGAAGTATTTCAAAATACAAGAGAAACAAATTATTTAAAACCTGAACGCTCAAGGCTGCTGTGTAGGACAGACTTTCTTCCCCCAAGAGTTGCAAAATCTTTGACTGAAATTGTGTTATTTGTATCTTTTTGCGGTCAAATTTTGTTATCCCTCTTTATTAGATTTAAATATTTTAGATGCGAAAAAAATTCTAGAGTTGCAATTATTCAGTCAATTGATTTATCAGAATTTCCTTATGGAAAGGAAACACCAAATTCTTCAGCATCCTTGCTATCTTTCAACAGTTTAACTTTTTGCTAGACTTTTTTTCATTTTTTTAGACTTTGGTAACTATTTTACATGGTGATATTTCCAAGACATGTTTCCATCATAAAACAGTCATGAACATTCATATATTCGTTTATAGATTTTGGAATTATTGCAATGAACCGAAATATAATCGAAGATGTTTTAAGTTTCCTAGAAACAATTATATTACTCAAAAACCCCTGACTTCGGACAAGAATATATATATATATATATATATATATATATATATATATATATATATATATATATATATATATATATATATATATTTTTTTTAAGTTTTAATATAATCGAAGATGTTTTAAGTTTCCTGGAAATAATTATATCACTCAAAATATACATGATAAGGAGTTTTGGTCTTTCAATTGTAATTTTTACTAGAAGATTATTTAAGTCAAGTTTCTGAAGTCTCTACTTTCAAATCTATTCATGGAATACTTCGAGTCTTGATCAATAAGACCTATAGCAATCCTATGCAGATGACAGATGTTATTATCTTTGTAAGAACTTGAACTCAATTCTTATAAATCGAGACAGAAGACAAGCTACTATCATTAATATACAAATGATACTAATAAAGATAATCTTAGTGTAGAGTTTCATACATTTATCTCCTGAGCTAAGGTAACATCGCTAAAAACATGACGGAACTAGAAGGGGCACTCGATAGAGCGCATACCTTCGCCGATGTCTGTGTAATGACAAAACCCACACTTTCTGTAAGTTCATTGATCCCAACCGCTAACAAGGGTAATGACAGCACTATATCTTGTTGTATATCACAAGATAGGCAATTGATTTAACCACATTTTGGGCCTAGTTTAATGCAAATCGGCTAAAAACTGGCCGTGATATGTCAAAAAGAAGTTTTTGACCTTTTCGTGACCGTGATTCGTACCCAATCACTCCCAAAATCTAATCAAATTGACCTTGGATCATGGCCAATCATTCCACCAAATATCATGAGACTTGGTCAAATAGTTTTTAAGTTAAAGTTATGCTTATCATAACACACAGACAGACATACAAACAAATACTGACGTCTATCAAAACATACCATTCGAAATGAAGTTGGCGAAGGTAACAATCTCATTGAAAATATCTCTTATTTGTTCCCAGAATTACCTGGCGCCGATAAGTTCTATCTTCGGCCAACACAACACCTGTCTTGGCTCTTGTGTACAAGATTCCCCAGACAGAGAAATATTTAAGCAGAGGCAAGACCTGCCAAAGGGCAACATCGCAAACAGTCAATGCAACATCTGCAACAAATCAGCATCACTAAATACTGAGAACTTAAGGAAGGTCAGAGAACAGCTCTGCGGGGAAATCATTTCATTTTCCAAAACCAAATGGAATTCCCACATCGATTCGTATCAAATACAAAGTTTTCAGCCAGTGCTTATCACATACAGGATCCTGATTACATCCACTGAAGAGAATGGGGTCACGTCACCTAATAACACACACACAACTACACACACATATATGTATATATATATATATATATATATATATATATATATATATATATATATATATATGTGTGTGTGTATATACATACATACATATATAATTTATATATATATATATATATATATGTATATATATATGTATATATATAAATATACATACATATATATATGTATATATATAAATATACATACATACATATATATATATATATATATATATATATATATATATATATATATATGAAACTATAAGTAAGATTACTCGAGTGCCATATGTGGATATGTGGATGAGAGCATGGTGAGGGGTAGATGGAGATTGTTTGGATATGCTCTTCACACTCCCCAAGAGTGACTAGTTCTCCAAACTTTCAACTGGGCTTCACAAGGCACTAAAAGAGTTGGACGACCCAAACCTACATGGCTAAGGGCTATGAAACGACGTGGGAGATAATGAATGGACAGGTATTGAATTAAAAGCTCAAGATAGAGACGACTGGTGAAATCTAACTGAGGCCCTTTGCTTCAACAGGTGTAGGAGGTGATGATGATGAGGATACATATATCGCAGTGTTGTTGAACGAAAAATGACTGCTTACTTTTGCTATTTTAATTTTGATCCTTTCCAGTTTCCTGGAGGAATTCTTCACTTCTGGGCTGGAAGTTCTTAAGAAGATTGAAGATATCCGTTTTGAAATTACTCCTTTCATTTTTTATGCTTTACAGCGAGCTTTTGCACTATACTCCATCCATAATCCTGCTTGACTAAAACCTTCAATGGTATTTCGTCAAAATGTCATTTGCATATAGCTAACAATAGGACTATTCGTAAATATGTTATGATTGTCATGTAAAATACTATTAAGTATCACAAGCCAAAAGTTTTTGGCTAGAGTCGAGAACAAAAAGATTATCTGAGCGATTTAACAAAATTCAGGACGAAATATACAGCACACACGTAAATACTAAATAGATCTTCCTATTTTAAAACATAACTTCCAGAAATTATAGATATTTATTTTTATTATTAAAATAAAATATTCAGAATACATCGGATATCAGCATAAAAAATTAATAAAGCACATATGTGTCAATAATAAAAAAAGGATAGTATAAATAGATAAAAAGGGGCAGAAAAAGTATTTGAAAACCTTTACAAGCCTATCGTAAAATTCTCCTTGATAATCTAAAAAAGCTTCATATGATTATTAAGAATAGCTTCAGTCATTCTTAGATAACCAACTCCACATTTTGTACGTATCCTCAATATAAGTTTGCAGGGCATCGTGTGTAAGTTGCCTTGATTAGGTCAATAAAGACTTTAATTCTGTACTTTGCTTTAGAAATTTCTCCTGGATTTAGCTCAAAATGAAATTCATGTCGATGGACCTTCTTCCTATACTAAACCCACAAGGGGCAGTGGTATCCCAGAATCAGATATACGTTTAATTAAGAGCATGAGCATAACTCTATTGCAGTGACTTCTCTGTCATCTTCATCTGATCCTCATTTAAATTTCATTCTTTGGAGATTATGAATATGCTTGATTTAAAAAAGTTTTTCGAGTGTGAAATGATTTTATATTCAAAAGGTAAACAAATGAAATTTGATAAAGAGGTTCCCAACTATACAGAACATTCGAGACGTATTTCGGTGTCTGAAAAGAACCTTTGGTCGATGTCTCAATCTGACATTCACCCTGAAAGGAATTGAAAGTCCCTTTCTTGTCTAACATGACACAAGCTCTCTTGCCCTTTGCCAAAAGTCATGTAGGAGTTTACATGGATTGTTTGTTCGAGCGAACCTCCCTTCGAGACGATTTTTTTTATTGGACTTTTCCGACCTGTTCCATGCAAATGGCTTAACCAGAGCATCTGCCTTTTTCCCCAGTTCTAATCCATGTTGTTTCCATCCATCACACTCGTCTCTTCCTGAAAGTGCAGATCCAATAAATAATTGTTCCTCTTCTTCAAAAATCCATATCATGCAAATAGGATTTTGCTCATCTTTTTGAAAACAGCAATTTTTCGTCCATCAACTTTCGAGGACAGAAAGCAAATATAACTTCTTCGCAAGAGAAAATATTTTATCAAGATACGTCTCCAAAACAGCAATATTGACTTTCGCCATCAATCTGTGGTTTTTTTTTTTTATACAATTTATTGACTTCCATTGCAAATCATTCAGGTAAGTATAAAGTTCAACATTCACAATGATAAGCGTTATGGAAATATTGTTTTACTTTGTTTTATGAATGTAAAAAAATCTAGTATTTTGTTGAGACACTATATATTTCTTTAGAATGAAGAATAAATTTAAAGTTTAGATGAAATGTCTAATAGGGTAGAGCCAATGAGATAGGTAACTCTGAAATGATTTAAGAGCAGTTTAGATCAGGCAGCTTTTCCAGGTCTGAAAACTTTGCTGCATTGGCCATGAGACTTTTATTTATCCGGGGAATATTTCCACCAAAATCTTTGGTTCAAATTTATTAGTTGGAATATCCCAAATATTGCATTCAGTCAGACAGCAAAGCCGTCTCAAGTTATTTTTATCACTATCATTTATATTTACACATGCGTATGTATACATGTGTATACATATACATTTATATATATGTATATATATACATACATATGTATATATGTATATATAAGTATATATATGTATATATATATATATATATATATATATATATATACATATATATATATGTATAATATGTACATATGATATATTTA
Source organism: Palaemon carinicauda (assembly GCF_036898095.1). Lineage (NCBI taxonomy): Eukaryota > Metazoa > Arthropoda > Malacostraca > Decapoda > Palaemonidae > Palaemon > Palaemon carinicauda. The sequence goes on along the minus strand of NC_090728.1, from coordinate 27,441,130 downwards.
TATATATATATATATATATATATATATATATATATATATATATACAGTATATATATATGTATATATATGTGTGTGTGTAAATATATATATACCCTGTATATACTATCATCACCTCCTATGCCTATTGACTCAAATGGGTTTGTTTAGATTTCACCAGCCGTCTCTATATTGAGCTTTTAAATCAATAAATCTCCATTCCTTGTCTCTTACTTTATGCTTCATAATCCTCAGCCATGTAGGGTTGGGTCTTCCAACTCTTCTAGTCTAGTACCTTATGGAGCCAGTTAAAAGTTTGGTGAACTAATCTCTCTTGTAGAATGCGAAGAGCATGATCAAACCTTCTCCATCTACCCTCACCATGATCTCATCCACATATGTCACTCTGGTAATCTCTCTTATAATTTTATTTCTAATTCTGCCTTGCCATTTAACTGCCAATATCCTTCTGAGGGCTTTGTTCTCAAATGTACTAAATGTTGGAGTTTTTTTTTCATTGTCATACCACGACCTCTGTCCATAGTGTAACATTGATCTCATTAAACTGATATAGAGTTCGATTTTCATTTGTAATTTCAGGTGATTTAAATTCCAAATATTACTTAACCTAACCCTTGCCTGATTTGAAATTTTCAATATTTCCTTAAAATGCAATTCTAAAGACTCTGCATTAGAGATGAATGTTTATAAACTCTTAAATGATTCTACCTAATTAAATCTTTCTCATTCCAATGGTATTTCATCTTTCATTGCATATTCCGTTCTCATCCTCTCTGTCTTTCTTTCTATTTATTTTGAGCCTAACCTTCAGTGATATTTCATGCATTCTGGTAAACAAGCATTGAAAATCCTGTGGTATTCTACTAATAAAGACAGCGTTATCAACATACTCTAGGTCAGCTAAATTATATACTGCATATAATTGTATGCTGTATATATATATATATATATATATATATATATATATATATATATATATATATATATATTTATATATATATGCATATGTATATATATGCTGTATATATATATATATATATATATATATATATATATATATATATATATATATATACATATATATATATGTGCATATGTATATATACATGTATATATACATACACACACATATATATATATATATGTATATATATATGTATTTTATATATATATATATATATATATATATATATATATATATATATATATATATATATATATATGTATATTTGTGTGTGTATATAAATGTATATATTGGAGAGATATGAAGTTGTAAAACGCTTTGCAAGAAGGAAAGGGGGAACCAGATTATTTCAATATGGTTTGATCTTGAAGAGAGAAAAAAAAGAGGAAGACCAGATAGATGGGAAAGAAGCTCTTTTGGAATGGGAAGTTTTTAGAATCTAATAATCTAATCTAATAGAAATCCACAGAAACTGAAGATGACATTCAAAATTCCTCTCTAGAAGATGAAAATAATAATGATTTGTACTTCCCCATCTGTGTGCATTGGTATGGCTCCCCAGGCCAACCATGAACTTGCATTCCATGTCATATATTGGACACTTCAGGACATACTTTTGAGGGCCTCAGATACTGATGTTGCTGTTATTTTCTTACATCATTGTCATCGTATGAAAACCAGTGTGTGGATGGACACTGGCACCAAAGGTCAAGGCAACAGGTGCTACGTCAACATTTCGGCCATAGCCAGGAAGATTGGATCTTAAGTTTGTGAAGCCCTACCAAGTTTTCATGCTTTCACAGGACGTGATTACACTTCACTCTTAATTAGGAAAGGATACAAGCACCCTCTAAAAATTGCCGAAAACAGTCAAGTCTACCTTGGTGCTTTCTCTGTAATGACAATGGGTGAAGTAGATAAACCAACATGTAAACTTCTTGAAGAGTATACTGTCAAGATATAAGGTGCAAAGAAGGTAATGCCCCTGAACAAGCATAGGTTCCTATGTTTCCAGAAGTCCTTTGGACCAAAGAAGGGCAAAGGGCTGTTTGCAAGTCTTAAGGGAGTAGTTGCAAGTAGTATTCCACTCTGTGGAAATGTCATCTGGCAGAAAATACATCGCACCAATTTAGTGGAAATGACATGACATGCAGCATGTGACAAGAGTACCCCAAAGAGCCATTAAAAGGATAGGAACTTGTGGACAATGCCTACCAAATTATGTGGCACACCAGATCCCAGATGCCAGACTCTGTTCTCGCTGACTCTGCTTATCCAACTGACGACGACATTGATGCTGAGACTCGAGAGCCCTACTTCGACTCAGACTTCGATGACAGTGACAGTGATGTACATGTATGCAGTGAGACTGATGATGACTCTGATTGACAGTAAAATAAAATGTAGCTTGTTTCTCCAAGTTCCCAAAATAATTTAGTGTAATTGAAAACCTACTGAACCCTCCAAAATAACCCTTCTTAAATGGAAACCCCTGAAGATATTTTTTTCTTTTTTTATAGTCTTCCTTGATCCTATTTAGAAACTTTTTCCACCATCTCATGTGCTGATTCCAATACAAATCTAGTTAAATTACTGTTTATTTCTTCTTTATTTTCTATCATTTCACCATGTAGCTGGGAGTACCTATCTTGTATTGCTAAATTAACTCATTAGAATTTCCTCTTATTACAGGAGGATTTATCTTCTTTCTTTAAATCAATTTTTCTCTTTCCTTAGATCTTAACAAATTTTGATTCTCACTATTCTCTGATGGTTGACTTTAACTAGTTTAACACTGTTACATCTTTAACTAGATTGACTTTTTCACCGAGAATAGAAGATATTTCCTTCTTCGTTTCTCCATTTGGGCTTCTCCATGTCCATTTTCTATAGCCCTTTTTATAATAGAATGTGTTCATGATTTCAAGATTGTTTCTTTCAGCAAATTCCACAAGCATGTCTCCTCTGTCGTGTCTTGTGCCTATTCCAAAATTACCTACAGCTGATTCTCCACGCTTCTTTTGAGCCAGAGCTACTTTAGTAACGATATTACACAAAACAATTGTAAATTGTCTTTTTTTTTTTTCTTACAGATATCTCCAGATTTTCATAAAAATTATCTATGATTTCCTCAGTACGGGAGGTTGTTGGTGCGTGCGTTTGAATGATCCCTAGTTTATACTTCTTATTTAGTTTGATCATTAATCCCGCATTTCTATTAATAGTGCTACAAAATTCTTTCATGTTACCTGTAAGACTTTTATTAATAAGAAAAGCCACTCCATTTTCTTTGTTCCTTTCATGTCGTCTGAAGCAAAACTGATGGCCTCTTTTCACTCTATATAAGATTCCCAAGTTCTTCTAATTTCCCTCAATCCTATTAATGGTATATTCCAATTTATTTGTTTCAGCTTTTCTAGTAACACAGCAAGATCTTCTTTCCTAGAAGATATATGTGAATGTATATATATATATATATATATATATATATATATATATATATATATATATATATATAGTAAATATAAATATATATAGGTATATACTGTACACACACACACACACACACACACATATATATATATATATATATATATATATATATATATATATATATATACATAAATATAAGTATGTATGTATATATGAAACAGGCTTTAATTAAGCTTTGAAAATATTATATTAGAAACAAGATAAATAATAATACCGAGTAACAAACATCAAATGACTTCAGTATGTTTAAAGTTAAAAGAACTTTGGTTCGTTAATATCATCGAATTGGAAAATTGTCATAAAAAACTTGATGAGTCTTCAAATCTTCAAAGTACTTTATCTGAAAAAATTAAAATAATTGTATATAAATAAAGGAAAAAATATTGAAGAATATGAATTGAAAAAGACTTTTACTTTGAATGATATATTAAGGAATTCATCATTTAATGATATAGAAATATTTTCACTTAAAAAGATCTAAAATATATTAGAATTCATATTTCAAGGCTTGATTTTGGCAGTTGTTTAACCTCTATCATACAGTAAGGAAAAAGGAGAGAGAGAGAGAGAGAGAGAGAGAGAGAGAGAGAGAGAGAGAGAGAGAGAGAGAGAGAGAGAGAGAGAGAGAGAGAGACGGTTCGAGTAGTAAAACTATGGGGTAATCAGTTTAAAAAAATAAAAGTTATTTCCATTCATAAAAATTTTTTATCCAAGGTTTTTCTTTTTTTTCGAAACAAAGGCTTCATATCTCTTATGGCTCCGTCGTATGACAAACAGCCAGTGCTGAGCTAAGGTCGGCTTACTTTAACAACAACAGCAAGAGCCCCCAAATACAACAACAACAACAAGCCTAATAAAATGTTACAACTGTGTAGGTCCTTTAAGAAAAATATCCACACCACTTCGAGGAGAGAAACATTCAAGATAAAACGGGTTTATTGGACGGAACAATGTCCGCTGGCATTGAGGATTTTTCGCCTCCCGCCGTTCAGTTGTTGTGGAGGAAATAAAGCGAGAAGAAACGACATCACAACCGCATACAGGGAAGCCATAAATACTAAATGCTACCATTGTTATTTCACCCCAAGTGGCCATCGGGGGAATAAAAAAAGAAGCTCTCCTAAGCACACGTACTTCCATATCTTTTGGATAGGGAACCGCGTAGAGAGATATCCTTGGCTCTTATTGCACTGCTGTGTCTACTGTAATCCCAGGGGTAAAACATATAGCTATTTCACTCCGTACGAAAGAAAAGGGAGAGATAGCTGTAACGTTTTCCATTTCAATACTCGAGGGCCTTGGATATACGATGTCCTTGTTTTTATGAGAGACAGGGAAAACATCAGATATATTTGTTAATAGAGAAAAAAAACACTGTTTAGTTAAACAAATAGATTATGAAACAAATTTTAGTTAATTGTGTAGTAAATCATTCATGTCCCTTTCGATGTCTTACCCAACAACCTTTCTTTGCTTTTTTATTTGATAATTCGTAAGGTGTCTTGTTTACTTAGTGTGATAACATTACCCTGTCTGATCACAAGACTGCTATCAAAGGGTTAGTCCTCGTGAAGGAGTGACTTATTACATTGATTATTTGTCTACACTGTTTAAAAAAACTGGAATTTTAATCGGAAATTCTTCGTAAAAATATACTGTTCTCAGCCGCATTTCAGTAAAATACAGGTGACCTTAATTTTACCTTACTTTGTTATTATCTATTACAGATTGGTGAGGGTAATATCTCTCCTTTACGTCAATATATCCAATTTTAAAAAGGTAAATTTCTGGCAACATATATTCCAGGATTTTTACCGTTTTCTTTACGGAAAGTTTTTAACACTAGTTCATAGAATTCTGAAAATAATCTAGATTTGTTGCTTTATGTATTGCGTATCACTTTGATTTTGAAACTTATATTTATACTCTTTAAGAAATGTAAAAATAAATTTTCCTCCCCCTGGCTTCCTTAACGAAAATATCTTTCAAATTCCAACGACATTAAGTAAAAAGAAAAAGAAAAAGAAAAAAAGAAAAACATTTCTGTTAGTCCAAGAACAGTGGATTGCCCCACCTTATGTGGAACACGGGCTCTTGCGCTGGATTGATAATCATGAAGAAGTCTTATATCATAAGAAAATAATTTTGAAGATGCTGTTCACTATCTCGGTATATTAATGTATTTCTACAGAAAGTCAGAAGTGGTGATCTCTGATAATAAATGATCATAAAAAGAGGCCTAAGAATACAATAGATGGGAGATGGTATATAGACAGACATGAAAAGTGAGAAGTTTGAGAAACGTCAGAAAGTGAAAAATTTCGGAAAGTTTAGACATTTCACAAAAATAGTTATGAGGATGGTTGATAAAAACAAGGCACAAAATATTTCATATGACTATAATTATTATAATTATGTGAAAGGGTCTTAGGTGCTGGGGGGAACCTGGTTATCATTATCTTTTACGTTCCTGTTGGTAAAATCAACTACCGTAAGCTAACTGCCATTCTAGTTGGAAACGCAATATGCCACAGACTCAAAGGTGCATTAAAGAATAGGTGAAAAAAATATACAAGTTAAGAAAAACACAAATGTTAGATAAGTAAGCAAGTTATATAAGCTGTGTTACCAATGAAAGCTTTTGCACTACATTCAAACTCCTAAAGCTCCACACTTTGGTCAAAGCTGGAATAAAATATGAAAAAAAAAAAAAAAAAAATCCTGTTACTGAACCTTACTAAAGGATAAGCCCAAGGAGGCAACACTTTGCTTTGTATTCTGCGGTGAATGTTATATTCTCGGAAGATCTGAAAATGCAAATTATGAAATATCGTAGACAGCATAAACAACGAGATACCTGAACGACGTTGAATACAAGCATAATATATATTAAAATCTTGAATTGCATATCTTCATAAGATTAAAAAAGCTCATGGAATGAATGGGGTAGTTGAATAGACAAAATATGTGCATATAATTTTGATGAATAAGTTCGAGTTTTTAAGGGAAGTTGAGGAGTGATTCAGCATTCATATATTTCTCTATAGAGCCACATTTAAATATGGGATGAAAATGAATATGAGATGTGGCGTCAGATTGGAAGAAGTTCGAAAGATTATGGACTGAATTGGGATCAAGAAGATAAATAATATATCCCCAGATAAATGTCAAGTCTGAAACCATGTCTGCACAAGAAGTTCAGATGGATATCTATACATGCGTATATGAATTCTTATTGAATTGTACAATGTGGAGAAACCCAGTTTAAAGGTTTAAAGGCCGCACATGGATCGCCATTGCTAGACATATAACTACTTGGTCTCTCCTCGTCTCTCACATGGGGGGGGGGCGAGGGAGTAGTCATATCCAGGTAAGAGGAAGTACCCTAAGAGGTACACTCTGAAACCACAACTGCCGTGTTGTAGTTATTAAAGGTGGATGGGTGGAAATTGTTGAATATATGTATGTGTGCATGTGCATGTGGGTGCATATCGATTATGGTGGGTCGCATACACTAGTCTTCCATCTAAGGGAAGTAAAGAACAATTAAAATACTTCAAGAACAGTAACAATATTAAAACAATTCTTTCATATTTAAACTATAAAAACTTAAAAAAAAAACAAGAGGAAGAAAAAGAAGACAGAAAAGTGTGCCCGAGTGTACACCAAGCAAGAGAACTCTACCCCAAGACAATGGAAGACCATGGTACAGAGGCTATGGCACTACCAAAGACTAGAGAACAATGGTTTGATTTTGGAGTGTCCTTCTTCTAGAAGAGCTGCTTACCATAGCTAATGAGTCTCTTCCACCCTTACCAAGAGGAAAGTGGCCACCGAACAAGTATAGTGCAGTAGTTAACCTCTTGAGCGAATAAGAATTATTTGATAATCTCAGAGTTGTCAGGTGTACGAGGACAGAGGTGAATGTTGAAAGAATAGGCCAACTATTCAGTGTGTATGTAGGCAAAGGAAAAATGAGCCATAACCAAAGAGAGGGAACCAATGTAGTACTCTCTGGCCAGTCAAAGGACCCAATAGATCTCTAACGGTAGTTTCTAAACGGGTGAATGGTGTTCAGGCCAACGTATATAAGAAAGACCGAATGCTTCTTCTTAAAGCAACATCACAGGAAACCGAAATAAACGGATGTAGAAAATAAGTTTCATAAAAGAGAAGAGGAGAAGAAGAAAGATGCTGTGAGGGCTGCAAGTGAGGAAGATGGATGGACCTTCAGCTCTGATTTAACCTCCCTCAAAAAACCTCGCCTCAACCTCTGCCTCAATCCCAAAGCTTCTCAACCATCCACTGCTATTCCCAAAGATTGCTAGCAGAAGAAGATTCGCCAACCAAGAGGAAAACCACTCGGGGAGATAAACCTGTCTGTTAGCTGGAACTTAGAGAGAGAGAGAGAGAGAGAGAGAGAGAGAGAGAGAGAGAGAGAGAGAGAGAGGAGGGATGGCATCAACGCCTACAGACAATATTGTTTTCCAATATCTCCGTCTTTCTCTCTCACAGTTATTAATTCTTTCTTTTCAAGGTACCAGATATGAACAACACGTGTCATGTTTCCCAGCAAAGTTTAGTCGTTGATCAAAAGGTTCATCCTCAACTTTTGGTCATATCTGGGGAGATTTTAATATTGGATAAAAACAACATGTAAGATACTCGTTTCCTTATTTGCACGTTTTGTATCTATTCAGCAACTAGGATTGTTTCTATCTCTGGGAGATGGACTAAGAATTAATATATGAATTTACACAGACAATAATGCCCTCTTATGTCAAAAAGTCAGTAGAAGTAGGCTACTTAGAAATTATGACGACTGTCGCATTTTTGTTATGTAAAATAGAGTAGAATTAATTTAAACTCCTACAAATAGCTTGGATTTTTCTTGTACAAACATTCTTAAACATATGAGAAAAAATTCTTATATTTTTTCCAGGAATGAAAAAGTACACAGCATTTTGGAGTTAAGTATTTCCAAATAAAAGAGAAACAAATAATTCAAAATCCAAACGCTCAAGGCTGCTGTGTACGACAGACTTTCTTCCACCAAGGGTTGCATGATGCTCGCCCGCAAAACCTTTGACTGAAATTGTGTTATTTGTTTCTTTTGGCAGTCATATTTTGTTCTAGAATTGCAATCATTCAGTCATTCGATTTGTTACTTTTACCGGCTGCCAACGCTATAGGCAAGGCGATATAAAACCCGACCAACCTACCTTATAGACAGGAAATACCAAATTCTTCAGCATCCTTGATATTATTCAACAGTTTAACTTTTTACTAGACTATTTTTGTTAGACTTTGGTCACTATTTTACATGATGATATTTCCAAGTTATGTTTTCATCATAAAACAGTCATAAACTTTCATAAATTCGTTAAGAGCTTTTAGTGTTTTTACAATGAAATGAAATATGTAGACCTGATAGAAATGATACACATCTTGATAAGTGTATCAAAACTAAAAAGAAGGCAATTATTTCCCCCTTTTTAGACGGAAAAAGTGATTCAATTATTGCTATTGCTTTTTTTCTGCAAATCAGATTATTATGTTCTTAAAATTGGTCAATTATGATGTAGCCGGAAAAAGCTTTATTTGAGCAGTAAAGGTATGTGAATTATAGTATATAAAATTTACCACTTACTACAATCCATTGACTAATCCGAAAAGTACAGCAAAGCCTTTATTCTATACTATTGTACGCGAACTGTCAAAATGACGCTAAACATTTAAATAGATAAGCACAAACACAGATTCAACATTTCCCACCTTTCCACGTTTCCTAACTACAACTCGGCAGTTTCCGCAATGTGTGGGAGAGTGTGGTTTCCGAGTGTACATCTTGTAGTAACCCCTCGGCCAGGGTATGACTAACCCCAACCCTCTACTTAAGGGATGGGTAGAGACCGAGTAGTCATACGTGTGGCAATGCTGCATCAACGTGACATGAATATATATATATATATATATATATATATACTGTATATATACATATGTATATATATATATATATATATATATATATATATATATATATGAATATATATATATATATATATATATATATATATATATATATATATATATATATATGTAAATATACTGTATATATAGATATACAGTATATATATATATATATATATATATATATATATATATATATATATATATATATATATATAGCCAGACATATTGCTCATTATTATATAGGGAGGATGAAAGGTAACAATTTTTATATCTAAGCCTTGTTTTAGTAAGATCTGTTAGCTATTTGATAGAAAACAAAAATGCGTTCGTTAAATTGCAGAACAAAGTTTCTGTCCTGAGGTAGTTAGAAAAAAAGTCAATTCTAAGATAATTACTTTCTATTTCACTCTATAAACATTTACACAAGCATTAATTATCGAATATAAGATCACCAGTGACATAGGTAATGTCAAGATGGAATAAGATAAGGTGAGTTACCTAGAGGTCCCGTTTTCTACACTCACGCGCATGACGTCACCTGGATAGTTCAGCCAGGCGACATATAAGCGGGATATATGCCGTCCCCCCCCCCCCCCCGCAGGCGTTCTTGTTTTCATTTGCGTTGAAAGAGTCATAATGGTTGTGTGTGTCATATGTGGGTGCTCCAATTCTTATAAGACAAATATAACTGTTGGTGGTGAAAAGAAAATAGATTTTCCCGTTTCCCAAAAGATGCAGAACTATGTAAGAAGTGGGTGAATATATGCAAAGGAAATGATGGTATCAATGCCAAATATACACAAATTTGTTCGTCTCATTTCCAACCCAATGATTTTGCCAGAAACCATAGGCACGAGTTGCTCAATTGTTGCCCTAAGACTGCCATACTGACACAAAATCTTTATAATAATGTAATTACTATTGGGATTCAGGTAAGCCTATCACTAATATCTCGTCACTTTAGTTTCGTTTACTAGGCATATGTTGCATGTAGCATTTAGGGCAGCTAGGAGAACTGTCTACGAATAGGCTCACTTTAAAAAACCACGAGAATATATGGATATATCAATTATATTCCTCATCCAAGTAAATATTTAGCTACGAAGAGAGAGAGAGAGAGAGAGAGAGAGAGAGAGAGAGAGAGAGAGAGAGAGAGAGAGAGAGAGAGAGAGAGAGAGAGAGAGAGATAATTTTACAAGAAATTTATTCGTATGTATAAATACTATTATTTAAGCTTCATATAATAAAAAATAAATTTTGTTGCTTCGAAATTTTTGGAAAGTTTTCGTCTCGGCAGAACCACCCCATCTAATCAACTTAATTCAAAATGGTTTTAATAGACTATGGTTTTCAGGTTGGAGATAAAATCATTACCTCAAAATATATGTAAAAATCGTACCTTTATCAGTAAATAATCTCAAAATATCCTACAAAATTAATGAGTCACTTAAACGTTAGAGGTTATAAACGGCAATGTGAGAAAACAGCAATTCAGTTACTCTCTTCCTCAGTGACTAATTCCATCAAATTTTGTAGTAACATAGGGTTACTGAAAAGTCAGTTTTGTAATGAAACATCTGATCTTATATCTTTGATTGTCAGTTGGTTTGGCTTGAATAACCTGTAGATGAAGTATGTCGTAAAGAAAGGTAGAGGTACTTTCTCGAACTCTCCACGTCAAGTTGAAATAGATGCTATATTTTGTTATTAATGTTAAAGTGAAAGGCAAAATGTATCCGTTCCATTAAAAGGATTATCGTTTAACACGTTGCATGGTCTGTAAGGATTACAGTTCTTGATGACAAGACGGTTATGTCAAGACACAGTCGAATATCTCTTTTCTTTCATACGACAAATTGGTCATTGCCACGGTCATCCGTAACCTTTGGAATTTTAATATATACTACGGTTATACATAGTAGGTAAAGACAATAATTAATGAGTTAAGGTCTTAATGTTTATAATAATGATGAAGCTACTATACATCTTGTGTCATTACAGAGTGCTTAAATATAAGTGGTTCATGTCAAAGGTTAAATGTTGCTCCTAATGATCTAGATTCCCAGTTATATAACTCTGCGTGTCTCATGAAACACCTTCTGCCTGTTAACAATGAGACCGAGACAGGAAAATCAAGTAAAAGATTTAATAGAGATAAAACCTGAAACACTGATGGAAAACGAGTCCTTAAGTTCTTTGATGGGAGGGGTCGTGGCTTTTAAATTTAGAAATAAGTATACATCATTAGGCTCAGTTTATGTTGATGAAAGTCGATAATTGGATATCACTTGTAAAAAGAAATGTATTATATAGGTCATGTAATCATTTTTAATGAAAATCTAATATGAAAAATTTATTCAAAATTTTCCATGTTCATGCTCTAAAACCAGGAATCAAAGCCATATCATATCTGATTGATATATTCAAAGCCACCAATATTGATGTTCCCGAGGAGGTAATGAGATTTTTAATATTAGAAGTCGGCTAAAATTTAGAATAAAAATATTAAACTAAGAAGGAACATTTTTATAGCAAAGTTGTGAAAAAATTAAAACAAAGTAGTTTAGTAATGTTGAAAATTTATTTCATTGAAACGAGAGAGAGAGAGAGAGAGAGAGAGAGAGAGAGAGAGAGAGAGAGAGAGAGAGAGAGAGAGAGAGAGAGAGAGAGAGAGAGAGATAATTGTATTAAGATTTTTAATGAAATATTGGGAATAAAGCTTTTGTCATACGTGAATTTTTATTTCCATTGCTATTATATTCCCTATCATAATGTGTATTTTGGAATTATAGTCATAAAGTCATTAATATTTGCGTAATTTCATAAATGCAATGTTCGGAATCCAAAAAGAGGCACAAATAATAAGGCTGGTTGTACAGGACAGCTGTCAAATAAACGCTCGGATCTCTCCAGGTGACGTCACAGATCACAGCCGAGCTCCCGGCACCATGCGCGGTAACTCACCTTATCTTATTCCATCTTGGGTAATGTAAACTTCTCAATCCGCCGCACTGGCTTAAACTGGCCGCTTCTACCAACTCGGCGGTATCAGTTGTCTATAATCATAATGAGCCTTCCTGTTGGGAGCCTATACTTTTGGAAGATTTCGTATTACAATACTACTGCTACAATTAGTGTAGAGGGTAAGAATTAAAGTCAGATGATACCTAAAGAACACCCTGTATATATATATATATATATATATATATATACACACACACACACACACACATATATATATATATATACTCTTCGTAATATACAAAATGTTTACAAAGATCATATTAGGCCCAATAGAAAGACAACTAGACTTTAATCAAGAAAGAGAACAGGCAGGATTTAGAAATGGTTATCCAACAACTGACCATATCCATATAATTAAAAGAATAATAGCACAGGTTAGAGAGAATTTTGTAAACAAAATGAAATTATAAAAATTAAATTACCACTTTCTCTAAAAAGAAAAGTATTTAATGAGATGATCCTACTAGTATTAACTTATGCATCACCAACTTGGAGCCTTACTACAGCTTTAGAACATAAGCTTTAGTTACAACTCAGAGAGGTATGGGAAGAATAATGATGGGGATAACACTAAGGGACAGATAAAGAGCAACATGGATACGAGAGCAAACTAAAGTAGAGGATATTCTAACAACTATGTAAGAAAAAAGAAGTCGATATGGGCAGGGCTAATAAAAAGAATGACTTACAATAGATGGACTTATGAATAACAGAATGGGTCCTTAGAGATTGTAAAAAAAGCAGAGAAAGGAAAAGAAGACCATGTATCGACGAACTAAGGAGGTTTGCGGGCGTAGATTGGCACAGAAACACCATAAACAGACGTGAGTGGAAGAACGTGTCTGAGGCTTTTGTTATGCAGTGGACTAATAACGGATGATGATGATAATGATGATGATGATGATATACTCGTATATACATATATATATATATATATATATATATATATATATATATATATATATATATGTATATATATATTCATATACATATACTGTATATATATGTATATATTTACATATAAACATATGTATATATATGTATATATACATATATATATATATATATATGTGTGTGTGTGTGTGTGTGTGTATGTGTGTGTTTGTGTTTTCGTGTAAGGTTACCCTACGAGGTTTATAATAGTTAATAAAGAGAGAGAAAAGTTAAAAGGTTAGGTGGAGAGAAATTCACAAAGGATATGATTCACTGTAAAGGCAGAGACTTATCGGTTGTTATAGACTGCTTCTGAGCTTACAGTATATACAGCATTTATATCGAGAATAGCCAAAACAGTAACGAGCGAATTCTTAACAACAGGATATGATTTAGAAGCGTGGGATAACCGAGCCTTGGTGGAAGTTGATCATCCGAATAATAACCTGATTAATTCAAGCCAGCACCGAAAGCAGCCTAAGTGAACATGGCGAGCCTTTTAGCCTTTATCTTGGAACAGTTAGTTAGGATCCAGACTCTCACCTATGAGATGTGTAACTGTGAGCTCGTGTCTGTATAAGCTTTGTAATTGCTCATCAGAGGCTATTGTATACAATGAATGTAATTCGAAGTAGCCTCTATATGGCTTACCCTTCTATCCGGGTTTTCATTGCTCTCTAGAGACAAATATTTATCAAGTTGTCGTTTTTCAGAACACAAACTGTTATTTTGTCAAATAAACCCGAGGAAATAATGAAATAAGCTTGTCTTCTATTCAGATCTATCATCTTTTGTAATTCCTTCTAGGATTCACTAAACATAACTATGTTATCTGCAGATCTCAAGTGGTTAACGTATTATTCAGTAATATTAATTCCTAAATTTTCCCAATATAATTTCTTAAAAGCTTCTTCCTGGCATGCTGTGGATAATTTAGAAGAGTTGGAGTCTGTGTCTAGCTCCTATCTTAATCCGTATTTTCACATTAACTTTATGTAGGGTTTGAAGGGCTATCTTTACTGCTGAGGTTTTGAGAGAATCAAAAGCTTTCTCATAGTCTATAAATGCTATACATAGTGGTTTGTCAAAATCTGTTTTTCTTTTCTATTTATTAGCTGATTAATTACATTGATATGGTCAGTTGTTGAATACCCGCTTTTAAATGCTGTCTGCTCGTTTGGTTGATTGAAGTCTATCCGTCTTTCTATTGGGTCTAATATGATCTTTGCAAATATTTTACATATTACGGAAAGTAAACTTATTGGGCGGTAATTATTCAAGTCTTTTGTGTCTCCCTTTTTGTGAATTAGTATGATAATAAAGGTTTTCCTGGCTCTACTTATTGAATATTCTTACAGACATTTGGTGTAAAGTTCAGCCAGTTTTACTACTATGAAATCCCCACCATCTATTATAAAATCAATTGTTAAGCCATTTTCTCCTGCTGCTTTGTCTCTTTTTATGCCTTTTAATGCTTTCTTACTTCTCCTACTGTTATTTTTTGTAATGGCTCAGCTGTTCCTTTATATATATTGGGAATGTTATTTCTTATATCACTATTGAATAGAATTCCTCTGCAGTTTGTAACACCCCATGTCTATTGTTGATAATATTTCCATTTTCATCCTTTAAAGCAAAAATTTGTTGGCACCCTGTTCCAAGTCTTCTTTTCATCAATTTGATACTGCTTCCTTTCTTTAGTGTTTCCTCAATTTTGGTCTGGTTATGTTTACGAATTTTTCGGATTTTTAGTTTCTTTATTGTTTTGGATAGGTCTGCTAATTCTATTTATTCTCTTGGATTTCAAGCCCATTTTCAATCTTTTTTTTTATTAGGTTTTGTCTTTTCTTATTGTTTTCCTTGATCTTATTTATAAATTTTACCACATCTCTTTTTGTGATGATTCCAATACAAATTTAGATAAAACTACTGTTTATTTCTTCTTTATTTGATTCCATTTCATCATGTAGCTAGGAGTGCCTATTTTGTATTGTTGAACTAAACTCTTCAGATTTTTCTCTTATTACAGGATGGTTTGTTTTCTTCCTTAGAATAAGATTGTCTTTTCTTTCCTTAGATCTAAACAAATTTTGCTTCTCTTCTTGCTATGGTCACTTCACTTGAAATTGTTTAACACTATTACATCTTTAACAAAATTGTCTATTTCACTGAGAATAAAATCTATTTAATTTTTGTTTCTCCAATTGGGCTTCTCCATGTCCAATTTCTATGTTAATTTTTATTAAAGAAGGTGTTCATGCTTTTAAGAATGTTTCTTTCACCAACTTCTACAAGTATGTCTCCTCTGTCATTCCTTATGCCTATTCCAAATTTACCTACTGCTGATTCTCCCTTCTTCTTTATATTTATTTTAGCAATAAACCACTCAAAACAAATGTAAATTGAGTCATATGTTTTTTATATATATCTCCAGATCTTTCTAAGTATAAATCTCCAGATCTTTTATAAGTATTTATTTCTTCTTCACTGCGGAATGTTGTTGGTTCATGCGTTTGAATGATATTCAGTTTATACTTCTTATTTAGTTTGATCATTAATCCTGCCATTCTATCAATAGTGCTATAAAATTCTTCTATGTTACCTGCCATATTTTCATCAATAAGAAAAGGCACTAATTTTCTTTGTTCCTTTCATATCCTCTGAAGCTAAATTTATGGCCCTCTATTCACTCTATATAAGATTCCAAAGTTCTTCCAATTTCCCTCAACCCTATTACCGGTATATCCCAATTTATTTATTTCAGCTTTTAGAGTAACACAGCAAGATGTTTCCTAGAAAGGGCCCTAACATTTTATATATATATATATATATATATATATATATATATATATATATATATATATTTATATATATATATATATATATACATACATATATATATATATATATATATCTATCTATATAAATAAATAAATAAATATATATATAATTATAAGTATGTGTATATATATATGAAATAGACTTTAATTAGCCTTTGAAAATATTATATTAGAAATAAGATAAATATTTCAAACATCAAATAACTTCAGTGTTTGTAATTTAAAAGAACTTTGGTTTCTTAATAACAACAAATTGGAAAATTGCCATAAAAAAAATCGACGAGTCTTCAAAGTACTTTATTTAAAAAGAAAGAATTGTATATAGATAAAAGGAAAAAAATTGGAAAACATGAATTGGCAAAGATTTTTTTTTGAATGATCTATTAAGGAATTCATCATTTAATGATATAAAAATATCTGATAGCCCAAACATTCACATAATTCATTCTAAAAATCTTCATTCGTTTTGTGGGGGAAATTTTGTTTCTGTATCTATTCAGGTTTCAGTGGAGGCTCAGTGTTGTGATTTAACGTTGTCTTTCCTATCATTTATTGAATCAAATTGTATTTTATACAATAAAGTAATCATTCAAGAACTTTCAATTATTTTTTAAATCAAAATAATCAGACGAAGAAACCAAATAAAGATATTTTTCATACCATATTTCAACTAATCTACTTTAAAGTTATGTTTTGTTTATTTGAGAAATAATCTCCATAATTTAATATTTTTGAGATGTATTTTATTACCTAAAGACAGAATTACTGCAAATCAATGTTTGAATTTGATGATTTTATCTTAATGAGGTCTTACAGATCTACACTTAAGTGAAGCATTAGTCTTAACTCAATCCTGATTGACCAACGATGAAAATTACATAGAACAAAAGTCAGTAATATCTGACTATCATCAATTTAAAATATTTTCTGAAAAAAAAATACGAAACTTAATATTCTAATGAGCTTAAAAATGGCATGAGAAAATACTATCGCCTTTTTGAAAAATGAGAAAAAATTACGTAATTTATTATACATAAAGAAGTGATTATTGGTCATACGTCGGACTTCACTAATGATCAATATATTTTGACTTACATATCAGTTATGAGAATCATTGGGACCCCAGGAAAAGTAAACTTTTCTAAAAACGTAGGTATATAAAAATAATCCCGTTTTTGTCATTAATACTCGTTATCTGTAAGAGTTTATCTGTATAGAATCCATGCAAATTTTATTAATACATATATACTTTATCGTTTCTTAAACAATGAATGACCTACTAGTTAATTTTTGTGGCCTAATTCACATAATAAGTAAAGAAGGTTAATATATATATAATTATATATATGTATATATATGTATATATATATATATATATATATATATATATATATATATATATGTGTGTGTGTGTGTGTGTGTGTGTGTGTATGTTGTGTGTGTGTATCTACTCTTATTTATGCTGAGGCAAAAGACCCATTTCATATGACTTAGTCACACAGAAAGAGATAAATGGAAAAAAAAAATTACAAAGAAATTTCTACTTCCATGGATATTGAATATAGTAAAACTGTACATTAAAATCTACATTATTTAAAACATACCATTGCTTTTATTTAACAGTTTAATTTTCACTTAAAAAAATAAGGTCCAAAATGGATCAGAATTCATATCTAAAGGCTTGATCTTGAAAATGATTCACCCTCCCTATCATAAGAAAAAAGTGAGAAGGCAATTCCAGTGTTTATTTCATTAGTATACCATTCAAAAGAAGAGAGAGAGAGAGAGAGAGAGAGAGAGAGAGAGAGAGAGAGAGAGAGAGAGAGAGAGATGATATGAATAGTAAAACTCCAAGATATGTAGTTTTACAAAAAAAGTAATTTTCATTTCTCAAAAGTTTTATTCAAAGCTTCTCTTCTTTCGAAACAAAGGCTTTAGATCTCTTATGGCTCCGTCGTATGACAAACAGGCATTGCGGGCCTAGGGTCGGCTTACTCTAACAACAACAGCGAGAACCCACAAAAACAACAACAATAACGAGCCTTATAAAATGTTATAACCGTGTAAGTCCTTTAAGAAAAATATCCTCACCACTTCGAGGAGAGAAACATTCAAGATAAAACGGGTTTATTGGATGGAACAATGTCCGCTGGCACTGAGGATTTTTCGCATCCCGCCGTACAGTTGTTGTGGAGGAAATAAAGAGAAAAGAAACGACATCACAACCCCATACAGAAGCCATAAATACTAAATGCTACCATTGTTATTTCACCCCAAGTGGCCATTGGGGGAATAAAGAAAGAAGCTCGCTTAAGCGCACGTACTTCTATATCTTTTGGATAGAGAACCGCGTAGAGAGATATCCTTGGCTTTTATTGTACTGCTCCTTCTACTGGAGTCCCAGGGGTAAAACATATAGCTATTTCACTCCGTGCGGAAGAAAAGGGAGAGATAGCTGGAGCGTACTCCATTTCAATACTCGAGGGCCTTGGATATACGATGTCCTTTTTACATCTATTTGTTAGAGTCAAATGGTCTTGAATAAAAGGGCACGAGGGAATGGCAATGGGGGAGAGTCAAGGTAGGATGATGGACAAAGAGAGGAAATTGAGAGACTGGGAAAACATCTGATATATTTATTAATAGAGAATAGAATACTGTTTAGTTAAACACATAGATTGTAAAACAAAATTCAGTTAGTGATCCAGTAAATCATTCGTATCCCTTTCGATTTCTTACCCAACAACATTTCCTCTCCTTTTTATTTCATAGTTTCTAAGGTGTCCTGTTTACTTAGTGTGATAACATTACACTGTCTGATCCCAATTCTGCTATCAGTCATTGCAAACGAGGGGCTTATCCTTCTGCTTATACATTGATTAATTATTTGCCTATACTGTTAACAAACCGTAATTTTAATCGGAAATTCTCCGTCAAAATATACTGTTTTCTGTTCTGTAATCCAGAAAATACTGGTGACAGTAATTTTTACCCAACTTTCTTTTTATTCTTTACGTCAATATATCCGTTTTTAGAACATTAAATGCCTGGCAACATTTATTCGAGGATTTGTACCGCTTTCTTTACGGCAAATTTTTAAGTGTATTTCATAGAAGTTTCAAAGAAAGTATGTTTGTTTCTTTATTTATTGCGTATCACTCATACTCCAATTTTGAGACTTATATTTACACTCTTTAAGATATGTAAAGAGAAGAAATTTTCCTCGCCTTGGTTTCGTTAACGAAAATAGCTTTCAAATTCCTACGGCATCAAGCAAAAAGAAACAAAAAACCTTTCTGATAGTCCAGGAGACCAAGTAGGACAACTTGTCAATAGTGGATTGAAAATGGTTCGGTCCGATTGCCCCACCTTATTTGGAGCACGGGCTCTTGCGCTGGATTGATAATGATCATGAAGTATTATATCATAAAAAAATCATTTTGACAATACTGCTTAGTATCTCGGTATATTACTGTATTTCTACAGAAAGTCAAAAGTGATCTATGATAATAAATGATCATAGAAATCAGCCTCAGAACACAAGAGAATGGAGATAGTATGTAGACAGCCATGCAAAATGAGAAATTAGAGAAACGTCAGAAAATGAAAAATTCGGAAAGGTTAAACATTTCACAGAAATTGTTATGAGGATGGTTGATAAAGACAAGACACAGACTATTTTATACGATGCTGTAATTATTATAATTAGGTGATAGGGACTTAGGCACTGGGGGTGGGAGGGGTGGGGGTGGGGGGGGGGGGGGCTGGTTATCATCAACTTTTACGTTCCTGTTGGTAAAGTCAACTACTTTAAGATAACTGCTATTCTACTGTACTTGGAAACGCAGAATGGCACACACTCAAGGGCGCATTGAGAATAAGTGAAAAAATTATACGAATTGAGATAAACACAAATGTTAGATAATTAAGAAAAATATATATGTATTAAAAATTAAAGCTTTTACACTACATTCGAACTCCAAAAGCTCAACACTTTGGTCACAGCTGGAATAAAATTAAAAAAATCCTGTTACTGAACCTTGCTAAAGGATAAACCCAAGGAATCAACACTTTGCTTTGTATTCTGCGCTGAATGTTATAGTCTGGGAAGATCTGAAAATGCAAATTACGAAATATCGCAGACATCATAAACAATGAGATACCTGAACGACATTGAATACAAGCATAATATACATTAAAATCTTAAGTTATATATTTCTTAAGATTAAGAAAGCCGATGGAAATGAATAGGTCAATTCAATAAACAAAATATGTGCATATAATTTTGATGAATAAGTTCGAGTTTTTAAGGAAAGTTGTATGGTTGAGGAGTGATTCAGTATTCATATATTTCTCTATAGATACACGATGAAATGTCGGATGAAAATGAATATGAGATTTGGTGTCAGATTGGAAGAGGCTCGAAAGATCATGGAGGGAATTTGGATCTAGAAGATGAATAATATCTCCGCAAATAAATGTCAAATGTGAAAGAAATCTAGATGAATATCCTTAGCTCACAAGGATGGTGAGGTTACAGCGACCAAAGAAACTAACAAGTTTTAGCGGGACTAACCCCAGTCTGGCGATCACCAGTCATGGACGTTACCACATCCTACTAATTAGTAATAGGAAGTTCATTATATTCAAGCATGGAAGGATCGGGTAGTTATTGTGAATAATATCCCTTATATAATAAGAACAATTGTCTGGCTACACACACACACACACACACACTCACACACATACACACACACATATATATATATATATACACACATACACACACACATATATATATATATATACATATATATATATATATATATATATATATATATATATGATAAATTTAGCACATTTAGACGTGTTTTTCATATTCAAATGAGCCATATATTTTTGATATTTTAATGTCTGGATTCTCTTAACGACCTCGGGATCAGAGCCCCACGCGAAATCACACAAAGGCAATAGCGTTTGACCAGCTGGGAATCGAACCCTGGTTCAGGAAACTTGTATGAGCAGTGACATACCTTTTGGCCACGAAGAAATATATGGCTTATTTGAATATAAACATTAATTTATATATATATATATATATATATATATATATATATATATATATATATATATATACACACATATATGTATATATATATATATATATATATATATATATATATATATACATATACATTCAATCACAGACATACAAGCTACTCGGTCTCTCCAAGTCTCCCAGGTAGAAGGGCGAATGAGTAGTCATATCCAGGTAAGAGGAAGTACCCTGAGAGGTACACTCTAAAACCACAACTGCCGTGTTGTAGTTAGTAAAAGGGTATGTGTGGGAAGGGTTGAATATGTGAAATTCAGTTTCGGAATATCGAAGCCTCAAAAAAGAGAGGACTCAAAACAAAGCTTTCCAGGTGACACACTCAAATGAACAAATCGCTGACGATAATGATGCAATGTTTCCAGGTCAGCAATGTACATAATTAGTTCCATATTATAGGCGAGAGACAGGAATATGCTCTACATGATAATATATTATAGGGAGGCACATTAATCATGCATGAACTTAGACACAATATATACAATGTATATATATATACTGTATATATGTATATATATATATATATATATATATAATATAAACACACACATATATATATATGTATATGTATATATATATATATATATATATATATATATATATATATATGTATATATATATATATATATATATATATATATATATATATATATATATATATATATATATATATTTGACACTCTAGAGTGATCACTGACTTAGCAGAGTTCCCTGAAATATCAATTACTTTTCCTGTTTCCTTTTTAAATGATAAGGTCAACAATGCGTTGCTTGAAATATGATCTTAAGAGATGAAGATTCCCAATGAAGAGGAAAATCAAAGAGCTTGTTGAAAGTTAAGTCTGAATAGATTTTCGAATCATTGGAGGAAAAGTCTGGCGAGGTTTTTGTAAAATATAGTTGTGGTGAAGATCAATAATGTATTAAAGGATGGACGTTTTAGAAAACTAGGAATGTACCTTTTGAGATGCCTTCATCAGTGCAGGAGAATATTTTCTGCCATTATAGAAAAGTGACAAGTATCGGAGAAAATGCCATGGGATTTGACCAATACAGATTTGCTCTCAGTGGAGACATAACTATCTCTATAGAACCGTGAAAACATAGCCTATCTTACGTATCTATCCTTAGTGGTCAGTCAGTCATAAAATATTTTGTACACCCAGCAACAAAACCGGTGTCGCCTGGCCAGACCTGACTTGGAGAGATCATGCCCATCTTGCCCTGAAAGGTGGCCGACGTTAAACAACCGAGACATCGTTAGGATGGTTCGAATGTGAGGAGGAGGGAAATTACCGATATCACTCAAAGAAATGCGACGAAGAGAGAGAACTTTTTTATTCTTTTAAGAAATGTAATCTAATATTATTTCGAAACTAATTCATCAAAAGATTTCATCATAACTTTTTATTTGAATTTTCCTAGCATATTTTTATACAACATTTTCTTGAATAATATTGGAACTGACTATTCTTATTAATATTCATAACACCGAAATATCCCTCATTTGCATTTTCTTAAGTAATCCCCCCCTCTCTCTCTCTCTCTCTCTCTCTCTCTCTCTCTCCCTCTCCCTCTCTCTCTCTCTCTCTCTCTCTCTCTCTCTCTCTCTCTCTCTCCACAAATTTGTTTGTGACGGTTGTTTTGACATCGCTCCTTAATGTCCACGGTTTTTTCTGATATTGAGATGCCCATGACCTGCATATGTGTATGGATTGTGCTTATGAAAGTGTAGTGGACATGATAGTGACGTGATTTGTGACCTTTTTTGTTTTGAACTTAGCTTTTGTAGTCTTTAAAAGTCGGGGAATTTTCCTACAGGCCTCCTGCTCAAATTTTCCCAAAGTTGCGCATGCGCACTAAGTGCCTGTGACGTCACTACCACTACATCAAACAGATTTGAAAAAAGACGAAAAACAATGACCAGTGAAACTCCTATCCCTCACACTCCTAGCCTTGAAAACCCTACACGGGATTTCTTGAACAATAACTTTACAAAGCCCGATCTGCAGAAACATTGCAAAAAGCTGGGCCTTAATAATGTTTGGGTTTCTAAAGACATTTTAATTACTCAAATTTTGAATTACCATAAAGAGAACGATCAAACACCAGAGGAACTACAAACACCAGTTTCGCAAACATTGACGACGGATAGCGAAGAGTTAAGGAAATTAAGGGATGAATTACACCAGGTTAAAGAAAATCTTAATCAAAAAACCTCGGAAATAATAGAACTGAATGAGATGCTAAAGCAAGCAAATGTAACAATAAACAGATTGAGTGACCGTCTGACCTCAGTGGAAGATTATATTGGAACAAACAGACGAAATACCCGGGAAAGTCATTTGTCAGAACCTAGACACGTAGAAAATGGAACGCTTCTTCTGGGTGACACGAATTTACGGGAAATACGTAAGGCAGATTTAGGAGAAAATACCTTCATAAGAACAGTCTATGGAGCTAACATTGATCTCATTACAAGTTGGGTAACAGAAAAATTAGACTGGACCCCATCGAGATGCATCCTAGTATGTGGCATCCATGATATATTAGAATGTGAAACTTCATCCAACATATTGGATAATATAGGTACTCTCATAACAGAATTAAAACGTATCAATGAAAATATGGAGATCAAAATATGCCAGATCTTGCCAACCCTACGAGCAAATGAATTAGAAGACACCATAAACTATCATAATAATGAGCTTCTTGAGTGGAGTTCCAATAATGGCGTATCAGTCATAAAATGCGAACTCTCTTTTAAATTGGGAACAGGAGAAGTGGACGAGCTCTGTTATCACCAAGGAAACGAGAACTCTGGAGTCTTCCTAAATAGATATGGTGCTATCCGATTACTCGAAACTATACATCGACAGTGTAATCAATTCAATTTATGTAACGACTGGAAAAATGTTAAAAGATCAAATGAATAGTGAAACCTGGTTGGAGCCTACTCTACAGGACAAATTTGTTCACATATCTGACTTTACTATTTATCGTTGTGATCATGGAAGAGGTGGGGGATCAAGTATTTATGTGCGAAATGATTTAAAAGTAACAAACATTAGAAATAGTAATGATAAAGTAGAAGGAGTAGAAGATATATGGATTGCTGTACAACAAAAAAAGCTACCGTCATTTATTGTAGGATGTGTATTATTATTATTATTACTTACTAAGCTACAACCCTAGTTGGAAAAGCAGTATGCTATAAGCCCTGGGGCTCCAACAGGGAAAATAGCTCAGTGAGGAAAGGAAAAAAGGAAAATAAAATATTCTAAGAAGAGTAACAACAATAAATATCTCCTATATAAACTATAAAAACTTTAACAAAACAAAAGGAAGAGAAATAAGATAGGAGAGTGTGCTCGAGTGTACCCTCAAGCAAAAGAACTCTAACCCAAGACAGTGAAAGGCCATGGTATATATATATATATATATATCCGAAAGCACTTTCCTCTTCATTTGAATATATCAAAAATACCTTTAGAGAAATGTGTTTACGTAAGAAGCCTGTTTTTATTCCTGGGGATTTAAATGACGACCTTTTAGTTCCCAATAATAGATTAAGTAAAATTTTGTATCAGTTAAACCTTCACCAATTAATAAAGGAACCGACTAGGATAACAGACACTTCTGCTACATTACTAGACGTTGTAATTACGAACAGACTACAAATGGTTTCAGATGCCTGTGTGATTTCTAGCTCAATTGCCGACCATGAGATGATTACAGCTAAAATTAACATTTCTAAACCAAAAAAACTCCCAATTGTAAAGACATACCGTAATCTGGTAAATTATGACCCAAACATTTTTCGTGACAACTTGCTGAATAAGAGTACCGTCTTTAACCTCTTAATGGAAACAGACTGTGTAAATACCCAAGAAGATACTTTTAGCAGAACTCTCATTGATAGTCTAAATGAATGTGCTCCATATGTAACTAGAGAAATTACCCGGCCCCCAGCTCCCTGGATAAGTAGCGATGTTAAAGAAGCGATGCGAGTTAGAGATGCCCTTCAAAAAAGGTACAAGTTGGATAGAATGAACGAAACATTAAGACGTCAGTATAAAGATGTAAAGAAACGTACACAGGTACTACTTAAGACAAACAAAACGAAACATTTTAAAGACAAATTCAGTAATTGTCAAGGAAATATACGTAGTAAATGGAATATTGTTCATGAAATGATTCCAAACCCAAATGTCAATAACCATATATTCAATTGTGACAATAAAATTGAAAAGGCTGAAGAATTTAATGAATACTTTTCAAACGTTGGAAAGACGGCTTATGAAAAATCACAAGAGAATTTTCACGATAGTGACAGAAACCAGATACCGGTAAATAACGAATCAACTGAAGATATGATTAGCTTTTTTAGACCTCAGCCAGTTGATGTTAATACAGTTATTCTCACAGTAAAGAATTTAAATGACACAAATTCAGTAGGATCAGATGGAATACCCCTTCGTTTCATTCGAGATGCCTTACCTGTAATAGCCTTTTATTTAACAATAATAATCAATACCTCAATAATAACTGGTGTTTACCCCGATAGATGGAAGCTGCCACACGTTGTACCATTTTACAAGAGTGGCGACCCAGAAAACGTTGAAAACTACCGACCTATATCTCTTCTTCCTATTTTGTCAAAAATATTAGAGAAAATAGTAACAAATCAATTACTTGAATATCTTGAACAAAATAAATTATTGTCCTCTACGCAATATGGATTTAGACCTCATCTGTCTACTGAAATGGCATTACTTAAGCTATCGGAAAGGATTTATAAAAATATTGACCAGCAAAAGGTAAACTTACTTATATTGTTAGATCTTTCAAAGGCATTTGATAGCGTTAGCCACGATATTTTGTTAAATAAGTGTAGGAAAATGAAAATAGATTCTTTTTGGTTTAGTAACTATTTACAAAATCGTTTTCAAATAGTCAGACTAGATAATACTATCTCTTCTCGTAAGCAAGTACATTTTGGAGTTCCCCAGGGCTCTATTTTAGGCCCCGTGCTTTTTCTTATTCACATCAATGATATGGCTGACTTCATACAGGACTATTTCAAATATATGGCAAAATTTTTAGAAGACTATCTTCTCGTACAATATGCAGACGATAGTCAATTTTTAATTGCAGGTAGTATAAATGATATACCCACTCTTATCACAAAGGCAGAAGCTATATTAGAAGCAGGACTGCGATATTTTCAATTAAATGGTTTAAATGTAAATGAATCAAAAACTAAATTCCTATTCATTGGTACAAGGCAATATATATCACAAATCCCATTAGATACCGTTCTAAACTTTAACGGCCATCAAATTGAAAGAAGTGTAGGCCTACACGTAAAAAATCTGGGAATTCATTTTGACCAATATATGCTTTTTGATGTGCACGTATCTGAAATATGTAGAAAAGTAAATGGAACCTTAATATACTTAAACAGAATTAAAGACAGACTAGACATTGACATGAGGGCGATGGTAGTTCAGTCTCTTGCACTGAGCATAATAAATTATTGTTTAAAGATTTGGGGAAGTACTACTAAACAACAATTACAACGGGTTCAAAAAGTACAAAACTTTGCGGCAAAAGTAGTTGATGGTAGGGCCAAAAAATATGATCATGCATCACCAATTTTAGATAAATTAGAATGGTTAAATGTTGAAAGAAGAATTAAATTCGAGATTTGTGTGGGAGTTTTTAAAGTTATGCGTAGTTTAATACCGACTTGGCTTTTTACGTTTTTAACAGTTGGAGCTGGGAGGGACAGACGAACAAGACAGAATAATGACCTTTATATACCGAGAACTAACACAGACTTGGGAAGTAGATGCTTTACGGTACAAGGACCAACGATGTGGAATACCCTACCTGATTCATTGAAAACAACATCGAATATAGACACTTTTAAAGCAAATCTCAGGAAATATATGTTTTCTACAAGATTTTAGTTACATATTTGTGGATTGGTTTTAATGTACTTGTAAATATCAGTTTTTAATGTTTTATGGGGTCTACTGTAATTTTGCATAGAGTATAGAATTTTAATGAGTTTTACCATTTTAAGTTATTTTATCTCTACTTTAAAGTCATACTAATGCAAGTAGTGGACCAAATGTATTTTAGTTGATAGTCAAAAGATTTATATGGAAGCATCTCTCATGTAAATGTTAGATTTTAAAGTAATCACAATATCAGTAATCACTATTCTGTATGTTGCTTTATAAATAATGTATAATACCCAATGTATTTATTTGGAAATAAAGTATTATTCTATTCTATTATTCTATTCTATTCTCTCTCTCTCTCTCTCTCTCTCTCTCTCTCTCTCTCTCTCTCTCTCTCTCTCTCTCTCATATAATTACACATTGTGGGCTACATATTATATGTAGGGAGTAATAATGAGTCGTTTCAAATAGCACCTATTGGGTCACCAATCATTAATAAGTGGCCTTCAGCTCAAAATTTCGAAGGTAATGAGGTTTAAAGGTTTAGTTGTTGATTTCAGTGTTATCCTTTGATTTCGATATATATATATATATATATATATATATATATATATATATATATATATATATATGCATATATATATATATGTATATATATATATATATATATATATATATATATATATATATATATATATAGAGAGAGAGAGAGAGAGAGAGAGAGAGAGAGAGAGAGAGAGAGAGAGAGAGAGAGAGAGAGAGAGAGAGAGAGAGAGAGAGAGAGAGAGGAGAGAGAGAGAGAGAGAGAGGAGTTACAAGGATTTTGGATGTCTCAAAGACTTTTTAGTCCATTCGCCGATACTCCATTTGCTCTTTGGTAGAATGATTTAGTTTAAGTACTTGGAGAGTTCTTATGATGTCTGCGATATTTCGTAATTTGCATTTTCAGATCTTCCCAGACTATAACATTCAACTCAGAATACAAAGCAAAGTGTTGGTTCCTTGGACCTATCCTTTAGTAAGGTTCAGTAACAGGATTTTTTAAATTTTATTCCAGCAGTGACCAAAGTGTGGAGCTTTTGGAGTTCGAATGTAGTGTAAAAGCTTTAATTTTTAATACATATATGATATTCTTAATTATCTGATATTTGCGTTTATCTTAATTCGTATGATTTTTTCACTTATTCTCAATGCGCCCTTGAGTGTGTGCCATTCTGCGTTTCCAAGTACAGTAGAATAGCAGATATCTTAAGGTAGTTGATTTTACTAACAGGAACATAAAAGTTGATGATAACCAGGTCACCCCCACCCCCAGTGTCTAAGTCCCTATCACATAATTATGATAATTACAGCCTTGTATAATATAATCTGTCTTGTCTTTATCAACCATCCTCATAACTATTTCAGTGGAATGTTTAACCTTTCCGAATTTTTCTCTAACTTCTCATTTTGCATGGCTGTCTACATACTATCTCCATTCTCTTGTGTTCTGAGGCTGATTTCTATGATCATTTATTATCATAGATCACTTTTGACTTTCTGTAGAAATACAGTAATATACCGAGATACTAAGCAGTATTGTCAAAATGATTTTTTTATGATATAATACTTCATGATCATTATCAATCCAGCGCAAGAGCCCGTGCTCCAAATAAGGTGGGGCAATCGGACCGAACCATTTTCAATCCACTGTTGACGAGTTGTCCTACTTGGTCTCCTGGACTATCAGAAAGGTTTTTTGTTTCTTTTTGCTTGATGCCGTAGGAATTTGAAAGCTATTTTCGTTAACGAAACCAAGGTGAGGAAAATTTCTTCTCTTTACATATCTTAAAGAGTGTAAATATAAGTCTCAAAATTAGAGTATGAGTGATACGCAATAAATAAAGCAACAAACAAACATTCTTTGAAACTTCTATGAACTACAATGTTAAAAATTTGCTGTAAAGAAAGCGGTACAAATCCTCGAATAAATGTTGCCAGGCATTTAATGTTCTAAAAACGGATATATTGACGTAAAAAATAAAAAGAAAGTTGGGTAAAAATTACTGTCACCAGTATTTTCTGGATTACAGAACCGAAAACAGTATATTTTGACGGAGAATTTCCGATTAAAATTACGGTTTGTTAACAGTATAAGCAAATAATCAATGTATAAGCAGTATGATAAGCCCCTCCTTTGCAATGACTGATAGCTGAATTGTGATCAGACAGTGTAATGTTATCACACTAAGTAAACAGGACACCTTAAAAACTATGAAATAAAAAGGCGAAGAAAGGTTGTTGGGTAAGAAATCGAAAGGGAAACGAATGATTTACCGGATAATCAACTGAATTTTGTTTTACAATCTATGTGTTTAACTAAACAGTATTCTATTCTCTATTAATAAATATATCAGATGTTTTCCCAGTCTCTCAATTTCCTCTCTTTGTCCATCATCCTACCTTGACTCTCCCCCTTTCTCAATCCCTCTTGCCCTTTTATCTAAGAGCTTTTGACTCTATAACAAATAGAGGTAAAAACAATGACATCGTATTTCCATGGCCCTCGAGTATTGAAATGGAGAACGTTCCAGCAATCTCTCCCTTTTCTTTCGCACGGAGTGAAATAGCTATATGTTTTACCCTTGGGACTACAGTAGAAGCAGCAGTACAATAAGAGCCAAGGATATCTCTCTACGCGGTTCCCTGTCCAAAAGATATAAGTACGTGCGCTTAGGAGAGCTTTTTTTATTCCCCCAGTGGTCACTTTGGGTGATAATAGTATTTATGGCTTCTGTATGCGGTTGTGATGTCGTTTCTTCTCGCTCTTTATTTCCTCCACAACAACTGAACGGCGGGATGCGAAAAATCCTCAATGCCAGCGAATATTGCTCCGTCCAATAAACCCGTTTTATCTTGAATGTTTCTCTCCTCGAAGTGGTGTGGATATTTTTCTTAAAAGACCTTCACAGTTGTAACATTTTATTAGGGTTGTTGTTGTTGTTGTTTTTGTGGGATCTCGCTGTTGTTGTTAGAGTAAGCTGACCTTAGGCCAGCACTGGCTGTTTGTCATATGATGGAGCCTTAAGAGATTTAAAGCTTTTGTTTCAGAAGAAGAGAATCTATAAATAAAACCTTTAAGGAATGGAAATTACTTTTATTTCTTAAAACTACATATCCCGTAGTTTTACTACTCAAACCATTTCTCTCTCTCTCTCTCTCTCTCTCTCTCTCTCTCTCTCTCTCTCTCTCTCTCTCTCTCTCTCTCTCTCTCTCTCTTCTTTTGAATGGTATACTAAAAATATAAACACTGGAATTGTCTTCTCACTTTTTTCTTATGATAGGCAGGTTGCATCATTTTCAAGATCAAGCCTTTAGATTTGAATTCTGATCCATTTTGGACCTTTTTTCCAAGTGGAAGTAGAAATCTCTTTGCAAATCGTTTTCCGTTTATCTCTTAAGTCATATGAAATGGGTCATTTGTCTCAGGATAAAAAAAGATGCATATATATATATATATATATGTATATATATGTATATATTTATATATGTATACATTCATATATATATATATATATATATATATATATATATTTATATATGTATACATTCATATATATATATATATATATATATATATATATATTTATATATATACATATATATATATATATATATATATATATATATATATATATATATATATATATATATATATATGTATATATATATATATATATATATATATATATATATATATATATATATATATATATATATATATAGCCTTCTTTACTTATTACGCGAGTCATGCCACTATAATTAACTAGTAGGTCATTCATTGTTTATGAATCGATAAACATGGATTAATAAAATTTGTATGGATTGCATACAAATAAACTCATACAGATGACGATTATTTATGATAAAAACAAGATTATTTTTATATACCTAGGTTACTTTTCCTGGAATTACATCACGGCACTAGAGAACAACAGAGGAGTTTCTAATAATTCTCATAACTGATGCGTAAGTCAAAATAAATTGACCCTTAGTGAAATCAGACATATGATTATTTATCAAGGACTTTATGTATTATAAATCATGTGATTTTTTTTAAGGCATTAGCATTTTCTTATGCCATTTCGAAGCTCCAGAGAATATTAACTTTCATATATTTTTTTCTTTTTAGAAAATATTTCAAACTCATGATAGTTCAGATGTTACTGACTTTTGTTCTAGGCAATTTTCGTCGTTGGTCAATCAAGATTGAGTTAATATTAATGCTTCCCATTAATGTAGATCTGTGAAACCTTATTAAGATAAAGTCATCTAATTCGAACATTGATTTGCAGTACTTCTGTTTTTAGGTAATAAAATGCATCTCAAAAAATATTAAATCATGGAGATTATTTCTCAAATAAACAAAGCATAACTTTAAAATAGATTAGTTGAAGCAACTCTTTACTCTTTTTTTAAAAATTCTACTGAAATATGATAGAAAAATATCTTTATTTTGTTTATTCACCTTAATATAAAGGTATAAGAAATCGTTGAATGTCCGGGATTAATTACTTTATTGTATAAACTACCAATTGATTGAAGACTCATCGAGTTTTTAGGGGAATTTTCCAATTTATATTCTTCAATATATAAAATTTGAACCAAAGATTTTGGTGGAAATATTCCCCGGATAAACAATGGTCTCATGGCCAATGCAGCAAAATTTCCAGACCTGGAAAAGCTGCCTGATCTAAAGTGCTCTTAAACCATTTTAGAGGTACCTATCACATTTGCTCTACCGTATTAGACATTTCATCTAAACTTTAAATTTTCTTATTGATTCTTCATTCTAAAGTTATATATAGTGTATCCACAAAATGCTAAAACAAATATAGTAAAACAATATTTCTATAAAGCTTATCATTGTGTATTTTAAACTTTATACTAACCTGGATGATTTGGAATGGAAGTTAGTAAATTGCATCTAAAAAGAAACACAGATTGATGGCGAAAGTCAATATTGCTGTTTCGGAGACGTGTCTTAAGAAAATATTATCTCTTGCGAAGAAGTTATATTTGTTTTCTATCCTTGAAAGTTGATGAACGAAAAATTGCTGTTTTTAAAAAGATGAGCAAAATCCTATTTTCTGTTCTGAATAGACGGCCCAGAAGGAGGAATCAGATTGATATGGATTTTTGAAGAAAAGGAACAGTTATTTATTGGATCTGCACTTTCAGGAAGAGAGGAATGTGATGGATGGACGCAATATGGATTAGAACTGGGGAAAAGGAGAGATGGTCTGGCTAAGCCATTTGCATAGAACAGGTCGCAAAAGGCCAATTAAGAAAATCGACTCGAAGGGAGGTCCGCACAAACAAACATTCCATGTAAACTGCTACATGACTTCTGGCAAAAGCACAAGAGAGCTTGTGTCATGTCAGACAAGACAGGGACTTTAAATTCCTTTCAGGGTGAATGTCAGATTGAGATATCGACCAAAGGTTCCTTTCACACACCAAGATACGTCTCAAATGTCCTGTATATTTGTGAACCTTTGTTCAAATTTCATTTTTTTATATTTTGAACAGGAAATCATATCTCATTCGAAACTCGAAAAAAAAGTATTTTTAAAGTCAGGCATATTTATAACCTCCTAAGAATGAAATTTAAATGATTATCAGATAAAAAAAAAACTTTCAATTGG